>NC_133383.1:22466704-22624545 GCF_049309525.1 Garra rufa
TATAATCTTTATGGTGATTTGCTATGTAATGTAACATCAATTCACTGTACTTTAGCCTCAAGCATTTCTGCTCCTCTTGTGCTTGTCTGACATTTTCCAATTCAATAATAATAGTAGCCTTCAATTATGGGAACTTTCTACTAGAAAGAAATTAGCGATGCTGAAGTACGTTCATACAAAGTTTACAGTTACTGGCACAATAGGAGTTTTACTCTCAGGGAAAGCCATTTTACACTTTTAGATAAAAAGAGTATTTCAAGTCAGTATGTATTCTGTCCATTGTCAGACAAGGATTTATCACTCAGTAATATTTTACCAGGACTTGTGCCCAGTAAAAAAGCCGAGGGATGCCTTGCTGTCAACATTTCTCTAGTAAATCGACAAAAGGTGTCTTATTGCAAAAATGTGGTGTCAAACTATCTAGCTACTTAGAGTAAACTTAATGTAACCCCTCGCAGTTTAAAAGATTTGAACAGCTTCTGTTTTATCGAGATTTTACACAAAGTAGTTAACAGAATGCCTGACTGAGAGACGGTTTGTGCCTTTATTTTGAATTCACCGCACGCGTTTATATCATCCGCCCCCCCTTTACAGCCAGTCAGATCATTTCTGAGGAAAAGAAACGGGGGAAATGTTGTTGTGAACTGTGTTGGTATCGTGAAACTTTTAAAGAATTGGCAGTGGCGTATACAGTGAGAGTGTGTGTCTCGTTACTGATAAGAACTGACAGTTATAAAGTGAGCTTGCCGGAAGATTTTCCTTTCAGCCAATGCAGCCGTCCCAGAGCAAACAACAGAGGAGAAATCCACATTGATTGGAGGCAGCTGACTCAAAGACATGACCGAAGTTCACATTAGTGACACATTATTCAACTGTTGTGGTGACCAAGCATTTCTTTTCGAAAGGCCTTCAAAATGGGGGATTATGCTCGCTAAATCTCCGCAGTAAACAGCTTTGTGTGTAGTGTGTGTGAGTGATTACCGGCGGTGAGTTTTCCGATCCAGAACAGGTAATTGCTTCTGACTCATATGAGACCTGCTGCTATGCTGATAAAGAACGACAGTGCGCATGCGCACATTAGACAAGAAAATAAAATCATTATTTGCATAAATTACGAGGAATTATAGAATATTGGAATGGGAAATACTTTTTGCCTCTTCACTCTGAAACTTTATTTATTGTTGTCTGTTTATTTCTGTTTCTGGTAATTTTTCTTCTAGCTCTGGAGAATGGAGCGGAGAGCCCGTGTAGCGGTGATAGGAGCCGGGCCGGCGGGGCTTTGCGCCGCTCGACACATCCTGTCTAGGCCCGAGGCCTTTGATCCACCCGTGGTGTATGAAATGACAGATCATTTGGGTGGGACGTGGTTCTATGAGGAACAAGCTGGCACATATGTTAATGGGCATCCCATCCACAGCAGTATGTATAGGGACCTCAGGTAGAGAGCTCAAAGTTGTTCCTGCTGAGAATAAGAAAAACATCTTAAACTTGCCTAGGATAATTCTGTGACTGGTTTAGACTAGTCCAGCTGGTCTGATCTCCTAGATTTGACAAACCGAAGTAACCAAACCCCAATAAAACCAGCAAATAGACCTGACCCAGCTGGGAGAACAGATCAGCAAACCAGCAAGGTTTAAGATGTGTCTTATTTTGAGTGGGAATTAAATGTTTTATTTTTTATTTTGTGCAATTTATCTGTAAATCTTATATGTGTTTTAAGGACCAATTTGCCTAAGGAGATTATGATGTTCCCTGATTTTCCCTTTGATGACCGCCTGCCTTCTTTTTTGCACCATACGTCGGTTCAGCAGTATTTGGAAAAATACTGTGAGAGATATGATATTGCTCGTCATATCAAGGTATGTGATTGTCTTTATTCTAAATTCTGTGTCTATAATGAAACTTAAAGGAATAAAATTGCCTTAACAGATCTGGAGGAATTTATCATTACTTCACTTCACCCTTGTGCCGTCAAATTGAGAGTCCAAACAGCTAATAAAATAGTCACAATAATCCACAAGTAATCCACATGACTCCCATCCAAACATGAAGTGCAAATGTGAATTTTTGTAATAAACAAGTCCATCATTGAGAGGTATTTAACTTCAAACCATTGCTTCTGGCTGAAATGTGACCCTGGACCACAAAACCAATCATAATGGTACATTTTTTGAAATTGAGATTTATACATGATCTGAAAGCTGAATAAATAAGCATTCCATTGGATAGGATATGGATTGGATTGGGTATGGATAGGACAATATTTGGCCAAGATACAACTATATGAAAATCTGGAATCTGAGGGTGCAAAGAAAAAAATCTAAATATTGAGAAAAACGCCTTAACATTTGTTCAAATAAAGTTCTCAGCTATGCATATTACTAATCAAAATTATGTTTTAATATATATTTATGACATTTACAAAGTATCTTCATACAACATGATCTTTACTTAATGAGATTTTTGGCATAAAAGAAAAATGAATAATTCTGACCCATACAATGTATTTTTGACTATTGCTAAAAATATACCTGTGCTACTTAAGACTGGTTTTGTGGTCCAGGGTCACAAATATGAGTCCTCTATCCATAATATTGCTGTGAAAAAGTTGCCTGTCTATATCAGGGGATAAATATGCACAGATCAACCTCAGCTTACAACATGTCGGTTGATTGCAACATGAGAAGACAACAAGAAATGTACTTTTTTTTTTTTTACTGGTGGAAGCATTATTATCCACCTTTTTCTTCGATGCGAAAGTAAGCCTATGGGTGAGACTTCCAGTTCATTATCCACTATAGGGAAATAACGAGAAAATTACCATTTAGTGCAGTAAACAGTAAAACTGTTTGGACTACAAGCCAGTGTGTTCAGTATTAAGCTAATACATTATAATAACATGGTAAGACACACCAATTTGCAATATCAAGCAGCAAAACCAGCTGTTTTGCACAGCTAAAAATAACTGGACGCAGATGAGACTGAAAGCCAGACCCATAAAATTCCTCCTACGGGAACAAAAAGGTGGATAGATTATGGCTGTGTATTTTGGCCAGAAGCAACATTTTAATGTTGAAACGCCTTTTTTCTTAGAAACACTCAGAGTTTTGCTTTAACATTAACTGACATTAATCGACTGAATTGGACTCATTCTGATGGCACCCATTCACTGCAGAGGATCCATTTGTGAGCAAGTGACATAATGCTATTTTTTTTTTCCAAATCTGTTCCAATGAAGAAACAAACTCATTTTTAATGTCCCGAGGTTGAATAAATTTAAAGCAAATTTGAATTTTGGCTAAAGTATTTCTCTAGTCAATCTCCTAATAAATTACACTTTTAGTGCAAGAATCATAGATTGGCATAGCAGGTTTTTATGTTTAAGTTTATTAAAGCCTAAAGATATAAGGACTAAAGCAGAAATCCATAATAATGAGTGAAACAAAATGAATATTGACGTGTGCTCACACATTGTCTGACATTGTGGATAAATCATCTTGCGACAAAAATGCAGTTTGGCATGTGTCTGTTTAATTTAGATCTGAAAAAAGCACCTACACCTACAAAAATAAACCGCATTAGTCGAGTAAAAACAGCTATTAGGGTTACATTGTTGTAGAACCGCTTGTGGCCAGAAAGTTGAGATGATTATAGATTGCCTCTTTGATCAGGCGTGTAGGGGTCACTGACCCCTGCTTGTCAAAGGCATCAACGTCTCACAAAATCGAAGGACCCATCAAGTGTGCTTCGAGACAACACTCGAAACGCTCTCAGTGTTCCCAAGTATTTTTCTTACCAACGGAAGCAAGAATATTGCTTATGACAGACCGCTTTGTCCCTCACAGTTCAACACCGTGGTGGAAAAGGTGAAGCCCGTCTCCATGGAGACTGAGACGGGGGGAGCGGTGACGTGGGAGGTAATTTCGCGCAGCACATGTGGAGACCAGAACACGCAGACGTTCGACTCGGTGTTCGTCTGCAACGGGTGAGGGATGCCATCTTAAAGAGTCCTTTTATCTCCCAGACATGCTCAAATGGACACAAGTGCATCTAATCTCCGATTGCAGCTTGGCGGTGGTGTTCTAAATGCATAGCATTATTCAAATAGTGGCATGTTCATTTACCCCATAATATACCCAGAGGCTTTTATCTGGCTGCATTGTCGCCGAGGTGATGTGAATGGGTATTATGTTATGCATTCATGTGGCATTTCTGTGAGGGAATTCAGAAGACCACAGGAGCCCTTTAGCATCTCAGCGCTGACTCATAATTCCTTCCTCTTTCTGCAGGCATTACTCCGACCCCCACCTGCCCTACATTCCTGGAATAGAGCATTTTAAAGGTACAACAAATGATCAGTGATCACTACAAATGCATAACCCTGAAAGCCCCAACCATTAGTCTCATTACACCCCTCCATCTTCCCTTTTATCTCTCTGTCTCTCATCTTCTTGCATTTATCTTTGCTTTCTTCCACTGCTGTTTTGCAGGGAAAGTCTTACACAGTCACTCGTACCGCTATCCAGAGCCCTTCGCCGACAAGTCCGTCGTGGTCTTGGGGGCCAAAGCATCCGGTGTGGATATTTCCTTTGAGTTAGCCCAAGTTAATGCTCAGGTTTGTGGCTTAGCGTCTTTTTGCACAGTGTCACATACCATTTTAAGTGCCACAGCTTTGTTTGCTTGTAAATTAAAGGGTTGGTCACCTGAAAATGAAAATCTATCATTTACTCACCCTTCATGTTGCTCCAGAGCCGAACGACTTTCCTGTAATGTAACTGTAACTTTATTATTATAAAAATGGACTTGAGTGTAATTTAATTTGTATACAAATCAGTTAATTTTAACCTTCAATATTACAGTGATGCAGAACCAACTGACTCTCATGTATATTTTACAGCATTAGTTGAGAGTCGAGTTGTTTTTTCTTGAGAAAATTTGGCATGTACTATACATAATATATATCCAAAATAATCGCTATTGGATAGGAAACCAAATTGCAAGCTTGTGAATCAGAATCAAATCGAATCATAATATTGTGGCAACACATCATGCAAATTTTCCGCTCAAGTCAAAATTTCTGAACTTACAAGCAAGACCCATTTGAGGCATATATGGGGCGTTTGCAGCATAAGTGCGTTATTACTTTAAGTTAAACTAAATAAAAATAAGAAATGTTGCTTTGGAAACTAGCTGAAATAAAACAAGTTTACGTTTTTTTTTTTAATGCTTCATTTAAATTAATGTTTTTTAATCTCAAGTATAAAAAATGTGTTTTATGGTTTTAAATATAGTTAACTATAATAACATAGTATAATAGACCCATAATTAAAGTTAACATTAAGTGAAAATGTAAAAATGTATCCTATCTATTTTATAATGCATATTATAGATCTTGTGAACAATTTATCTGTGCATGTTCATCATTTCTAATGAGAATGTCATAACTGGATGCATACTAGATTTCTCCAATAATTTAATCTGCTTAAATTCCACGCCTTCAAGCTCACGTTCATCTGCCTCCACTTTTGAGTGCAACACATATCTCTAAAAACAATCAACCGATAGGCAGAAACAAGTCTCTGCCCTACTTCCTTTTTTTCAATATTGTGTTACACTAGAATGAATGTCACAGTATGGAAGAAAAGATCTGCCACTACTTCCGTTTCATTGTGACTCTAAACTTTAAGCCCATCCATTTGTATTGTATCAAAAATATCAGTTGGAACACTTTTTTTTTATTTTATCTGTTTTTGATTGCGGTATCCTTTTAAATCAAACTTTGTGTTGTTCATTCTGTCCATCTCAGTGGCAAATAATGCTTTGAATTGGTCTTTAGTATCTGTAAGGAGTGTAAAGTGACACTTGACCTTCTCTCTTTCTCATGCACAAACGTTTTTCTCATTGTAGGTGATTCTAAGCCATAACACACCAACCATGTCCTTACCTCCACCTCTGGGTATCCGGCAGGCTAGCGCTGTTGTTGGGATTTTAGAGGATGGATCTTTACAGTTTCAGGATGGATCAGTGACCCAGGCTGATGTTCTTCTGTTCTGTACAGGATACAACTTTAACTTCCCTTTCCTTTGTCCATCAGACCTGGGACTGGATGTACAGGATCTGTTTGTGACTCCACTCTACAAGTACTTGCTGCCCCCTGGCTTCCCTTCCATTTTCTTTATTGGCATTTGCAAAATTATTTGCCCTTTCATACATTTTGACTGTCAGGTGAGCAGAGATGAAACATCTGAATACAGTTTGAATACTAAACATGATTGATTCTCATTCTAATGTTGTCGTTTTCATCCATAGGTTAAGTTCGCTCTTGCTGTCCTGGAGGGATCAGTAGAGCTACCCACCCAGGAAGAGATGGAGAAGGAAGTGCAGAGAGAGATGCAATGGAAACAAGACACAGGGGTGCAGGTGAAGCACCTGCTCAATTTGGACAAAAATCAGTGGGATTATTACCTGGATCTGGCCAGGGTGGGCCGCTTCACACCCCCTCAGCCAGTGTTAGAGAGTCTTTATGAAGAGGTGCGCATACAGAGGCAGAAAGACCCACAGAAATACAGACAGATCAACTATAGGCTCATTGATGCCACACAGTGGGCGCTTTTGGAAGCACCACCAGAACAGACTGAGTTTAGCTACAGTCTGAGGATAAATGAATGATGTTTACACTGTTAATATGTATAAATGCTGAATGAAAAACATAAACAACATTTGTTTTAGAGGTCAAAGTCATATATATATATATATATATATATATATATATATATATATATATATATATATATGTATGTATGTGTATGTAAACTGATCTTTGACTTCTAACACTATAAAATAAAATATATATAACTATATGTATCGATATAGATAAACTCTTAATAATTAAAACATTTTTTAGAGATCAAAGTTATATAGATGTCAAGATTTGCATTTCAATCTATTTTAATGTATTGTATTATTTTTTCATTTATTAGCATAACAAATAAAAATTATATATATATAGATAGATAGATGGATGTCAAGATTTGCATTTTAATCTATTTTGATTTTTAATTTATTGTATTTTCTTTTTCATTTATTAGCATAACAAATAAAAATTATATGTATATGTATGTATAGTTATTATATATATTATATAACTATACATATATTTATATATATGGATATATAGATATATAGATAAATATATAACTATAATATATAATAAAATATATAACTAGATATAGGTAAGATCTCAATAATTAAAAAAAAATATT
Source organism: Garra rufa (assembly GCF_049309525.1). Lineage (NCBI taxonomy): Eukaryota > Metazoa > Chordata > Actinopteri > Cypriniformes > Cyprinidae > Garra > Garra rufa. Next base: position 22,473,967 of record NC_133383.1, read on the forward strand.
TTTAGAGACCAGTGTTTTATATACTATAGAGAGAGAGAGAGAGATAGATAGAGTCAAGATTTGCATTTTATTAAACCTATTTTAATTTTTAATTTATTGTATTATTTTTCATTTATTAGCACAACACAACTATAAAATATATAATACAGATATACAATAAAATATAATATATAGATGTCAAAATTTCCACTTTGATCTATTTGAATTTTTAATTAATTTTATTATTTTTTCATTTCCAGAATCAAAATCGTTAAATTTATTAGCATAACAAATAAAAATAAAATATTAGACATGAGTGAAGTTTAATTTAAACATAATGACTGAAATCTTAATTTAAACATTCAAACATGATTGCCAAAATATTTTACTATTAGTTATGCTCTTTGTACCATTGACCCATAGCCTACATATATGTAAATGGGTCTGTGATATAACACTCCTTATTTTCTGCCTAGGAAACTGTCCAGATTGTCAAAAAATAAATGCAAAACTTTGTTTCAGTTGTTTCTGTGATGTATTGAAATATAATTACAAGCACTTCATACGTTTCAAAGGCTTTTATCGACAATTACATGACATTTATGCAAAGAGTCAGTATTTGCAGTGTTGGCCCTTCTTTTTCAGGACCTCTGCAATTCGACTGGGCATGCTCTCAATCAACTTCTGGGCCAAATCCTGACTGATAGCAACCCATTCTTTCATAATCACTTCTTGGAGTTTGTCAGAATTAGTGGGTTTGTGTTTGTCCACCCGCCTCTTGAGGATTGACCACAAGTTCTCAATGGGATTAAGATCTGGGGAGTTTCCAGGCCATGGACCCAAAATTTCAACGTTTTGGTCCCCGAGCCACTTAGTTATCACTTTTGCCTTATGGCACGGTGCTCCATCGTGCTGGAAAATGCATTGTTCTTCACCAAACTGTTGTTGGATTGTTGGAAGAAGTTGCTGTTGGAGGGTGTTTTGGTACCATTCTTTATTCATGGCTGTGTTTTTGGGCAAAATTGTGAGTGAGCCCACTCCCTTGGATGAGAAGCAACCCCACACATGAATGGTCTCAGGATGCTTTACTGTTGGCATGACACAGGACTGATGGTAGCGCTCACCTTTTCTTCTCCGGCCAAGCCTTTTTCCAGATGCCCCAAACAATCGGAAAGAGGCTTCATCGGAGAATATGACTTTGCCCCAGTCCTCAGCAGTCCATTCGCCATACTTTTTGCAGAAGATCAATCTGTCCCTGATGTTTTTTTTGGAGAGAAGTGGCTTCTTTGCTGCCCTTCTTGACACCAGGCCATCTTCCAAAAGTCTTGGTCTCACTGTGTGTGCAGATGCGCTCACACCTGCCTGCTGCCATTCCTGAGCAAGCTCTGCACTGGTGGCACTCCGATCCCGCAGCTGAATCCTCTTTAGGAGACGATCCTGGCGCTTGCTGGACTTTCTTGGACGCCCTGAAGCCTTCTTAACAAGAATTGAACCTCTTTCCTTGAAGTTCTTGATGATCCTATAAATTGTTGATTTAGGTGCAATCTTAGTAGCCACAATATCCTTGCCTGTGAAGCCATTTTTATGCAACACAATGATGGCTGCACGCGTTTCTTTGCAGGTCACCATGGTTAACAATGGAAGAACAATGATTTCAAGCATCACCCTCCTTTTAACATGTCAAGTCTGCCATTCTAACCCAATCAGCCTGACATAATGATCTCCAGCCTTGTGCTCGTCAACATTCTCACCTGAGTTAACAAGACTATTACTGAAATGATCTCAGCAGGTCCTTTAATGACATCAATGAAATGCAGTGGAAAGTTTTTTTTCGGGATTAAGTTCATTTTCATGGCAAAGAAGGACTATGCAATTCATCTGATCACTCTTCATAACATTCTGGAGTATATGCAAATTGCTATTATAAAAACTTAAGCAGCAACTTCTCCAATTTCCAATATTTATGTAATTCTCAAAACTTTTGGCCACGACTGTAGACATTTTTAATTTTTAATGCACTTAAAACAATTTTGTAATGCAATAAAATTTCTTTATAGTAGACAGTATCATACTATTTATTTACTTGACATTTAATAGTCACTAAACCTCATTTTAAAAGATTAATATTCCATTTTTTTACTGTATGATCCTGCAAAATGAAATATTTTCCAAACGTTTTCCGTCTTCATTTTAGTGATTAATTTTGTTGATAAATATTTTCAATACTTCAGTGCATTTTCAAACTGCATCTTAACTAAAGTCAAATCAAGCAACCTCGAGCTCCTCCAGAAATATTCAAATATTTACACAGAGATGCGATGTGAAGTTTATGCTGGGGTTTAAGGGGATGTGATTTTCTACATTATTCAAGCATTGCATCACATCTTTCATCAGCAGTGTGAACAACACGCCAGTCCCGCAGACTTTCCCATCTGCTCGAGGTCTTCATCTCCCAACATGTGAAATCGGACACCTACTTTCTCAACCCTTCCCAAACAGTCTTATCTGCACTTCCAGCTGTCACTAACATTATATACAAAACATTCACGCGCAATTCAAACTTGAACAGCAGCAACCGACTCCACAAGTTCAGAAGATCGACATCGATAAAATTCGCCGTAAACTTAAGGTTTAAGAAAACATACGACAAGAAACACGGACGGAGGGCGGGAGGAAAGGGAAAGCCAGAGGGGTGTTTCCTCTCCAGCAGAGGAAGGATTGAAGTACTGAGAAATAATTCATTAAACAGCGTGAAATGTCTAAATACATTGAGTTTTAGCTGACAGTCGCGATGTCGACTTCAGTTTTCCGATAAAAGGTGAGTGGATTCATGTCATGTAGGCTGCTCCTTCTAGAAAAGAAAACAGGAACCGAAGGGGCTCAGTGACGATACGATCCAACTTTGTCAGTTCTAGAATTGAGTATAAAGTTTGTGATTAATAGAAAAAAAAACATTTTGGTGGTTTCTTTTTTATATACAAGATTCGCGTAGTCATGCGTCATGAAGCAAACAGAAACGCTACTTCATTTTAATGTGACTGAGTGTGCTAAACTTGTTTTCTCTGAAAACAGGAGTTTTAATGTAGCACGGCTTTCTTTAAAGGTCTGGAATGAAATTAAATGCCCTAGTGTCTCATTTGAAGGGTCATTTCATTTCATTTTGTACTTTATGAACATGTAAACAATGACGTTAACAGTCTTCCAAATTTGACTGTATTTCTACAGGCATTTTTTCTTATGCAGCCTGTATCTGTATACAGAAACAAAAATGTGGTGAATGTATTTTTTCGGTAACACTTTACAATAAGGTTCATTAGTTAACATTAGTTAACCACATTAGTTAACATGAACTAATAATGAACTGCACTTATACAGCATTTATTAATCTGTGTTAATGTTATTTTCAACATTTACTAATACATTATTAAAATCTTGTTAACATTAGTTAATGCAGTGTGAACTAACGTAAACAAACAATGAACAACTGTATTTCCGTTAACTAATGTTAATAAAGATTAGTAAATACAGTAACAAATGTATTGCTCATGGTTAGTTCATGTTAGTTAATACATTAACTAATGTTTAGCTAATGAACCTTATTGTAAAGTGTTACCATTTTTTCTTATTTGTTTTCTCTCCAAGAGAATGTCTTTTGGCCTGTTTCCAGCCATGTTTCGAAATTCTCCTAACTGTGTTAGGAAAAGTGCCCATTTTGATTGCTAAGTTTGATATAAAACTGTCAATGCTTGCTTCTTCAAGGCAAAACTACATCCCAATATACTCTACTGTTCAAAAGTATTGGGTCATTTAAAGAAATTAATACTTTTATTCAGCAAAGACGCATTAAATTGATCAAAAGTGACTTTGTCATTTATAATGTTACAAAATATTTCTATTTCAAATAAATCCTGTTGTTTTGAACTGTATTCATAGTCTATTACATTTTAAAATGTATTTTGAATTGCCACAACCAACTTTATAAACCCTATTAAGGACATTCTAATATAATCTTTTAGAAATGTGCTTTTAAAAATTCTTTTTCAGACTATAAAAAACATATATACAGTCAAGCCCGAAATTTTTCATACCCCTGGAAAATTCAGATTTAAAGTTAATTTTATTCAATAAGTATTTTATTTACAAGTTTTTGTACAAGAGGCATTATTGTGGAAAAAAAATATTTCTCAGCTTTTTTTACATTTGAACAATAAGTGGCATGTCCAAAATTATTCATACCCTTTGCAAACTGTCACAGTCTATGGGAAAATCCAAAGTTCTATACCATTCCAAATAGTCCAAGCTGTTCTAAAGCATCCTAATTACTCTGATTCATTGGGAACAGCTGTTTTAATCAACTCAACAGGTGAAAAGCAGAAGCTCTCTGCTGTTGGTTTGTGGACAGTCATGGCTAAGACAAAGGAGCTCACTGTGGACCTGCGGCTGTGCATTGTGGCTACTCACAGGTCAGGAAAGGGCTATAAGACCATATCTAAATGTTTTGAAGTTCCAGTGGTTACAGTGCAAAGTATTATTAAAAAATACAAAACGTTCCGCACTGTGAAAAATCTCAGAGGACGTGGTCGGAAGCCAAAAGTGACACCTGTGCTGGCCAGGAGGATAGTGAGAGAGGTAAAAAAGGATCCAAGGATCACCACCAAGGCCGTCCTGATGAATCTGGGCTCTGCTGGTGGCAACATCTCAAGGCAGACAGTCCACAGACACTGCACACCGCTGGATTCCACGGACGCAGACCAAGGAGGACACCACTTCTCCAGATAAGGCACACAAAAGCCTGCTTGGCCTTTGCAAATGCTCATCTGGACAATTGTTTTAATTATTTGGCCACAATGATGTAGAATTTATTTGGCGTAAAAAAGGAGAAGACTTCAACCCTACATCAGGCAACAACATCAGGCAGTCTGCAGAGAAACTTGGCCTTGGGCACCAGTGGACATTTCAGCACGAGAACGACCCAAAACACACAGCAAAAGTGGTGAAGAAATGATAAGCAGAAAAAAAACATTAACATTTTGCAGTGGCCCAGCCATGAGTCCTGACTTAAATCCAATTGAGAATCTGTGGAGGGAGCTAAAGATCAGGGTGATGGCAAAGAGACCATCCAACCTGAAAGAGTTGGAGCTCATCACTAAAGATGAATGGGCAAAAATACCAGTGGAGACATGCAAAAAGCTGGTCAGCAATTATAGGAAGCGTTTGATTGCTGTAATAGCCAATAAAGGCTTTTGTATTGATTATTGAGAAGGGTATGAATAATTTTGGACATGCCACTTTTTGTTCAAATGTAAATAAAAGATGAGTAACAATTTTTTCCACAATGATGCCTCTTGGACTTCGTCTTATTATCTTCTGGGAGACGTCTGTGTCATTTCAAATAAAATAAAAAAAACTTGCGGGTTGAATAAAAGTAACTTTAAGTCAGAATTTGCCAGGGGTATGAATAATTTCGGGCTTGACTGTATATATATACATTTTTTAAATACATTTTTTGTTTACCTTCATTAAAGATTTGGAAGGGTATTAGAAGTATTTTATAATATTTACATTTGTATTTTTACTTTAAACGCATGTGCTTGTAGCCTGTCTATGCTGGACTAGCGCTACTCTCCAACGGATGGAGGAGAATCCCGACAGCGACAGGCATTGTGAGAGGAGCACTGATGACCCCTCACCCTCTGGCCAAGGGACCAAACAGAAGAGTCAGGAATCTCCTCTGGATGACTGCGATCTACCCATCATGCAATGGGAGGATTTAAGTTTGCGAATTGCAGAGCTAGAAAGGCAGGAAGAGGAAAGAAGAAAAAAAGCAGAGGTAAGATTTTATCAGGACTTTATATATGGGCCATTCTACAGAATTGGTGCAAAGTCAGAGCTGGAAACATCTTGAGAAAAATGTGTGGTTTTTCACTAATTGTATGCTAATTGGATAATATCCAAGGTACACATTTCTAGTGATTGTGCAGGTAATTCCTATATTGTATTTTAAGAGAGTTTTGGAATATTTGTCCTCTCCCCAAATTTGTCACTCCAGAAACACAGTAATATATAATTTAATAAGGGTTATATTGACCTATTAAGATTTTGCTTAAATTTACCTTGTAAATATATATATTATATATATTAAAATGTTTTAGAGGTAAATCAATAACAATTACCATTTTAACAATATTTTTTGTGTGATTTATGAGATTTGTTGTATTTTGAATCCAATTTTGTCTTTGTAAAAGGCAAAAAGGTGATCATACAGATTTCAAAGTTAAGGATTCATTAGTTTGAATATACATTGAACCAAACACTATCATAACATCTTAGTTGATAATTCAGTATACTTTACTGACTGCACATTTTCGGTAGTGACAGTAATGTTTTGGTTACATATCAAAATTTTAACCCACATACTAAAATATACTAAAATACTAAAAATGCATATTTATTAACATTTTGTTGATTTTCCCCCAAATAAAGGATTATGTGATTCCTTTTGTCACTACCGAAACAATGTTGACATGTTTCGGTTGTGACTGTTTCGGTAGTGGCCATTTTTAGATACTTTTATAGCTAGCTCAAAGATGTTAATCAGCACATGGTTAGCTTAGCTAGTACAGTTCTGAACAGTTGTACACATAAAAACAAACTTTTATGGAATAACACCCAAAAAAAAACAAGGATGTCACTACCGAAACTTCTCCAAATGTTTCGGTAGTGACCATTTTAGATATTTTTGAACCTACCTCAAAGATGCTAATCAGCACATGTTTAGCTAGCACAGTTTTAAACAGTTGTACACTATTAATAAAATCTAAATTTTATGAGATAACACCCAAAAAACAAAGATGTCATTACCGAAACTCTACCAAATGTTTCGGTAATGACAATTTTAGATACTTTTGAACCTAGCTCAAAGATGCTAATTAGCACGTTTAGCTAGCACAGTTCTGAAGTTGTACACACATAAAATGAAATTTTTTTGAGATAACACCCAAAAAAACAAAGATGCCACTACCAAAACTTCACCAAATGTTTTGGTGGTGACAATTTCAGATACTTTTGGGCCCAGCTCAATGATGCTAATCAGCACATGTTAAGCTAGCACAGGTCTGAACAGTTGTATACACATAAAACATAGTTTATGGAATAACACCCAAAAAACAAAGATGTCACTGCCAAAACTTCACCAAATGTTTTAGTCGTGACAGTTTCAGTATTGACAATTTTAGATACTTTTAGGCCCAGCTCAAATATGCTAATCAGTGCATGTTTAGCTAGCACAGTTTTGAACAGTTGTACACATAAAAAATAAATTTTATGGAATAACACCCAAAAAACAATGATGTCACTTCCAAAACTTCACCAAATGTTTTAATTTTAGATATTTTGGGGCGGCTCAAAGATGCTAATCAGCACATGTTTGGCTAGCACAGTTGTACATACAGTCAAGCCCGAAATTATTCATACCCCTGGCAAATTCTGACTTAAAGTAATTTTTATTCAACCAGCAAGTTTTTGTTTTTTTTTTTGACCGGAAATGACACAGGCTTCTCCCAAAAGGTAATAAGACAATGTACAAGAGGCATCATTGTGAAAAAAAAAAAAATATTTTATTTACATTTGAACAAAAAGTGGCAAATCCAAAATTATTCATACCCTTCTCAATAATCAATAGAAAAGCCTTTATTGGCTATTACAGCAATCAAACGCTTCCTTTTATTGCTGACCAGCTTTTGCATGTCTCCACTGGTATTTTTGCCCATTCATCTTTAGCGATTAGCTCCAACTCTTTCAAGTTGGAGGTTCTCCTTGCCATCACCCTGATCTTTAGCTCCCTCCACAGATTCTCAATTGGATTTAAGTCAGGACTCATTCCAATTCTGTAGAATGGCCCATATCCACTTATTTATTAGAATATTTCTTTTTAAATATTCAAAATACAGTAAAGATATCTTTGTTTCAGAGTCTGGGTTTATCAGAGCGAGACAGAATACTTGGATGCTGGACAGAATCAAAACACCATTCACTCCACCGGGAGCCATGGGCAGATGAGAACGACTACAGTCCCTGCCGTGTCCCTGTCTTAACGTCACGGTATTCTGCATGTGCAGGTTCATAATCTTTAGCTACTTTGTTCTGATGGTTTGTTCAATGTGCGCTGTGTGTTTCCATCTTTCAGGTTTAATAGCCCTAAAAATCTTCAGCTGTGTTTCATCAACAACAGTGAGAGTGAAGAGGAGGATGACGAAGGAGCATCAAGCAAAGAGGTGGGTGCAGAGAGTCGTGATAGTAGTTTCCCTGAGTTGTATCTCAGGTCATGATTTATGGTTTTTGTCATCCTCAGAGCTCATGTGAGGCCGAGGTACGTGGAAGTTGCTCTCGGGGACTAAAACAGGAAGTAAAAGCAGCACTCAGGACTCTCAGAGACAAGTTATGGGCCGAACAGAAGGAGAAGGAGGTGAGAGGTTTCAAAGACGTTCACTCAGCAGTCTTGCATGACTGTCTTTCCTCTGTGGAACACAAAAGGAGAATGCATGTATAAACCACCCAACGCAATTACCAAAAAAAGGCAGAGCTTATAATGGGGACTGAAGCTTTTAGGATTCAAAAACACCTAAAAGTGCCATTCAAGATATCTCCTTTTGTGTTCCAAAGAATAAAGTTACTCACGATCACATGGGGTGAGTAAATGATGACAGAAAGCAGACTTGTATTGCATAGTGCATTTTTCCCTTTCATTTTCTCCACAGGGATTAAAAAAAAAAAAAAATTCTGTAATGAACTAAACCAGCCAGCTCTAGGATGATTCACATTACAAACTTTATAAATATATAAAAGTATCTTATGCTCAATCAAAGTGACAGTAAAATGGAGAAATATTTTTACAAATTGAACAGTTTTGCAATTTAATGTATTTTATGGAATTCTATTCTAATGTAAATCATTCCTGTAATGCAAAGCCGAATTTTCAGCATCTTTATTTCAGTCTTCAGTGTCACATGATCCTTCAGAAATCATTCTAATATGCTGATTTGCTGCTCAAGATATTTTCTATTATTATCAATGTTGAAAACATTTTCAACCGTGATACATTGTTGAAAGTGGTACATTGAAAGTTCAGTGTCCTCTACTCATATTTGCACCCTTGGTAAATATGAGCTAAAGTGGCTGTGAAAATAAATCTGCGTTGTTTGTCTTTTTGATTTTTCGTTCAAAAAATGTACAAAATTCTAACTTTTTATTGAACTAAAACAATTGAAAGTAGGGGAAAACTCACATTACGAAGTAAATGTTTTTCTCCAATGCATGTTGGCCACAATGATTGGCACCCCTAGACATTCTTATGAGCAAAATATCTTTTTTTTGCACAACAGGCTAACTAGGAGCATGAAATTATCCAGCCATGACTTCCTGTCCCACAGGGTTATAAATATGAGAAACACAAAGGGCAAATTCCCTTAATCATCCATCACAAGAAGTAAACCAAAGAATATATCAATATAACCTATCATTGAAAGTAAAACAGTGGAAACTGGGGGAAAATCTCATTATGAAATAAATGTTTTTTCTAGTTCATGTTGGCCACAAGTGTTGGCACCCAATTATTGCAACATCCTTTTCCCAATTTAACATCTCTGAGTTTTCTCCTATAATGCCGGATGAGTTTGGAGAACACCTGACAAGAGATCAGAGACCATTTCTTCATACAGAATCTCTCCAGATCCCTCAGATTCGCAGCTCCATGTTGGTGCTTCTTCTCTTCAGTTCACCCCACTCATTTTCTATAGGGTTCAGGTCAAGGAACTGGGACGGCCATGGAAGAAGCTTTATTTTGTGCTCAGTGACATATTTTTGTGTTGATTTTGATGTTTGTTTTGGATCATTGTCCTGATGAAAGATCCAACCAAGGCCCACTATAAGATTTTGTATCTGTTGGTATTTGATAAAATCCATGATGCTATGTATCTGAACAAGACATCCAGGACCTTTATCAGAAAAATAGGCCCGCAACATTAAAGATCCAGCAGTATATTTAACTGTAGACATGGGGTACTGTTTATCCCTGTTTGCACCAAACCCATCTGATGAGTTTGCTTCCAAAAAGCTCTTATTTTAGTTTCATCTGACCTTAGAAGCCAGTCCCATTTGGATTTCCAGTTGTGTCTGACAACTGAATATGCTGGAGTTTGTTTTTGGATGAGAGAGGAGGATTTTTCTTGTGGTGATGTAGGGGCTGTTTGATATATTTTTTGAGGCTTTCTGAACCCAAGACTCAACTAATATCTTCAATTCTCCAGATGTGATCCTTGGAGAGTCTTTGGCCACTTAAACTCTCCTCTTCAGTGTGGATAAGGACGATATAGACACACGTCTTATCCAGGCAGATTTGTAACATCTTTAGTTGATTGGAACTTCTGAATTATTGCCTTGATGGTGGAAATGGGGATTTTAATGCCTTCGTTCTTTTCTTTCAGCCGCTTTCTATTTTGAGAAGCTGAACAATCTTGTTCTGCACATCAGAACTATATTACTCCTTGTGATAGATCATTAAGGGAATTTGGCCTTTGTGTTCCCCATATTTATATAATCATGTGGAACAGGAAGTCATGGCTGGACAATTTCATGCTCCTAGTCTCCCTGTTGTGCTAAAAAAAATGTTAAAATGAATGGGAATGTACTTCAGAGATATTTTACTCATAAGAATTTCTAGGGGTGCCAATAATTGTGGCAAACATGCATTGGAGAAAAGCATTTATTTCATAACGAGATTTTTTCCCTATGTTCCATTGTTTTACTTCAACGTAAAGTTAGAATTTTGTGAATTTTCGAATGAAAGATCAAAAAGATAAACAATGCAGATTTATTTTTAGAACGGCCTTTGCTCATATTTTCCAAGGGTGCCAATATTAGTGAAATAAAAATGTGTTTCCTATGTTACTGGAGTGTAAGATTTCAGTGTTATTTGAACATGATTCAATGTGTTTTTCTTGTCTGACTGTCGTGGTGGTCATTTCTGTGATGTTTACTTTTTGCATATTTTTGTTTTATTTTCAGCAAGCCACCCACAGCAGCATGAACATAAGGAGAAAGATTCTTAGCCTTAGTGATCTGCAGACATGCTCTTTACTGCAGCTGAATGCGCTCAGGGCCTCGCTAAATGAGGACATTCAAGGTATCTTTTTTCTCAGTGATACAATTTGCAGTCAGTGAACTGTCAATAATACAACTTACAAATGTCTTGCAATTTTCCTGCTTCTTTAAACTTCTTTCCAAAAATGTTTTTGTGCTTTTAAAATGACATCAACTTTTACTCATGCACTAATTTGATTCGTGCTTTTAGATTTGAGCTCGGATTTGGTGAAACATCTAGTAGTACGGGACCACCTTCGGACCAAGCAAGATGCTTTGCTCCTGGATGTGCAGGATATGACATCATTATGAACGATGTTTGTTTGGGAACGCTGCGTAGCTTCAGTTTAACGTTGGCACTTTCTGAAAGCAGTAATTTACTGTTACTCATCCTGTGGACTAACAAAGGCCAGAATATCCTGTTTATTCTTGAAGAAATGTAGCCCTCACAGAAACTTTTTGTTAAAATGTGAGTCACATTGATTATAGTCACAAGTTTTATTGTGGGAAGAAAAGTGCCTTATAACGAATTCTAATGGCTCTGATTCATATGTCACTTACGGTTTAATTTTGCTTTCGTCAATAGAGAATATATTAAGCTGCTGTCGAAGCCATATGTGATCAATAACTGTGATGCATTAATCATCAATACTTTAAGCATTCCATTGAAATACAGTATATGTAATCGTCATGAGAATATAAACGTGTGCATTTCGCTGTCTGTCATATGAATGTGCCTTACAACCATCCTGTGTATCAAACTTATACGTCAGAATGAAGTATATCTCAGTGCTAAATATTCACAATAATTTAATAAATCATTTATTTTATACACAGTCGTTAGCCTTTTTTGAGTACCTGGAAAAGGTATGCCATACAAAATCTGCATTAAAAGGTACTTAAGATCCATATGTGGTTTCTCGAATTGGTACTGTTAAACACCCTCTTGAAAGTATGTCAGATATCCCAGAAAATATATTTTTTTTTTTCAATTTCTTTTTAATGAAAAAAAATAAATAAAATAGTGCACATTTTTATACATTTGAATGAAGTGTTGGGCGTAACGCATTAAAAGTAATAAGAGTTACTTAATCAGATTACTTTTTTCAAGTAACTAGCAAATAGAGGGTTTGCGCTTTTGAAAATTGTGGCACTCTGCACCAAGACCGTGCTCAGCGATTTTCATGTTGATAGGACAAATGGTTGCATAGTATATTATATATTTAGAATGTATGTAAAACTGACATCTTACAGACGTCTGTTAGATGTTTCTACACAACAGATGCTTTCCAGATCAAGTGATCTTTAACAGACATCTTGCAGACGTATGTGTGCTATCTGGGTGGGTTTTTTCGAAATATGCGAAATACACGAATGTTTCGCACACGATCAAATCTGAGACATGCATTTTGTCTGACATGAGCCAAGGATTTCAACGACATAAGACACTCGAGCCTGCGACTGACGGTTTAGGAGTTAAGAGCGATTTTGTACTTTTATTTGCTGTTTCAGCTCGGTGAGGACGGGTCTAAGGTAAGGCGCTTATATCAGTCAACTATCGAGTGAGCGGCCTCTGTCGGCGTGCCATCACAATGACAAGAAGCTGAGAATGACCTGATTTTAATAAGGGGATATTACTTTTAAAGATTAAAAAAATACCTCTGGGTGGATTTTTATCATTGTACAGTGGTTGCGTACACAAACTGCCAACACACATTAATGTTCAAACAACATGGAAAACATGAGTTTTGCATCCGATGAACACTTTAAGTGGAGATTGCTGATCCTTGGCCATTCTAACAATAATAACCCAACAATAACCCTTAATAACTCAAAATGACCCAACAGGCTGAACCCAGAATTCGGATTTTTTTAAAAATAGTATTTTTTAGTGTATGGATTATGCACTTGTATTTTTGCCAGATGTGACAGTTTAAAGTTAAAACTCCTTAATTATGGATTTGTTTCACCTCACAAAGTGTTAATAATGGACTGGAGTCATATTGTAGATGTGCATGTTTTTATCAACCGTTTGGACACAGTCTGACGGCACCCATTCACTAATGCTACATTTTTCCAAATCTGTTTCAATAAAGAAACAAACTCAGATCTTGGAAGGCTTGAGTGTGAATACATTTCCAGCAAATCTTCACTTCTCAGTAAACTATTCCTCTAATGATAATGCAAAATTATTTCCAGAACAATACAAGTTAATGCAAACACATATTTGGTTTATTGTTAATGAATGACTACTTAAATGTTACAGATGAAGGTTAAGGGTGTACATAAGACAAAACTTGTTTTGCCCTGGTATGTTTTACATAATCAACCTGTCTATTTCCGTAAGGTTGCTGTACATAAATGTACTCAACTGCATGCAGCTCAGCTGACCAACCATTCATGCCCAGTGAACGCAGAGGGAGAGACAGAGAGCACAAAGACCAGAGAGAAAAGAAGAAAGCACAGAATTACTGTTTGAGAACTGATTAGTAAACTCTACCAGATCTGGATAGCAAACTAAGAAAGTAATTGGTAAACATAGACCGTAGTGCAGCAAAAAAAATAGCCAGCACTGAACGTTTTCGTCTTGACCTTTTACCAAATGCGTGAAGAAATGAATGCATTTTGGCTTACCTTTTTCCTTGACCTTTAAACAGGTAAGATATTTCATTTAGACCTACTTTCAATGTCTACGTGTATCAGAACAAACTTTGCTTTAATACTGTATGAAAAGAGAGAATTGCTTTAAATGAATAAGGATGACCTATAGGCGTTTTCAATCTCTTTTAGTTGACATTTTCTAACTTTTAATAATCAAATCATGGTGTTTATAATCGATATGCACAGTTTTCTGTTGAACTGCACGCTGGATTGGGTTTCCGTTCAGCATTTCTTGTCTGAATGAATGAGAAATTAATTATTTACTGGAACATACCTGCAAGGACACATGATATTGTAATACCAAAACCGCCTCTGTAGTACACAAGCATATTCATTAAGAAACAAACTCAAGCTTTTTATGAACCGTTGTCATTAACGCTCCATGCTCTGTAGGTACTAAGCATATAGATGAATGCATCAGCCATGTCTAGTCATAAATTAGCCATCTTAATGTACACGCTTCGCAGTGTTCATTGCAAACGGGGTCAGTCGGGTCAGGAAGTGGCGCGTGTTGATACCTCGTAATTTGTGTGAAGAAAACGTGCAACGCGAAAGATCTCCACCAATACACAAGACTCAACAAAATGGGGGATGGAAAGATGAATGAAGGGTTTACGGAATGCTTTGTTACTGATTGATGGGGTAATAGACCAGAAGAGGCCGATTCAGCACTATAGACAGATAAAGTTGAAGGGCTGAGTCATTGGTCAACCTGCAGTTTGCTTGGAAATAAGCTCAGATTTCATATGTAACGTTCCTCTGTTTTCTCCATCTTGGAAGCGATGTCCTGAAGGGTTAAGAATGTGGAGCTTCTAGAGCAAACTGAAGAGGTCTCGAGAAGACAGTGATGTGGCTCAGTGGTTACAAGGACAGCTGATCATGAAGACCACCACTTCGATCTCCAACGTATCACTGCAGCCAGATGTTTATAACCACAGCGCACTAAACAGCTGCAGTATCGACGAGTCTTACAAGTACATCATCTTGCCTCTATGCTACTCCTTGACCTTCTTGCTCAGCCTCGTCCTGAACTCCACCGTGCTCGTGCGGTCCTACCGATGCAAGAGCGGCCGTCAGTGGAACACCTCCTTGATCTACATGGTCAACCTGGCCTCTACAGATCTGATGTACAGCTTCTCACTGCCGTTCCTCGTGGCTAGCTACGTAATGCGTGACCATTGGGTTTTTGGCGACTTCATGTGCAGGCTAGTGCGCTTCTTATTCTACTTCAACCTGTACTGCAGCATCTTTTTCCTCACCTGTATATCCGTTCATCGCTACATGGGCATCTGTCATCCGATCAGAACCATCGCTTTGGAGAGCAAGCGGGCGGTCAGAGGCATCTGCGCAACTGTTTGGATCGTAGTGTTCATACTAACATGTCCAATTGTCCGGTTTGCCAAAACTGGAGATGTTTTGAGAAAAATCGGAACTGATTCTTCTTGGACGGAAAGTAGCACCGATGCTGGAAAAGTCAAAGTGGAGGTTTATAGGAACTGTTGGGATGACGCAATCGATACTGAGTTTTCTGAATACGTCCCTTATGGAATCGTTCTCCACCTTTTAGGATTCTTCTTCCCGTTTATCGTCATTGCATGGTGTTACTCGCAAGTGGTGCGGACTATCTTTCAGACGATTCACTCTCAGCCACAGGTGCACGAGGACGAAGGGGTCGAAGGGGTCAAAGACAGAACATCCGTGTCTATCTCCGGGTCTCAACATGCACCGTATCTCAACAGGCGTCGCAAGTCCATCAAAACGATCGTCACCATCACTATTCTGTTCGCACTGTGCTTCCTGCCTTTCCACATCACACGTACGCTCTTCCTCGTCCTCAAGGAAACAAAGGCCGCCGAGTGCCAAACCATGCGGATGGTTTCCATTTGCTACAAGATCACTCGGCCGCTGGCTTCCTGCAATTCCTGGCTCAATGCGCTTCTTTATTTCTTGACTGGAGAGAAAAGCTTAGCTTGCTGTAGATGGAGCAACGGCGGTCAGAACGCCCACCTGCTTTGGCCTTTGCAGATTCTTGGAGGACAGAAAGAGGCTGAGGATCAAGAGCAAGGGAATAAAGCAGAGGAGGCTCATGAAAGTGACTCGAAGTCTTCAGGAATTACATAGATGAGGTCGTTTCTGGGAGAGACCTATTTTAAATGCGATTACATATTATTTATTATTCAATGTTCAGTCATATTACTGAGCAATAACTGAGTATTGCTGCTGTATGTTT
This sequence comes from Garra rufa, assembly GCF_049309525.1. Classification (NCBI taxonomy): domain Eukaryota; kingdom Metazoa; phylum Chordata; class Actinopteri; order Cypriniformes; family Cyprinidae; genus Garra; species Garra rufa. The sequence continues at coordinate 22,489,973 of NC_133383.1, forward strand.
TATGCTAGTATGTGACCAAACTGTTATATACTCCCACCTCTTTTAAACAATGTTTTTTGTGTTTTGAAGGATAAAGTAAATGTTATTACAATGATAATTCACTCAAGTAAAAAAGCTGGTATTTCTTAAGGACAAAATAAGTTATTAATTGCTAACTGACTGGAAGTAAAGTACAGTCAACAGGCCAAAATAATATACAAAAGAAACAGGAAGCTGAAGTTACTAATTTACATCTTGTGACAATTAAACCGATTTGCTCACACTATTAGCAAGGCTAATGTGATCTGTATGCTGTTGAGATCCTTAAAGTCCATACTTTTGCAATTTAATAAAGATCCTGTAGTGAGTAAAAACTCTTTCTGATGTATCTCAAAAATTAAAGCACAAACTTTTCCAAATTCAGCTTTAAAATGCTTCATTTATGCTTGAATTGTAATTCCTAAGCCTTCACTAGTTCATAAGCAACCCCAGATATTTGTTTTTATGAATATTGTTCACACAGATAGAATACATTTTAGAAATAACTTTTGTTTAAATTTGTTTACCTTGTTAAACACACTCTTTCAGACTACCATTGTGATTATGTTTGAATATGCAAGAGTGTAAAATTCATAAAAATGTATGATAAAATAACTTTTCAAAACTTGTTTTTGTTAAATATGTTTACCTTAAATATATACATTTTCAGACTACGATTGTAGTAAATGGTTAATCTTAAATATGTAAGAGTGTAAAATTCATACAAATTCACTATGAAATTTTTATGATTTGTAGTACTAAGTTACGATTAATTGCGATTAATCGCATTCAAAATAAAAGTTTTTGTTTATATGTGTGTGTATTGTGTATATTTATTATGTAAATATAAAGACACACATATACAGTATATATTTTGAAAATATTTATATGTATTTACACATATATATTTATATTCATATAATTTATATTATATATACATATATTTAATATATAAACAACATATTGTTCTTAAAAAAATATACATGCATGTGTCTGTATTTGTTTATATGCATAATAAATATACACAATACACACATATATTATGTACACAAAAACTTTTATTTTGGATGCGATTAATTGTGATTAATCGATGCCCAGCGCTAATTATTTGTTGTAATGTAATTCACATTGACAGAATATACAATGAAGTTTGATTTGTTAAAATTTGTTAATGCTAGGGCTGTCAAACGATTAATCACATGCAAAATAAAAGTTTGTGTTACCTAATATATATGAGTGTACTGTGTATATTTATGTATACATAAATACACACAAATGCATGTATATATCTAGGAAAAATATGTTTTTATATATATATTATATTTATATACAAAATATTTCTACGTACATATAATAAAAAATATAAGTAAATATAAACATTAGTGCTGTCAAATGATTAATCGCATCCAAAATAAAAGTTTTTGTTTACATAATTTATGTGTGTGCTGTTAATATTTATATATGTGTATATATAAATATACATAAATTCATGTTTATATTTAAGAAAATTTTGTTATGTTTATATATTAAATATCTATATATCTATATATATATATATATATATATATATATATATATTATCAATTATATCAATATCAATGTATATATTTTCAAAATGCAAACAAAATATGCAAACAATAACTTTTATTTTGGATGCGATTAATCACTTGACAGCACTAGTTAATATATATATATATATATATATATATATATATATATATATATATATACTACCGTTCAAAATTTTAGGATCAGTAAGATTTTTAATGTTTTTTAAAGAAGTTATAAGTTATAAATTATGCTCAGCAAGGCTGTGTTCATTTGACCAAAAATACAGAACAAAATATAATGCTGTGAAATATTATCACGATGTAAAACAATGTTTTCTATATTAATATACATTTAAATTTAATTTATATCTGTAATTAAAGTTGAATTTTTCAGCATCATTACTCTAGTCTTCAGTGTCACATGATCCTTCAGAAATCATTCTAATATGCTGATTTATTGTACAGTTTTGCTGTTTAATATTTTTTTGGAACCTGTGATACTTTTTTCAGCATTCCTTGATCAATAAAAGGTAAAAAGAACAGCATTTATTTAAATAGAATAATTATAATTAAATAGAGTGGTTTTCTAACAACATACACTACTGTTCAAAAGTTTGGGGTGAGTACATTTGTATTCTTTCTCTTTTTTTGAAAGAAATTAATACTTTTATTTATTAAGGATGTGTTACATTAATAAAAAGTGATAGCATAGATTTACATTGTTAGAAAAGATTTATATTTTGAATAAATGCTGTTCTTTATAACTTCTTATTTATCAAAGAATCCTGAAAAAAAATATTTGGCAACTGTTTCCAGCATTGATAATTCTAATAATAAATCAGCATATTAGAATGATTTCTGATAGATCATGTGACATTTAAGACTTGAGTAACAGCTGATGAAAATTCAGCTTTGCATCACAGGGAAAACTAATAATTTAAAGTATATTAAAATAAAAACCATTATTTTATATTGTAATAACATTTTGCAATATGTTGTGTCAATAACAATATGTCAATAGCTGTATTTTTGATCAAACAAGTACATACAAGTATGTGTGTGTATTTACATATACATAAATAGTATACACAGTACACACACATTTTATGTACACAAACTTATTTTTTTTTACATATACTAGATTTCCAAACATCAAAACCTTCATTAAAATTTTATATACACATTTACCATAGTTTTTGTAGAGCATTACTGATGTATGATGTTTTAGTATGACTGTCATGTATCCCAATGTGACTCTTTTGGATTAATCCTCAGTGAAAATAACCTTAAATATTTGCCTTTTTGCTTTCATTAATCGTATTACGTTTTCTTTTAATCGGATTAATCTGAAAAGCAAACTCTATATGTCTTGCATTACGGCCGGAATAATTGGCCAACGAAAATGCAGTAAATAGTTGCACGCCACATATTCACTTCTCCTGAGCACAGTGCTTTATCTCTGTGTGCAATTCTCTGGTCTACCAGAACGAGGCGCTGTTGTACAAGGGGATGCACAATCTCTATTTGGTTGCGGGAAATATGTTTTATTTTCTAAATTAAGAAATGACCGAAAACTTTTAATGTATCCCGCGTTTCAGCCTGTATCCGCAGACACTTCCAGATAAGGATGCTTTCATCGACAGAGCCGGCGATCATGTGTTTGATCGGGATGGTGTTATGTCATTTTTCCGACTGCTTTACAAACTAGCAGGTAAACTTGAAAAAATAAGCCGTGGCAGAAAGCTTCACCTTTATCACGACATTTGACCGAAAAGACCCGAAAGCGTATTTTCTATCGAGTTTAATCCGTATTCATTCGCTTATGTGTTGTTTTTGCTTTTCGGTGTTTTATTCGCTCTGTTTGGATAACTTGGATTGGATTAAAAAGCCAAAGGACCTTGTCGAGTTGGTGGCTTTACATTGGAAACACTGCTGAATATACATAACTTGTGGTCTGACTACGAATAATCGCTTTGATGCACAGGAATAACTGTATTTGCTTCATGTTTACGCCGACGAAATCAACCTGAGGAGTTTATACTAAGTTTGTGTGCGATCCGATAAACCAGCTGTAGCGCCAGCTCACAGCTGTTCATTAAATTAGTGTATCAAACTCACATAGTTTCGTTTGAAAACTCAACAAAATGCGATAGACACGGGAAAGCAGTCCACTCAGGTACATTGGATCGGGTATTTTGGCGTGAGGCCTGCTGGTCGGGCTTTTGCCGGGTGAGATTTGGGGGTAAGGCCGCGTCAGGTCGCGTTCAGCCCGGCCGTGAGTGACGCGCAGTCCCGGTGCCAGAGGACGAGCTATGGAGAGGATGGAGGTGGACCAGTGCGCAGGCGCAGGAGGAGCCCTCCGAAGGTCGAACAGCGCCCCCATGATCACGAACGTCAGGTGAGAGAACTGCACCCACAGCTGAATGACCAGAGCCGAGTATTTATTACGTTTTGAATTCAGTAATACAGTACAAAATCATGTAGATAAATAATTTAATTCTTTAAAATTCCCAACTGTTTAGTGACGGGACGACAGTATTCAGCTCAACTAGTTCGGCTCGGTATCGTCGGAGCAGCGTTTCTGTAAACCCGAGCTGTCCCTCTCGGGTGAGTGTTTAGATGGTCTGCAAATATCAGTTTTGGGTATTTAGTTTGCCAAAGGAAAAATATAAAACGATGTAAAACAACCTTTGTGTTGCAGACCCTCCCTATGTCTCCATTCTCCCTGTCCTGTGAGAGATCCGAACACAAGAGGCAGGTGAGAACCGAGGAATCGACTCTCCGATGCTTTTACAATAGCGAAGGAGTTCACCTGTTGCTTACTTTTCAAATCAATTGTAGTTTTGTAAAGAGATTCATTGGTAGACGGTTTATATTGGTGTTTAAGAAACATTACATCAAGTGATGTCTTATTGTACAATGTTTTTCTTTCAGATTGAGAATATGGAGCTCACTTTGAGAGGGAGTTTACAGAGACTAAGGTAACTGAACACAAAATTGTGTATAAATGAAAGTTATGTTACCAAAATAGAGTTTTCAATTCACAAGCTGTCATTAGTCGACCATACTGAACGTAAACAATGCCACTGAACTAAAATGATAAATTATGATAAATGAAAAACATTTGGAGTACTATAGACTGCCAGAAGTTATAACATATCAAGAAGAAGAGTTTAAAAAACTGGCGTTTGTGGTTGCCAAACCTTAATTAGGATTTCCAGGGCAAGAATCTTAACAAGAACAAGTGTTTGTTCTTATTACCGCTCAGGTAGGTTAAATATTAGGATAATATCTAAATTAATACTAATACCTTTAGTTTGTCCAAATATTGCACCCTTTCCTGCTTACTAAGTCCTTCTGTGGTTTAGACATAAATTAGCAGAACAACACATTCAGTAGTACATTAACCGTGCAATCCATGCTGTTGTTTACATCCGAGTATCGCCAGTATGGCTGTGCATCAGGGTAACTGACCAAATCGTAACTTATTTAAATATAATAACCATACCAATTTTACTTTGTTTTTTTTTTTACTTTCATTTAAGTGCCTCACCTGCTGTTCCCTTCCCTCCTGCGAGTCATTGGCATGACCATCTGTCTCCAGTGAGTATTTCAGTCTCTTCTGGTTTTAGTTCATAAGTTTCAATTCATTGTCGTTCTTATATACCTTACACTATACGTCCAACGCAGGGATTCCATTCCCAGGACAGCGGTGTCACTCCTAATTCCTCACCCAGTCCAACTCGAAGGTTTCGAGGGTAAGTTTATGAATAATACTACAGTATTAGAATATATAGCCTTCAAATGTCACTAGCAGGAATTTGGTGTCATGTTTAGTTGTTTCAGAATACAAGAGATTGTTTCTGAACAAAGCTTTTGATTGAACAGGGGATATGTGAGCTCTGGAGTGAGATGGCCATCAGTTGCTCCCTTGAAAAGGAAAGGTAATGATGTACAACCTGTTTTTTTCTTCTAAATGCATTTGCAAAATCCATTTGTGAATCCTGTTGAATACAATGAAAGAATTAGTATTACTAGCACTTTTTAATATTTTATTAGTAGTATCTTTTTTGTACGCTACCAGTTAAAAGTTTTTGAAGTGTAAGATTAAAGGAGTAGTTCACTTTCAGAACAAAAATTGACAGATAATGTACTCAACTCCTTGTCTTCCAAAATGTTCATGTCTTTTTTTCTTCAGTCGTAAGGAAATTATGTTTTTTGAGGAAAACATTTCAGGATTTCTCTCCATATAATGGACTTCTATGGTGCCCCCGAGTTAACTACCAACTTCCAATGTGCAGCTTCAAATGGCTCTAAACGATCCCAGACGAGGAAAGAAGGGTCTTACCTAGCAAAACGATTGGTTATTGGTTATGTAAAAATACAATTTATATACTTTTTAACCTCAAACGCTCATCTTGTCTAGCTCTGTGTGTACTCTGTGTAGAGATTAAAAAGTATATAAATTGTAAATGTTTTTAGAAAATAACCGATCGTTTCGCTAGATAAGACCTTTCTTCCTCGGCTGGGATCATTTAGAGCCCTTTAAAGCTGCATTTAAACTGCATTTTGGAAGTTCAAACTCTGGGGCACCATAGAAGTCCATTATATGAAGAGAAATCCTGAAATGTTTTCCTCAAAAAACATGATTTCCTTTCGACTGAAGAAAAAAAGACATGAACAACTTGGATGACAAGGGGGTGAGTACATTATCTGTAAATTTTTGTTCTGAAAGTGAACTACTCCTCTAAATCCATAGCCTAGAAATCTAGACGCACCCTAGCGGCAGCAAAAATTATTTTGCAGCCAGGTGGGTCTAGACACTCTCAATAGACCTTCTAGCTGCAAAAACCCAAATTGGGTCAGGCCAATCACAACGCGTATAGAGTAGGCGGGGCGGGCTTAACTTATGACGACAGAGTTGCGACGGCTGCCACTTGAAAAACAAAGAATGGCGGCTGCAGCTGTCGAACAGCGGTCTTTCGAATCGGCTTTGGCCGCGACTCTGGAGGACTTGGAGTTAAGTTTTTCTTTAAGAAACGAGCAAAGAACGGCACTTAAGTCATTTTTAAAAAAGGAAGATGTGTTTGGAGTTTTGCCGACTGGATACGGAAAAAGCTTAATATACCAATTACTACGTCACCTTCTTCGTTGCTCTGATTGGTTGAAGCGCTATCCTATTGCGTGCATAGGGATTTTGAGAGACAACCGTTTATCCCGCCCCTCGGAGTAAGCCGCGTCTATGGAGAGTTTCCAGACTAAACATCTTGATGTAAGTCTGGCTCGCCAGGCTACTAAATCCAGGCTTGGTGAGCAGAAGAGACTTAAAAAAAAAAAACCTTGAAAACCTTACTGTTCAAAAACTTTTGACTGGTAGTGTATGTAGTAAAGATTTAGTAAGCTAGTAAGATTTTTTGATCATGTTTTTTTATTATTGTTATTTTTTTTTTGTACTTACATTGGTCAATTTAATGCATTTTTGCTGAATAAAATCATAATTTGATATTATAATGATATTTTGTTTGCTTATACATATTTTGTCTATATTCTTTTGTTATTTTTGGCATTTTAAGTACTATTTTTGATATTCACATTTCAGTACACAGTAACATTTCTTGGTTAATGTCAAGTGACACATGGCAATAATACTCAAGTTCAAAAAGTATCATTCAGTTGCAGTATTAAAATTCCCAGCTTTTGTTGTCTCAATACATTGTCTTTTTCCCCCCATCTTCTCCACACAGGTGGAGTGGAATCGGACGGTCCACCTAAAAAGCTCTTTGTTGCTGGAGTCACAGATCCTGCTCACATAACCAGTTACACAGTCAGGTGAGCCATATAATGATTCTTAAAGGGTTAGTTCACCCAAAAATTCTGTCATTAATTACTCATGTTGTTCCAAACCTGCAACACAACTTAAACATTTTATGGCCCAGAAAGGTAGTAAGGACATAGATAAAATGTCCATGTGACATCAGTGGTTCAACCGTAATATTATATAGCTAGGAGAATACTTTTTGTGCACAAAGAAAACAAAAATAACTTTATTCATCAATTTCTGTCACATGGACATTTTAATGACATCCTTACTACCTTTCTAGGCCTTGAACATGATAGTTGCGTTGCTGTCAATGCAGGGTCAGAAAGCTCTCGGATTTCATCAAAAATATCTAAATTTGTGTTCTGAGGATGAACAAAGGTCTTGCAGGTTTGGAACAACATGAGGGAGAGTAATTATTGACAGATTTGTCATTTTTGAGTAAACTAGCACTTTAAATAAAATGGACAGAATGTCATGCTTCAATATAGGATCTCCTTCAGCACTTAATGAATCTCTTCACACACAGTGTTTCCCAGTCAGTGGACTCTTCCTCTGGGACTGCTCCTGTCGGTTCAAGCACCCAGGCCACCCCGCTGTCCCTCTCCCCTCCTCCCCCCTTCACCTCTCACCACCCCAGCATCTAAACCCCCAGTATTCGTCCACATCATCACCTTGTACTGCTCTGGACTCAAGGTGTTGTAAAATGAAGACCAAAACTTTCGACCTAAACTCGGTTCTGTCCCTTTTTGCTTTTAATTTGGTGCTTTCAATAGAGTATTTCAGCTCAATCACTTCTGAAGGAAATTTGTCCGAGTTGTGACTTTGATTTCAGATGAAATCAAGATGCAATATAAAGAAGACAAAATCTTCTGGATGTATCTGACACGACAACATGGATGCTGCAGGCTATCTTGTAATTTGTGAATAATTATGGAACTTCGGTGCCTACAGAATAGGTTGTATATATGAACTAGTATCTGCAATAATGTATTGCAATGAAAGTATTCAGGTTGTTGAAACCTGGTGAATACTGACACAAAGGAAGATCCAAAACGCTTTTGTGTTTTGGTTCATCTTCAGCTTCCAATTAACTGGGTCCAACAGTCTGGTAACTCGTCCAGAATGCTCAGAAGAAAAAAAAGACTAAGGATAGAGAGTATTAAAATCAGTTGACCATAGACGTCAACTTTTTGTATAAATGTGTATAAATATGTGAATAATCAAATATTATTTTGGTAGGTATTAATGCTATGTTTCTCTTGCGTTTATCCGAGGGGTCTGATGTCTGTAAATATGTTAATTTTTCCATTTAGCTTTTAGCTTGGACTGAACTTTTTGCGTTTGAAAAATATTTGGAAATGATACCAGCACATTCAGCCAACTCCCACTTTTTGATTCGCTTATCGCTGACTTAAAGGAACAGTACACCCAAACATTTTCATTTGCTGACATTTTACTCATCCACAGGTCATCCAAAATGTGTGGTTCGTTTTTTCATCAAAACAGATTTGGAGAATTTTACATCACTTACATCACTTGCTCACCAATGGATCCTCTGCAGTGAATGGGTGCCGTCAGAATGAGAGTCCACACAGCTGATAAAGACATCACAGTATCCAAAAGTGATGGTTAAAAAAGTTCAAATGCCTAAAATTATGGATTTGGTTCTTACAAACACACAGCTTTTTGCTTCAGAAGATGTTTATTGATGGACTGGAGTTGTGTGGATTACTTTTGGATTATTGTGATGTTTTTTTCAGCTGTTTGGACTCTCATTCTGACGGCACCCATTCACTACAGAGGATCCGTTGGTGAGCAAGTCATGTAATGCTACATTTCTCCAAATCTTGTTAAAACGTTCTGACCTAAAATTGAAATCTTGATTGATTGAACATTTTACCTCGATTAATGAATAAGGATTTAACAATATTATCAATATCGTGGTATTGCAATATCAAAACGTTCTCGATGTTATCGTGGTCACATGACAATATAAAAAGATAGTTCTTCTGGGCAAAAATGTAGTTTTTTTTTTTTTTTAAATATATTTAAACTTCTTATTTTAACAAAGTTGTGTTTTGGGCAGTTATGCTTTGGCACAGTATCTGTCAAACTAACTAAAACCAAAAACGGAATATGGCTCAATCCCTTCATTAATTCACTTTCACTGCACGTTTTAAAGCGAAGTGCGCACTTTGTTCAGGCGATCAGCTCAGAATCCGCTGTTTTCCGCACCTCAGAATGTCTCTGTTCACAGTGAATAAATGCAGTCAACTTGTTTATTGCATGTGCTTTGAGTTTAGCATGGGTTTGTAAATGCAACGGCCACCAGTTATGCTCTATTTTCACTGCAGATAATTACAGCATTTCACTAGATTTTTAGTAAGACAAATTTTTGTAAGCCTGTTTTCACCGAAGCTGGAGTTTTCCTTCAAAATAAAAGCCCTACTGCCGTTTCCATCAAAATAAAAGCTAAATAAAAGTGCAGTAAAAATTGCTGATTTGTTGAGCAGTTTAAATAGGTAACGTTACTGCAGTCCAAATCCAAAATATCTCTTTCAAGTGTAAAAATTAGGAAAGAAGTATTCAATCTCCCTTCTGTAGTGTAAAGCAAAAATAATACACCTATATATGAAATATTCATTTTCATTTATTTTGCAGTCCAATTGTTTTACAATATATGACTATTACGGTCTTTGTTGTTGTTGATATTATTAATATATTCTAATTTGTTTGGCTTTCTAAAACACCAGTGTGAATGTAAATTAGACTGAGACAGTATACCACAAATAAAAAGGTTCAAGTCCCATTTAAAGTTCACTTTTTTCAGATATAGGTTTTCTTAGTTAAGAACATGGGTTAATTTTAAACTCTCAAAGTGCATTAGATAAATAAAAAAGTCAAGGTAAATTATTCTATTTATTTATTTTTGCCCTCATAGTTATAGATGTGAATCTGCCATTCACACAGAACACATACGTGCATCTAAAACATGAGACGGAGCCAACCCTAGGCCTGAGGGTCAGTAAATTACCAGCAAATGTAATTTTTCTGGGTGAACTATTTCTTTAAAACAAGTACTGTAATGACTAGACGTCTCACTTCATGTCAACAAAGCACTTTTAGCGGAGAGTCTACATTGAAAACTGACCTAGAGCCTTAGAATGTATCCCGTCTAAGGCTAAATGCCACAGTGTGAAAATCATTGGTTTTTCCCTTCTAATGAAACCCTAAAAAAAAGAATTGTGTTGTAAATTATGTATAAAGAGCGAGGACTTAAGATACTTGCAAGGGGTGAGCTGTTGCATTAAAAACACGATAAACCGTTTTTACAATCGTGGTTTCAGCTGATATCATACTCTTCCTCTTGTACTATTTGCACAGTGTTAGATATCAATGTTGCTGTTACATGAGTGGGATCATATTTACTTTTATTGTAATGGATCTTGTTTTTATGTATGTTGTATTTGTTTGAATCCTTTCACTTGGGAAATACGTTCAGATCTTTTAAGTGTAAAAGCAGCAGTTCTGAATTGTGGCTTTAATTCTGGATGGATTTTATTAAGCTTGTTGAAATTGTATTATCCAAAAAGTGACATGCTGCAGTTAATTGAACTGGAAGCCCTTTTAAAGTAAAGTAAATTTACCACGATACTTCACAGCATTATGTTGATTGTGGCGCATGTTACATTGTTATTTATGAATGTGTAAAGGCTCTGGTTGCAGTATGTACTTCAGTGTCAGTGTATTCTTGATTCCCAAAGTCTTTATTGTGTCGACGCCGGCAGCTTGTCGGTCTCTAAAATTGCACATCAGACATTTGAAGCCGTTCCTCTGTTTCCATATTCATATATCAGTAGGAACACAGCTCGTTTTTTAATATAATTGCCTTTTATTTTTACTCTTTTAGTTATGATGCCTTATCGGTTCTAAGTCTTGAAGTTTAATTCCAAAGTTACTTGCACTGTCATTTGCAATTTTTTCCAGTCGTGGGGGTCCTTGAGATTTCAAACATTGATAGCAATGTTCATGGGTCTTTGAATGATTTTTGATTTTGATTAAAAATGTGCAATATGCATTAAAGTTGCTGGAATTATGTGGTCAAGTATCAATACAGAATCAGTTCTCAAGAGCCTGAACGCAAGACTTGACAGCTGTTTGTTCTGAATCATTTGTGTAATCTAGAATAAATACCATGTGATTTATTTTCAGGTTCGCCATACACTTGCTATGACAGGATCTGTTGTATCCATGTGTCAGAGACTGAAATGATTGAGTGGTGTTGTGAAGAAAAACTAAAATGCATTGTGAACGCACGCAAAACATTGTAAAGAAATGCCAAAGCCGATAGATTTTGCCTATCAGTTGTTCAAGTTGTAAATATATTCTGGAAGCCAGAAGAATTAAGCGAAAGATGGATATTTTTTGACATATTGGTATTCCCTCTCAGTCGCCCAACATGAATGTCCAATTATCAGAGAAGAAATATCATGTACCATATAATGTATATTATACCATATATTCTTATGAAAAAGATCATAATAAAAACTCATTTTATTGATTTGTATGCTGTCTTTTCATGCGTTCATAGAAAATTTAAGGCGGTATGTCTTATGCGGTTGAAATGACCTGTTTAATTCTGTAATGGTATAAAATAATATATATACATACAATAGAAGCTGCATCTAACATACAGTGGCAGTGAAAGAAAACAGTAATTTTTCTGACTATTTTTGATATTGTGCTGCCACGTTTTTCATTACAAGCAGCATCTCACTTCACTTCACAAAGCTTTACTTCAGGCCAAAGGGCCTAATAATAAAAAATAAAAAAGTATTTTTACAAGTGGTTTGACCCCTGCTTCACTGTCCTGAATACCCTTCTCAGCTGTGGGCGGATCAGATCACACAACATAAACCCTGAAAAACATTATTCCATTTTTGCTGAATAATAAGAGCTAGTTATTTTACTTCATCCTCACTAACATGCCGTTGAACCCACAGTTGAAAAGGTGTAACAGGTGTACAGCAAGGATCAAACTGAAGAATCTTTACATGTGCTGCCCTTGATCACCTTTGCCCCCCGTTGCACCTGAATATCATTTTGACCGATAGGTGAAGATCAGCGGGACAGCAGAGGCAGATCACTGGAGTTCATTATAAGACTGGAGTCTAGATTCAAGCTCTCTGCAAGAAAACAGAAAAGAAAATGTAACAAACACTCTTTTACATGCAGTTTCAAAGAATGGAATGAAAGTTTCTGCAAGTTTTATGAAGGTAAATTTAAGACTTTTAAGACCAACAGATGAAAATATATTGAAGGGAACAATACGTCAACATGTTCTCTAAATGTAAATGTCTTGGGAGCAGACAATGAGCATTTATCTGCAACCGTTTCATAATATACACTGCTGTTCAAAAGTTTGAGATTAGTATGATTTTGGGATTAGTATGGTCTTTTCTCCTTATCAAGGTTGCATTTATTTGATTAAAAATACAGCAAAAAAATTATATTATGAAATATTATTGCAATTTAAAATAGTGGTTGTCTATTTTAGTATACTTTAAAATAGAATTAATTCTTGTGATGCAAATTTGAATTTTCAGTATCATTACTCCAGTTTTCAGTGTCACATGATCCTTCAGAAATCCTTCTAATATGTTGATTTTTTTATCAATGTTGAAAACAGTGCTGCTTAATATGTTTTTGGAACCTGTGATACATTTGTCAACATTCTTTGATGAATAAAATGTTAAAAAGAACAGCATTTATTTAAATTTAATGTTTGGGGTCAGTATTTTTTCTCTCTCTTTCTTTCTTTGAAAGAAATTAATACTATTCAGTAAAGATAAGTTAAATTATATAAAAAGTGATAGCAAAGGCTTTTATTGTTAAAAAAATATATATTGTCAGAATATGTTTTGAAAAATGCTGTTCTTTTTTTACTTTTTATTCATAAAAAAAACCTGGAAAGAAAAAAAAAATCACAGCTTCCAAAAAAATATTAAGCAGCACAACTATTTCCAACACTAATAATAAATCAGCATATTAGAATGATTTCTGTAAGATCATGTGACACTTAAGACAGGAGTAACGGCTGATGAGAATTCAGCTCTGCATCACAGGAATAAGTTATATTTTAAAGTATATTAAAATAGAAAACCACTATTTAAATTGCAATAACAATCACAATATTGCTTTTTTGTATTTATAAATCAATAAATAAATGGAACTGTGATGAGCATAATTTAATTTCTTCAAAAAAACATTAAAACATAGAAAGATTCTTAAATCAAAATACATTGAAAAGCAATATCAGGAATAGATAAATAGGAAGTTTCCTTTTCTGTGAGTTTACGATTAAAACAAGAAAAAACATCTGCTAGTGGGTTCAGACAAAACTTAATTTAAAGGAAAAACATTTTCAGACTCCACTGACAGATATCTGTTCTTGTTTTAAGCTTAAATTTACTTTATTTTGTTGAATTATTTTAGAAAACAAAACTTAAACTATCTTCGTTTTTGCATGTCAAGTCAATGTGTCTTTGAGGATTTTTAGATATTTGCATTGAAAAACAATAAGACCTTTTAACGCAAAATTAAGACTTTTTAAAGGGTTAGTTCAACCAAAAATGCTAATTCTGTCATTAATTACTCACGTTCATGTCGTTCCAAACCCGTAAGACCTTCATTCATCTTAAGAACACAAATTATGACATGTTTTATGAAATCCGAAAGCTTTCTGACCCTGCGTAGACAGCAACACAACTGACGCATTCAAGGCCCAGAAAGGTAGTAAGGACATCGTTAAAATAGTCCATTAAATGATTTTTGTGAAAGCTCTTGGATTTCATCAAAAATATCTTAATTTGTGTTCCAAAGATGAACGAAGGTCTTTTTCAAATGACATGAGGGTGAATGACAGAATCACAATCCCTCAATGCATTTCAAATGTGACTCACCTTGGTCAAAGTTTGGTTTTTTAGTGGAACTCTCTCCAAGCCCTTCAATATCCACCAGATCACTGTTCACATCAGAGTCGTTTAGAGCGCTCAGAGTTACATCTGAAAATAGACAGCCAAATTGTATAAGTAGACTGACACAAATATAACCACACTGCTTGTATTTAGTTTCATTTTGTATCCGTTTTCATTAAAACTGAGTCACCTGATGGTTTCGGGTTCTTTATTGCTGGTTGTAAAGACGAAGAACTCTGCAATCCAGTCGTCACAACAACCTGTGAGGTCGGCACAGCGATAACAGTGGGGGCGACTGATGCAGGAGGCGGCTGTAGCGTCACTGTGGTTTTCTTCATCGTTTTTTTAGGCGACTCTGCAGTGAGAGGTACCCTGCTGTCCTCATACAGCTTTCTTTTCACTGTGGTCTTTATCTGGGCACTACAAGATGAAGAGGAAAAGGTGATTTGCTAATTTAGTTAGAGCACAAAATATTTATATATATGGGTCAAAGACGAGATGCTCAATCCCCAAAATGATTCACCAATCAAAAGTTTTTGAACAGTAAGATTTCTTTATGTTTTTTCAAGTCTTTTCTGCTTACCAAGCCTGCATTTATTTGATCCGAAGTACAGCTAAAACAGTACAATTTTGAAATGTTTTTACTATTTAAAATAACTGATTTGAATATATTTTAAACTGTAATTTATTCCAGTGATTTCAAAGCTGAATTTTAAGTATCATTACTCCGGTCTTCAGTGTCACATGATCCTTCAGAAATCATTCTAATATGCTGATGCTGCTCAAAAACATTTATTATTATTTGAAAACAGCTGAGTAGACTTTTTCCAGGTTTCTTGATGAATAGAAAGTTCAGAAGAACAGCATTTATCTGAAATGGAAATCTTTTGTAACAGTATAAATGTCTTGATTATCATTTTTTTTTATTATTTAAAGGCTCCTTGCTAAATAAAAGTATTCATTTCTATAATAAAGTATTAATTATACTGAGCTTTTGAATGCTATAGTGTATAATTTTACAAAAGCTAAATATTTATAATAACAATAAATGTTTCTTGAACTGAAGTAATGATGCTGAAAATGTAGCTTTGATCACAGGAATAAATAAAACATATTCAAATAGAAAACAGTTATTTTAAATAGTAAAAACATTTCAAAATGTTACAGTCATGCTGTATTTTGGATCAAATAAATGCAGGCTTGGTGAGCAAAAGAGACTTATCAAAAAACATTTAAAATCTTACTGTTCAAAAACTTTTGACTGGTAGTGTAATATTACAGAATTTTGATATTTTATTTTAATTTGGGAAAAAATGACTCCAAGCTTTTGAACGGTATATACACAAAAGCAACTTATTTCAGATAAATGCTGATCTTTGGAACTTTCTATTTATCAAAGAATCAAAAAAAATTGACTCAACTGTTTTAAATATTGATCATAATAATAATTTGTTATCAAATAAATGCAGGCTTTGTAAGCAGAAGAGACTTCTCTAAAAAACACTAGAAATCTTACTGTTCAAAAACTTTTGACTGTAATATTACAGAATTTCGAAATTTTATTTTAATTTGGGGAGAAATAGCTGACAGTTTCACATAAACACTTACACTGTTCGCTCTTTTATGACTGAGCTGATGCTGTTCAAATCTTCACCGAAGCGGCGAACTGCAGAACGCAGCATCTCAATCTCTGTGTCGGTCCATTTGGCTCTAAAAGAAGATAAAGAGTCAAACTATTGACTATACTTAAACTACAACGGTACATATGAAATGCATTCATAAAGCACATCTCACCCTGCAGGAGAAGAGTCTGCAACTGGATGCAGCTGCATGGTCAGTTCCCCCAGTTTAGAGAACGCAGCGCCTGCAGCCGAGAAGATCTCGCCCACCTGATTGACATTTATATGTGCTTTTGATTCATCAGTTACTTAAGAATATTTATAATGCAAATCAATGCAAATGCTTACCTTTGTGGAAGCTGAAGTCATGCTGGAGTGATGAGATGAAATAAAAAGAGCTGACACAAATACAAAAACAATCCAGTCGAGTCTCAAGTCAGCTGCGCTGAATAGCTAACCCTATCAAACCGGTTTAAAATGACTGTTGCAGTCATTCAGTGATTTATAATATCTTTATCTTTATTATATATCGAATACTAACTCTATAATCTGCAAGAACGGAACATAATAGTTCGAACTAAAAAATCCCAGAGTACAATGCGCTTCGAAAACGAGGCGTGTAATTGGTCAGCGCATAGCCAATCCAAAGCTAGCACACGATCTGCGCAACATCCATACGAAAATACCCGAAGCTCACGGAACTAGTCGAACAAACCCGAGTGCCTCCGATATACATCCCGTCGATTGAATCGAGAGAGAAGGCTAGAGGCAAACTGTCATCCCGACTGGATGTAGCATCCTTTTCCCAGTTTTGAGAGGAAGATTCGGAGGGCGATTTCATAAAAAATGCCGTCGCTTTTATTCTGTGGGCCCAAATTGGCCGCCTGTGGGATTGTGTTAAGCATCTGGGGTGTCGTTATGCTGGTAAGGATTATAATCGTCGTGACGTGCTTGATAGCTGTAACGTTAGCTAATGGGATTCACCCCCAACGACAGGAATGTTTTTATCTGTATATTAATAGTGCAAATTTGTATTTGGATCTTTACTTTTAGAAAAAGGTTTACATTCATAATAAATGTGCATAAATAGATCTGTTCAGTATTATAACAGCAGGTGTTGGGAACACAGGATGCAGCGTTAGAGGCCTCATAGCTATTATTTACTGCCTTGGCATGACATTTTTTAAACATTTTTCTTTTTCTTTGTGTGTTTTTATAGATATGTATTAGGTTCTTATCTATAATTAATTCCACCCAATGTCTTAACATTAAATATTAATAACAAACCCCGTTACTATGCTTTTTTGTAGTCAATGTTGGGAATTTTCTTCAGTGCAAAATCTGCTGTCCTGATCGAAGATGTTCCCTTCACTGAGGAAGACATCCGTGATGAGTAAGTTACTCGTTTTCAGAGAGCTGTCTAGTCAGATATATTAAGACAATTCACCTTTTGGGGTCAGTAGAACTGTCTAATAGAACTGTCTACTGTTTTCTCAGAACAGTAAGATATAAACGCACAATTGCGAGAAATAAAGTAAACGTTTTTGACTTTATGCAAAGAATGCATTTTCAGCATCATTACTGCAGTCTTCAGTGTCACATGATCCTTCAGAAATCATTCTAATATGCTGATTTGGCTCATAAAATATTTTTGTGAGCCAAAACAGTTCTGAGGAGAAAAAGACTGATATGTTCACAGAATTGTGAGTTAATATAACTCTATCTCTATTGCGAGTTTATATCATGCAATTCTGACTTTATAACTCACATTTGCTAGTTTATATAATGCAATTGCGACTTTATTTATCTCACAATTCTGAGAGAAAAAAAAATTGTGAGATAAGTCGCAATAACCTTTTTTTTTTTTTTTATTCAGTGGCAGAAAACGGGCTTCCATAGTCTAAAGATGTTTATAATGTGACAAGATTTCTATTTCAAATACATGCTGTTCTTTTGGACTTCCTTTTAATCAAAAAACACAAAAAATGGCATGGTTTTCCACAAAAATATTAAGCAGCACAGCCATTTTCAACATTCATGATAATAAGAAATGTTTTGTGAGCCAAATCAGCAGATTAGAATGATTTCTGAAGGATCATGTGACACTGAAGACTTCTGTAATGATGCTGGAAATTCACAGGAATAAAACCACAAAACCAGTCATAAGGGTCAATTTTTTTGAAAGAAAGATTTATATATTGTCGGAAAACTGGATAAATAAGCTTATAAATAAGCTTTCTGATGTATGGTTTGTTAGGATATAACAATATTTGGCTGAGATACAACTATTTGAAAATCTGTAATCTGAGGGTGCAAAAAATCTAAATATTGAGAAAATCGCCTTTAAATAGTCCACATAAAGTTCTTAGCAATGCATATTACTAATCAAAAATCAGGTTTTGATATATTTACAGTAGGAAATGTACTAAACATCTTCATGGAACATGATCTTTACTTAATATCTGAATGTTACTTGGCATAAAAGAAAAATCGATCATTTTGACCCATACAATCTATTTATGGATATTGCTACAAATATACCTGTGCTACTTAAGACTGCTACTTAAGTTGTTGTGGTTTTGTGTGTATTTAATCAAATAAATGCAGCCTTGGTGAGCATAAGATACTTCTTTCAAAAACATTACTGACCCCAAATTATATTAGATTGTCTAAATTATATTAGACATTTCTACATTCAAATGTTTACTTGTTCATTTTCTTATCTTCAACAGCAAAAATCCACCGCAAAACATTTACGGTCTCTACAACCAAGTTGGCATCAACTGCTTCATTGCTGCTGCCATCTACGTAGGGGTCGGCGCGGTGTCTCTCTGTCAGGTTCGCCTAAACAAGCGCCAGGAGTACATGGTTACATAAACCCTAACAATTTCAAATTCAACAGCAATTATTCCTACTTATTTATTTTTAAAAACCTTCTCAATGATCTAGGAGGACAGTTTGTTCTGTTACATTGTCTGAAATAGGGGTCAAAATCTAAAAACTAGATATTGATGAACAGAAAGTGAAATAATCATGTAAAACAGTATATATGCACAGATACATGCGGTGTGCATATATATGCATGTTGTGTGTTATATTTAGGTCCACATTCCCTATGATACTAGTAAACAAAACAAGAAGGTCTTAAACTAAAAAACACTTTAAACACTATGGGTCCATATGACAGTAGCTGGTGTTTATTTAAACGTGTGTATGGTGAAAATGTTTGGAATTCAATATTTAAGTGTTTGTGTGGTAATACAAATGTCTATTATTTGATTTAAGTCCACCCTGAAACCCTTGTGCTGTACACTTGATATCACAACAGTGATAAACAATGCAAGAAATGTGAATGGAGAGTCTTATGTTCCCTTCAATAAAGTACTAGTGAACATTTTTTATTGTTCTTTTGTCATAACAGAAAATAAGAAAATGTAACATTTGTCTATTTAACAAGGAAAGACACTCTAAGCAAATCAATGTGTTTGTCAAACTTAATTTCCTTACATTATGAAGAATAAAAAGTGTTGTTGGCTTGTAAATGTTATTCAGATGGATAGATACTTATGAAGTCGGCTGGCAGATATTACAAAGCAATAGTCCATTTAATGTGTCTACGTCTGTGGCTCAAGCATTATCTCACAGGTGCGTCCCAGCTCTCCCAGTTTGACGCGGGCATATTCTGCACGGTTTAGAGCCATCTGACAGTCCTTTCTGGCTGAGTATGTCGATCCCTCATGAGGCTGACCTGTTGCCACCTTTTCTCAGAAAGCAAGAAAGAAAGAAAAAACGTTAGAAAAAAGAAAAAAGTGCATCACATGTACTGCATAGATAGATAAAAAGTTTGTCCTGAACAGTTAATCTGCCTGTTGTTCTTCAGAAAAATCCTTAAATTATCACAAATTCTTTCCAACAATGACTGTATGATTTTGAGATCCATCTTTTCACACTGAGGACAACTGAGGGATTCATATGCAACTATTACAGAAGGTATGAACGCTTACTCATGCCAAAGAAAAAAACACAATGCATTAAGAGCCAGGGTTTAACGATTAGGGAAAACTTATTTTGTCCTCTGGGAAACGTGTAAGAATCTTCTGTAGCTTCTGAAGGGCAGTACTAAATGAAAAAAAAAATATTATATTTGGGCGAAAAAAGAAAAATGTACACATCTTCATTCTGTTCAAAAGTTTACACCCCTGGCTCCTAATGCGTCATTTTTTGTTCTGAAGCATCAGTGAGTGTTTGAACCTTCTGTAATAGTTGCATATGAATCCCTAAGTTGTCCTCAGTGTGAAAAGATGGATCTCAAAATCATACAGGTATTGTTGGAAAGGGTTTAAATACACAAAAACGCTGAAAAACCGAATAATTTGTGGAACTTTTGAACAGGGTCATTTTAATAATTTAAACTATTATTTTCTCTTGTGGGCTATATGTAAAAATCTTTCATGTGAAATATCTTACTTAGGTCAGTACTAAATAAAAAATAACATGCATTTTGTATGATCCCTCTTATTTTGGTAAAATAAAGATTTTGCAGATTCTGCAGGGTGTAAACTTTTGACTTTAACTGTAGATAGATAGATAGATAGATAGATAGATAGATAGATAGATAGATAGATAGATAGATAGATAGATAGATAGATGTTACCACACAAACACACCTGTGTCAGATATCGGATCTGTGAACTCAGTTCACTCTCAACTCTGTTGATGGAGGTCTGGAACTGGTTCAGCTGTCGGTCTAATAAACTTGCATTGGCCTTCTCTTTAGAGAGCTCCAGCACAATCGTTCCTGAAAGACAGATCCATTTACTTTTTAATCTGAATGAACATATAAAATACTAAAAATAATCACTGTAAAGCTGTAAAGATGAATTAAATATGTATATTTGTCATGTCAATTACAAAACCTCTAATTAAAAATAAAACATCACTTAAATAACCTGAACTGGTTTGTTGGTGTCCCGGTCTGGCTCAGCTGGTCTGTTTACTGGTTTTAAAAGGGTTTTCCTTGTATGAATAGCTAAATCCAGCTTGGCTAGTCTAGGGCATTAGCAGCAAACTATCTTATGCTGGTTTTATATTTCACCCCGAAATTAAAATTCCGTCATTAATTACTCACCCTCATCCAAAAACATAAGACCTTCGTTCATCTTCGGAACATAAATTAAATATTTTTGATGAAATCTGAGTGTTCTCTTCCATGTCAGTCTTCGACATGCATTCACATGTGTCAAAAATGCAATTCGAAGACTGACAAAGAAGAAAAGAAATTGTTAAATAAAGTATTCTCATAGCTTCATAACATTATGGTTGATCCACTGATGTTAAACTGACTATTTTATCAATGACCTTACTACCTTTCTGGGCCTTGAACATGGCAGTTGTGTTGCTGTCTATGCAGGGTCAGAAAGTTCTCGGATTTCATCAAAAATATATTAATATGTGTTCCAAGGATGAACGAAGGTCTTACTGGTTTGAAACAACATGGGGGTGAGTAATTAATGACAGAATTTACATTTTTGGTTGAACTATCCCTTTAAGCTTCTTTTGTGTTTCAGACGTCAGTTCTGTATTTAATACGATTACTTCATGCTTTATAAGATAATGCATTCAGAATCCAAATCCCAAAATCTGACTCTGTCTAAATTAATATTAAGCATTACTGTTATTGAAATCCATGCGTACATTTATAAAGTGACAAACCTGCGCTCTGCAGCACTAAAGCAATCTCCTTCTCCACCTCTTCTAACGCTCTCAGCCTGTCATTAGCCATCCCGAACACACAACCTACAGAATAAACAGAAAATATAACTGTAAATATTCAAAAAATGAACACTTGCGTTAACTTTTACAAACATACAGAATGAACAACAGCAGAAAAACACAACCGCTCACTTTAGCTAACGTTATACAACAACGACTGTTTATTTACTAAAACATTGCAAACGCACTTTAGAAATGTGTATGTTTTATAAAATAACCTTAAGGCTACTTACATCTATATTATTTACCGTAAGCTAAATTTGACGAGGTATTTTGCCACCGTTGTACACAAAGCACTTTTAGTATGTAGCGAAGTACGGAAGCCGCAGAAGAACAAAATAATAGAACGCGAAACGCGCTGACTACCTTGGAGAAAACTAAAAATGGATGATGTTTAACTAGTAATTAAAGCCGTTTGCGAAACATCTGAGGAAAGTCTGCGACAAGTAATGAGTTATCTAGCGCTGCCCGTAATATATAATGTAAAAACGCTATAATAACACATTTGATAAGAGAATAAAATAGGCAAATTCTCCAACTGAGCTCCACCACGGATCATGGAGCTCTGGAAGAGTCACGTGCGGGCAGAGCTGTTTCACAGAGACTGCAAGCAGAAAGACCCTTTCTCTGGCCTTTTTGACAAGGGTGAGTTTCAAAATGCTATCAAATGTACAGAAACAAGCCTTCAGTATTGCTTCAGTAATGACTGGATTGCTCTATAACAGTGTCCAGGTTGGAGGAGATGCTGGCCTTTCACGTGAAACTCTGGCAAAACATGGACACATGCAGGTAACACACATAATACTTGACATCTATTGTTGTACTGATTTGATTTCTTGACTTATTGGAATGGATTATGCATATAACCCTGATGTACAGTTCGGTTTATTGTTTTGTTTGCTGTCATATTTGAATCAGTTCCAAAGAAAATGGAAGCTCTAGATGCCCAGATGAAGGCGGCTCACTTTATTTAAGAATGAATGAGCTGGAATTTCTTAATCAGCAGGTGAGAGTAATATTACTCACAGTAACCATCAGTAATAAACTGCCTTATTGCTAAAAGTGACATTTATTTTCCATCGAATCTTGAGATTTTGTGCATAACATGGTCATTTGTAAGTTTAAGGTTGCAGTTCTGCTTAATCTATGAAGGGTTGCACTTACGATTTGGTCAGTTAGTCGGATGCGCGGCCATATTGGTGATACTTGGGTGTAAACAACAGCATTGATTGCACGGTTGATGTACTACTGAGTACATTGTTCTGTTGATTTATGCTGTCTAAACCACGAAAACTTAGGTGGCAGGGAAGGGGCACAAATTTTTTGGCAAACTAAAGTTAATAGGTGGTAAAGACGCGTACCAACAGTATTAATTAGGATATTATCCTAATATTTCACCTACCTGCAGTGTTGCCAGGTCTGCGGTTTTCCTGCGGAATTACTTTCATACTGTTGCCGCGGGTTGTTTTTCATGTCTGCGGGTTAAAGCGACCCCAATAATGTAATATTTAGCTCCTGGAATGCTAATTTTACCAGAGGAACCCCACCAAAAAACGTTTATTTTACCCCCTGGAACGTGTTTTTTTTACTGGTTTTGTTGTGAAAACCTGGCAACAGCTTTTTCCTCAGACAGTTTTTTGCACTCTCCTCCTTGATTTGTTATATATTTGTCAGTCTATAGTGCTCCAAATGTTTTTTTCCTGGATCGACCGATTGCTACAGCCCAAAACATGACAATAATTGACCATTTTCAGAAGCAATAATCAGCTAAATATGCAAGTTTCGTTCGGTTCACTGGCATTGTTTACATTCAGTACATTCAGATTTATTCCGTTATTTATTCTCAAAATTTATTCTTAGTATATACAGTGGTGTGAAAAAGTGTTGGCCCCCTTCCTAATTTTTTATTTTTTTGCATGTTTGTCACACATTAATGTTTCAGATCATCAAACAAATTTAATTATTAATCAAAGATAACACAAGTAAACACAGCATGCAGTTTATTATGAAGGGAAAACAAAATCCAAACCCACATGGCCCTGTGTGAAAAAGTGTTTGCCCCCTAAACTTAATAACTGGTTGGGCCACCCTTAGCAGCAACAACTGCAATCAAGTGTTTGCGAATAACTTGCAATGAGTCTGTTACAGCGCTGTGCAGGAATTTCGGCTCACTCATCTTGGCAGAATTGTTGTAATTCAGCCACATTGGAGGGTTTTCGAGCATGAACCGCCTTTTTAAGGTCATGCCACTGCCACAGCATCTCAATAGGATTCAGGTCAGGACATTGAATAGGCCACTCCAAAGTCTTCATTTTGGTTTTCTTCAGCCATTCAGAGGTGGATTTGCTGGTGTGTTTTGGATCATTGTCCTGCTGCAGAACCCAAGTTCACTTCAGCTTGAGGTCACGAACAGATGGCCGGTCATTGTCCTTCAGGATTTTTTGGTAGACAGCAGAATTCATGGTTCCATTTATCACAGCAAGTCTTCCAGGTCCAGAAGCAGCAAAACAGCCTCAGACCATCTCATTACCACCACCATATTTTACTGTTGGTATGATGTTCTTTTTCTGAAATGCTGTGTTACTTTTACGACAGATGTAATGGGACACACACCTTCCAAAAAGTTGTGTCTCATCAGTCCACAGAGTATTTTCCCAAAAGTCTTGGGGATCATCAAGATGTTTTCTGGCAAAACTGAGACGAGCCTTTATGTTCTTTTTGCTCAGCAGCGGTTTTCGTCTTGGAACTCTGCCATGCAGGCCATTTTTTCCCAGTCTCTTTCTTATGGTGGAGTCATGAACACTGACCTTAACTGAGGCAAGAGAGGCCTGCAGTTCTTTAGATGTTGTAGGGTCTTTTGTGACCTCTTTGTGACCCCAGGCCAATCCTGGGAAGGTTCACCACTGTTCCATATTTTCGCCATTTGTAGATAATGGCTTTCACTGTGGTTCGCTAGAGTCCCAAAGCTTTAGAAATGGCTTTATAACCTTTTCCAGACTGATAGATCTCAATTACTTTCTTTCTCATTTGTTCTTGAATTTCTTTGGATCTCAACATGATGTGTAGCTTTTGAGGATCTTTTGATCTACTTTGTCAGGCAGGTCCTATTTAAGTGAATTCTCGATTGCGAACAGGTGTGGCTAGAGAAACTGAACTCAGGTGTGATAAACCACAGTTATGTTTTAACGGGGAGGCGGGGCATGTTTTTCACACAGGGCCATGTGGGTTTGGATTTTGTTTTCACTTCATTTAAAACCTTCATTTAAAAACTGCATGTTGTGTTTACGTGTGTTATCTTTGATTAATATTTAAATTAGTTTGATCTGAAACATTAAAATGTGACAAACATGCAAAAAATTAAATTTAGGAAGGGGGCCAACATTTTTTCACACCACTGTATTTGGATGAAATCTCAGTTTCCACAGGCTCTCACTGTTTTATCTTCTGTTTTATCTAGCTCAAGCATAAAATCTCAGATCTGACCAGCAATATGTATCTGAAGGAAGCGGAGTTACAATATTGTCACTCACAGTAGGTCAAACAGCCAGTTGTATCTTAAAACAAAAATGACAAAATCTTCAAAACAAGCCGTTCTAACAGGCCTCTGTGTCTTCCTGCCATAGAGTTGCCCGCTACAGGACTGAAGCGGTTGTATTGGCCCAGGGGGCTTCCTGTCTGAAGGCTGATGTAGAGGAATATGAATATCAGCTTGAGTGTCAATCAAAGGAACTAACAGCACTGAGACTGGAGCACAGCTCACTGAGAGAGGAACTAACTGCCACAAACCTCCACAACGAGCAGCTCCTGGACCGCTGGTTAGAAGAGAAGAAAGAGGAGGCCGAGAGGATTAATAAATACAATGCAACACAAGAAAGGTGAATATAATTCTGTTGATATTTTATTAAAGGTTTAGTTCACTTCCAGAATAAAAATTTCCTGATAATTTACTCACCCCCATGTTATCCAAGATGTTCATGTTTATCTTTCTTCAGTCAAAATGAAGTTAAGGTTCTTGAGGGAAACATTCCAAGATTTGTCTCCATATAGTGGACGTCAATGTGAATCAACGGGTTGAAAGTTCAAAGAAAGACTTTAGAAAGAAAGACATGAACATCTTGGACGAATTATCAGGAAATTCTTCTTCTGGAAGTAAACTAATCCTTCGTTTCTTCAATGTTTTTACACATCATTTGCAACTCATTTACCGTCCACTAGGTGGCAACGTTTGGCAGGTCGACTGAAGAAGCGATATCGTCTCAGATCTCGCCCAGCTTGTGTAGCGAACAGCAGCTCAGAAATCAAACCGACCGAGTCTAAAACTCAACGCCCTCCTTCTTAGAATGTGAGCTTTATGTTTTTGCCAATTTTTCCATGCTTTTGGAGATTATTTTAACAAAAAACGATTAATGAGACCTGAGAGCAAACAGTGAATTCAGAGGTTAGTAATAAAGCCTGTTCTTAACATCCATGTTTAGTAACAACACAGTAACACAACAATGTGTATTTCTATTAGTTTTATTAAAAAAATTAAATAAAAATTCATTTTAAAATAAAAAATAAAATGGCAAACGGTGTATCCTGTAATTATGAAAACAGATATCCTTTCACCTGAGGGATGTTACTCTTTTTTTTAAACCAATGCAGCAGTACAACAAATCAAAAGCAGCACTTTCATATATTTACATCCTGCAGAAAAACAATATGTGCTTAGTCCTCACAGCAGATCTGAGAAACATGCATCGTCCATCTGTCTATACTGTACACAGATCACACGGAATTTTTTTTGTAAAGGAATAAATATGGAGCAAATTTCATCATCTTTACAGATTGGCTTGCCATTCATAACAGCTGGCACAATATGAGATATAATTTTTACATGCCTATGTAAAAATGTATGAAATTCCCTGGAACCCCCTCCTTCATTAGCTTTTCATATGTATATTAATGAGTCTCCAGTTTTCAGTCATTTATCCCAATACTGCTTCTTTCGTTGGAGACAAGAGATGCACAATTTGATGAGAAGCGCTTCTGTTTTTGATGAACGAGATGATAAAACATTCAGCAGTCTTCTTCCTTGTCAATTATTCCCTTTAACCGCAAGCGAGCAAAGTCTTCAAATACGATGTCGTCATCTGGGGTTAAACTGCTGTAAGGAAGAAAAACGTTGAAAAAATGCTTAAAACACGAGGGATATAGTCAAACTAAAATGTATTCAGACATCTTCAACATTTCTCACATTATCATAGTTTAAAAAATGGTAATTAAAATATGACAAGAACTAATAAATTAAACTGTGTCAGAACAAATTCATCTTGATAATGTCAGATAACCTTGATAGAAAGGTATATAACAAAACATGGTGAGGTCAAAGCGTCAAATAAAATGTTTGGTCCCAAATTTTTATCAATTGTACTGTTAGTCCACTGTATGAAGATTTTTTGGGTATATGTCGCAGTTTACTTTATTTTGCTATCCTCACTTACATAAATGAACTATAGTGTCCTGCACCCACTAGTAAAAAAATTATATCTGGTGTCTGAATAATTTTTGGTTTGACTGTACATACATGATCATTGTGATTGATGTGTATATTAAAATTTTGCTTACTTTGTGTCGAACTCTATCAAGTTGGTGTCAATTGGTGGATCCAACACTGGAGCAGCTGTTGAACAAAAAAGTAATTGTGTTTAATGAAGGAGTTCCTGTTACCATTCCATGTGATCGTTTCTTGGCACAAACCTGAGGTTGAATGTAAAAGGGTGGAGTCTGTGGGTTTTGGGTGCATTAAAACAAAAGGCAGTTCCACTGAGACATCCCTGGATAAGAGAGAGATAAACAACAAAAAAACAACACTGCCGTCATTTGAAATACTTGAGGTGTGGAAGAGTTTATAATAGGATAAATCTCTTAAGAACTGATTAGGCCATATTTCAAAAATCCAAAATCAAAACAATATCGCTCTTCTTTTAAACTGAAAACACAAAAACTACTGTAAAGCTATACCAATTTTTGGGATTCTGACATGTTGATGCCCCATTCACTTTCATTGTAAGTGTCTTACTGTAACCTTGATATTTTTGACTTCTTTTTTATATATTACTGAAAATCTCATCCTCATCTTGTTCCTAAAATGATAATAATACATATAGCTGCAAGCAGTGATTACCAGGGTTAAAGGTGCTTTAAGGCATATGAAAAAAGACATTATTTAGCAAGCTTGTAACAACCTAAATGATTAAAAAATATATATTTTTGGCAAATCCAGGTAATTTGCCACAGAAATATTATGTTTTTTAATGGTTATGACTGTTATAGCACCAGCTATGGTCCGATCTCCTTAAAACGTTGCATGCTTGTCACATGTGCTCACCAGGTTTTGTGAAGTTTTGAGTTTTCCTTTAGGCTTTACAGGATTTTGGGTAAATTTGGACAGGCCCCTTTTCTAAACAGCCACGTTATAGCCTTCCAAAGGGTAAATTTCAACATTTATATTAAAACAAAAAATAATAATAATATATATAGATTGACCTGGAGAGTCCAGAGAATTGTACTGCAGTGTTTTTTTCCAGACTGAGCAAAAACCTAGGGTTAGTTCACAAAAGTAGGTTTTTGACATCTCAATCATTTAACAAACGATTTGATTGACAGCAGTGGTTCTACAGGCAAAGTTGTCCTGAATGAGGAGTTCTATCAAGAATATCACAAGCCGTACAATCATTTACACCCTTGAAAAATGCAAAATTGCCCCCCAGTGGCCGATTTCTTTCAAATTTTTCCACTGAGGCCCACTGAGTTTAACCTTGTCTAACAGTTGCTCAAAATTCATCGGCCAATGGCGGCCATGTTTTTTGAGATGCGCAAATGTCCTTATAGACACTTGTGGCATTTTGGACCAAGACCGTGCTTAGCAATATTCATGTTGATAGGACAAATAGTTCCGTAGTTTTAGCCATTTTTATGTTTTTTACCAAGTGGACAAGCTCCGTAATTTTTTTCCTGTGACTTCAGATTGAGCTCTTTAGATAAGTGTTCTGAGTTTGGCAAAGATATTTCATACCATTCAGGAGTTATAGGCAATTTACTAAAAGTGGCCCTGCCTCTTTCAAACATTTTGGCCTTTCTTTGCTACAATAAGTCGGAATTTTACTTTTTTTTTTTTTTATAATTATTGATATTCACTCTCAAGAGAATCTTTCTGCACTGGTTTGGTTCCAATCTGGCGAATAACCTAGGACTGGTTCGCAAAAGTAGGTTTTTCAAAGAATGCGAAATACCCGAAAATTTCAGGATTCTAATGACACAAGACACTTGAGCCTGCGGCTGACGTTTTAGGAGTACTGAGCGACTTCGTACTTTTGTTCGCTATAGCGCCCCCATCAGGCTAACTGGAGCGAGTCTAGGTCACGTTGTAGGTGGTGTGAGTACCACCATCCCTCCAAGTTTCAAGTCTCTACCACTTACGGTTTAGTCTGCATGATCAGTTTTATGTGGCGATTGCTGATCTGTGACCATTCTAACAATTACAACAGCTTTTCAGTGCTACGCTGAAAATACAACTGTATTTTACATCATTCTAGTAGTATTTGTTTTACATCAAATTTGACACAAATTTCACAATTCAATTTCAATCTAATTCACAAGCATGTAATTTGATTCCTGATTTGATTCAATATCGATATTGTTTGATATATATATATATATATATATCTCTCAGGTATAGTACATGTCAACTTTTCTCAAGGACAAAAATCTCTCAACTAATGCTGTAAAATTTACATGAGAGTCAGTTGGTACATTACTATAATATCGACTCCATTTATTTTCTGAAATATAAACATTTAAATGGTGGCCGTCACTGACGTCTTTGTGTGGTTAAAACACTGATTGAGTGATTACATGAGACAGGATACAGATTTCGGTAAGTTGTACTCTTTCTTTTAACATGCGTTCGGATGTTTATTAATGTTTATTTTGCTTAGAAACTGGTATTAAAAGCAGAGGAGACGATCAGTTTTATGATCAGATTTATTGGATGGGAGGTGCACTTGTTCCATTCATTAGCTGAAAACAAGCTAGACTAATCGATTCTTGGGATTTAAGAATGTTGTTTCTTAAAAATGAGCATCTATAAAAATCAAGAAATCGATTATTTACATTACATGGAGCTAAAAATATGACCTAGACATTTCTTAGTGAGATTCACCCATTCATGCAGTTTTAATGTGTGTTAAGGTTAGTGCTCTAACACTATGAATATCAGACAGGAAACATCAGGGTAAAGTTGGGCAAAGCATTCAACACCATGCAGATTTCCTTTTTATGACAAACCTAGAGACACTACAGCAAGACACCAGAATGCACAATGGATGTATTTACCTCTCCAGCAAGCTGCTTAAAAGCCTGACGCAACACACAGATGGAGGGGAAGGAAACAGACAGAAAGAGAGACATAAAACAATGGGAGAATGACAAAATGATTTGATAAGCAGAACGAAGCAGCACAGAGAGGCAAGGGCTCAGGGAAGGATATATCAAACACAAAGCTCACAGCATCCTGCAAGAGTTTTAACAGCTAAAGCACTGCACTCTAATTGACCACCACTGAAAATATCAAACCAATAAAAAGAGAAGAAAATAAGATCAAACTGACTATTTCACTATTGTGAATATCTACAGAAACCTAACATGGTGTCTATAGGACAGGTGAATCATACCGTGAATCTTGTGCACATATACACACACACACAATGAATTACATCTGACATAAAATCTCATTAATTATCATTTCCAAACCAACAGCAACATCTAGCAGTCCTTAAAAGAGAAGTTCACTTCCAGAATGAAAATTTCTTGATAATTTACTCACCCCCATGCCATCCAAGATGGTCATTTCTTTCTTTCTTCAGTCACAAAGAAATTAAGTTTTTCTGAGGAAAACATTTCAGGATTTTTCTCCATATAGTGAACTTCAGAGGAAATCAATGGGTTGAAGGTCCAAATTGCAGTTTCAATGCAGCTTCAAAGGGCTCTACATGATCCCAGACAAGGAATAAGGGTCTTATCTAGCAAAAAAATCAAGAAAATTCTAAGAAAAATACAAATTTATATACTTTTTAAACCACAAATGCTCGTCTTGCACTAGCTCAACCTCATGCATTCGCGCACTTGTGACGTAGGAGGAAGTACTGACCTGGTGTTTACAAAGTGAACGTGCAAAGAAAGTCAAACGCTCTTTACAAAAAAAGATAAAACAACAAATAGAGGGCAATTTTGAAGTTGGAGGAGAAAATGAGATTACGTTTTCTGCCCTACCCTAGACACACATGCACATGCAAAGACTAGGGATGCACTGAATGTTCGGCAACCAAAATTATTCGGCCGAAATGAACAAAAAAGCTCCCATTCATGGTGATCGGAATAATAATTTGTGCTATGTTGGTAGGCTATAATGTCTGCTAGAATGTAAAAAATGTTCAGTGGTAAATAAATATTTTTAAATTGTTGTTTTGTAATTGTTTTTTTTTCTTTGAAGAGCAAGACAAAACTGTAAAAAGCAAATATTGGCTATTTAATTTATGCAATGGTGAAAAGAACTGGCAAAATGCATTGGGGAAAAACACGAAAAACCATGTTCGGTAATCGGCCTTCGGCCCAGTGTGTAATATTGTTCGGCTTTGGCCAAGAATTTTCATTTCGGTGCATCCCTAAAAATGACCAATCGTTTCACTAGATAAGACCCTTATTCCTCTGCTGGGATCATGTAGAGCTCTTTGAAGCTGCCCTGAAACTGCAATTTGGACATTCAACCTGTTGGATCTTGAAGCCCACTATATGGAGAAAAATCCTGGAATGTTTTCCTCAAAAACCTTAATTTCTTTTTGACTTTAGAAAGAAAGACATAAACATTTTGGATGACATGGGAGTGAGTAAATTATCAGGAAATTTTCATTCCAAAAGTGAACTAATAATTTAATATTTGTGGACAGTTACAAACCAATCAAAACTGTTCCCCAGTGTGTGACTGTAGAGAGGAAGCAGATGACTCACCCTCCACGGGAGACCACCAGTTTGACTTTGACCCGATATGACACCAGGACACCCAGAACTTCCTTATTACTCACATCCTTCACACTGCAGTCAAACACACAAACAGAATCAGTCAATGAGCTATTATCCTCAAAGAATCGAGGTCAACACAAACTATGAAACAGGGAAATCAACTGCTTTTGGCAGCAGGAAACATCCATTTTGTGAACATTTTGATTGCTTACCAAACTTGATTTGTATGTGTTAACGAAGGTAAAATTTAGCATTTTTTATTTCTACAATGTTACTATTTTATAAGGAAATAAATAAGAGTTTTTTTATGGTAACCACTGAGCATATGTGTAAAATGTAGTGGTTAAAAGGGAGTATTCACCCCAAGATGACAATTCTGTCAATGTCATGTCGTTCCAAACCCGTAAGACCTTCATCCATCTTTGGAACACAAACAAATTAGGACATTTTTGAAGAAATCCAAGAGCTTTTTGACCCTGGATAGACAACTGACAAATTCAAGGCCCAGAAAGGTAGTAGGGACATCGTTAAAATAGTCCATGTGACATCAGTGGTTCAAACGTAATATTATGAAACTACGAGAATACTTTTTTTGTGCAAGGAAACGAAAAAATAAACACTTCAACAATTTCTTCTCTTCTGTGTCAGTCTTCAACACATTCACGCATGTTCGTCATCTGTATTTTCTGGTTCAAATAAGTAAATTGTTGAATAAAGTCGTTATTTTTGTTTTCTTTGCGCACAAAAAGTATTTTTGTAGCTTTATAACATTAAGGTTGAACCGCTGGTGTCACATGGACTATTTTAACAATGTCCTTACTACCTTTCTGGGCCTTGAACGTGGTAGATACATTGCTGTCTATGCAGGGTCAGAAAGCTCTTGGATTTCATCAAAAATATCTTAATTTGTGTTCCGAAGATGAAGTTTTACAGGTTTGGGTGAACTATCCCCAGTACAGTAATACTCACATAGTACTGGATGCCAGGTTGGTGTCCTCATGTTTGAGTTTTCCATCCAGCGCCAGTCCTCTCTTCTCTCGATTGTTGTTGAGAGTGGGTGTGAGTGTGTACACTTTACAAAAAGTAGAGCTGGATGCCACCTGATCGCTGCAGGACACAGAGACGGAACAGATACACATCATTATCCATGTACACATCACTACAAGTCAGCAAAACAAGCTGAAGATGACATGTTTTTTGTGTCACTTTTGAGCAGGTTTGTTTTCCCAATGATATCTCAATCATAAATCTTAAATTAAAGAACTAAAAGTTCAGATAAAGAATCATTTCAAAACACCAACATCTATCCACCTTTTTTCTAAAGTCCATTTGTCAATTTTATGGGTCTGGCTTTTGGTCTCATCCATTTCCAGCTAACTTAGCTGTACAAAACAACTGGTTTTGCTGTTTGATGTTGCAAATCGGTGTGTCTTTACCATATTATAATAATGTATTATCTTAATTTTGAGCAAATTGGTTTGTACTACAAACAGTTTTACCATTTACTGCACGTTGTTATTCTTCTCGATATTTCCCTATAGCGGCTAATGAACCGGAATCTCACCAATACTTCTGCGTTAAAGAAAAAAGTTGAATACAGACTAAATAAAACACTTACTCTGCCTCTATCTGAGCCACTGGACATTTGTACTGTGCTGTACTGAAGAGACAGATATCAGCATACTGTCGAACTGTAGAGACACAAATGTAAACAGTACAGTAATATTATGTACACAGATCACAGATGATGAGAGCAATTAGGGATGCTCATATTGACCGTTTAACCGTTAACCGACAGTAAGAATTTTAACCGATTATTACTATCAGTTAAACGGTTTAAAAGGGTTTTTTTCTATTCTTTTTTTTTTTTTTTTTTACGTTTGCTGCATGGTGAAAGAAATAATGCTATCTGTAAGTTATCCGTTTACTCACGTGCAGTGTGGCTGTACAGACATATTTTGCTTCACCTTTACTTAAGTAAACTGATGTAGTATATGCAACTCAATGGCAAGTGGCGTTATTGGGTTATCAGAGAGTGAATCCGTGAGTGAATGTGTTCAAATTCTGAATGAATTATAGTCTAGAAAGTGCGCAATAGGCGCTCCCGTTACAATCACTGGAAAGCTATCACTCATCCTAGAGTAGTTCATCGCAATCTCATAACGTTATTAAAAAGTAATAATATAACCTTTACACTGCACAAGTAATCTCTTATTTATATAATGCCAACACTTTCTTTGTTTTAATAAGAGAGTTCGCGAAAGTGTAGAAGTCAGCAAAACTGAAACCGGCACTTTGGTTGGTGAGTGGATTGTAACATAGCCTCCTGTGATTGGCCACAGTGATAATCAAATCAACATACATGTCTGTGATTGGCTATTGCTGAACGCTGTAAAACACGCGCTTATCCTCACGCATATGACAGTGGATAGAAGTCCCGAACCGCAAATTGAAAGGGTTTTTGTGATGGTGTTTTTTTCGCGGATCTAAGAGTTAACAGGCAGCGGTCCTGCCTATCCGTACAGCATGTGGACATGTTAAAAACTAGGCACACTGAGGTATTGGCTGGCCTGCTATATATTTTTATGTCCGACGAGAAGAATAAGACCGGTACAGTTCTTCAAAGCGCATAAAAGGATTCAGTGTGTTTTAGTTTTGTCATCTTTATTAGGTAGTTATTTAATTTATACCTATTTAGTGTAGGCCTATTTATATAATTCTTTTTTTTTTAATTCAGATTTTCTCTGTTCTCAGAACCGCTGCTGATGCGTGATAATTTATTATGTCAATACAGTTTTTGTTGTTGCTCTGTATGCTGCTGTTTGCACGTTAAAATAAAACATTTGTTTGTATTTTTAATGTATTATCACAGATACTCGTGCATTCTATTTTTATTTTAAACTAATTTATTATTCTAATTTTATCAGTTAACGGTTAATGTTCGGATAACGAGCAGCGGTTGTCAGTCAGGAAAATTAACCGAAATGAGCATCCCTAAGAGCAATATAAAAATAATGTCACACTACAAACAGCAACTTACCTGATATTTTAACCCTTTTGACAGTCTTGGTTGAGTTATTAGTGACGTGGACATTAACACTGATGGGTTCCCCATGGTAATACAGCTGTGTGAGAAAAATCGAGGTTTATTATAGGTTTATATCATTATTTCTTACTAGCACTGATTGAACCACTGATGTCACATGGACTACTTTATCAATGTCCTTACTACCTTTCTGGGCTTTAAACAGAGTACGCAGGGCCCTTGCTATCTATGGAAAGCTCTCAGGTTTCATCAAAAATATCTTCATTTGTGTTCCGAAGATGAACGAAGGTCTTACGGGTTTGGAACAACATGAGGGTGAGTAAATAATGACAGAATTGTAATTTTTGGTCGAACTAACCCTTTAAATTACGACTGTTTATAAAACAACGAATCTTTAGGTCCAAATAGACATGGAATGCGAACTTATGAGGGTTAAACATTATGATACCTCTTTATCGAGTGAAGCCTCTAGGTGTAAAGACCGGTCTGACATGAGGAAACTCCTCGTCGTCTCCACCATTGGCTGTGGACCAGGTTTCTCAGGTGCATACTGGACTTTTCGTATCACTAGTCGCACTGAATTCCTGTGAAGGAAGAAATAAGCTTCAAAATAAAGTCTAAACTCTCGTTTCTAGCCTGGAAATAAATGATTATGACCAGAAATTGTAAATAATCAAACCGTTTGTGGTTCTTCTCCTCCATCGTTTTGGCGCAGAAAGCCCTAATCTCAAAATCCACACCACAGGCCTGGAGTGTGAATAACAAAGGTGAAGAAAAGACAAGTTCATACAAGCTTCACAAAACAGGATGTGTGCAAAATTGGGTGACAGATTCAAAGGTGTTTGTTGTGTTAAAATGAGCCACGTATGTGTGATAATACCTTTCCTGTGTCCTCAGGGCCGGGCTGCAGAGTAACAGAGCATGGCAAGTTTTGTGGTATCTGAAAAACAGAAGAACTTAAATATCTGATCAAGTATTTCCTATTAAAAAAAAAAAAAAAAAAAAAAGGACATTAAAGTTATCGTCTGATACCAAAAACGATAATTATTTCCATGTTATAACTGATAAATGGCCAGTATTATAAATTCACACTAATGTGTCTTAATAAATAACAAAAATAATAAATAAAAACTAAAATAAAACAGAGAATCGACTTTTTTCATGTAATGACATTTTTTAAATGTAAACTGTTTTGTCTTAATAAATCTTAAAAAAAAAAAAGTCATTAGAAAACAAATGTGACCCTGGACCACAAAACCAGTCATAAGGGTCAATTTTAAGAAATTGAGATTCATACATCATCTGAAAGCTGAATAAATAGCTTTTCATTGATGTATAGTTTGTTAGGACAGGACAATATTTGACTGAGATACAACTATTAAAAAAATCTGGAATCTGAGGATGCAAAAAAAAAAAGAAAGAAATATTGAGAAAATCTTTAAAGTTATTACACGGCTCTTTGGAATGCTTGATTCTGATTGGTCAGTTGAGACATTTGCAGGTTCGTTCTTTTCAAATAATCACAGCTCCAAAGTAATAACGCATAGCCGGTACTACTTGTATGTTTAAAATCCCTCCGTGCCAACAAAGATTACCGTTTGGCGCCATCTTGTGACAAACACTGGACAACCACAATTAACAATGGAAAATTTCGACATTAATCTATTTAAATTGTCTTACTAACGTACATAGTTTGAATGTTAGTCACGTGGTACTATATCGTTTCGCGGAAGGATAAAAATGTTAATTTAAAACAAATATGCCAATAAAAGGTTTCAAATTCATATTCATGTCCAGTTTTTTTCCTTATGTGGCAAGTAGCCGTGTAATAAGCGGGATAATGTACAGGCAGCCGGTAGTTATCGCGAAATAAGCCCCTTCAGTGTGATACAAGACCCTCCGCTATAACTACCGGCTGCCTATACATTATCCCTTACTTGTCCAAATGAAGTTCTTAGCAATGCATATTACTAATCAGAAATTACGTTTTGATATATTTATGGTAGGAAATGTACACAATATCTTCATGGAACATGATCTTTTCTTAATATCCTAATGATTTTTGGCATAAAAGAAAAATTGATAATTTTGACCTATACCTATTGCTATTATTATACCTGTGCTACTTAAGACTGGTTTTGTGATCCAGGGTCACAAATACAAAAAAAAAAAATTATCATTTAAATGCTACAAGTCAATTTAATTTTTTAATTTTTCATTTAAAAGATGTAAAAAAAACTCACAGGGAGAAACTCACAGTGAAATGGAAAGGATAAGCATTCTGTCCCAGTTTCTTCAAAAGCCTCTCCTGCAGACGACTGTGGGGCTTGGATTCCTCTGGAATGGGAGGATAGGCCTGAAAAGTGTAGATGTACAGATCTTTTCGGAAGGAGAGCCCAAGAACATCAAGGTCCTCCCGGCCATACCGGAACGCACAGGTTAAAGTCACAAATACTGGAGGAAAAACAAATAATAGTTTAATAGATTTTTACATACACACCAGAAGTGAGACAACATTTACATTCGATGTTAAGTAAGTTGCGATAAAGTATGGAAAAAACATTCCATATGAGATAAGCTTTCCAAATTCATCAACTGGAAAACCAAACAGTAGGGATGCTCGATATATTGGTATCATATAATTTAATTGTGCATGCTCATTTCCTTGTATTTGCATTAAGACTACCTTTGCCATCATTCAATTCTCACATCTTTAAAAATAATTTAATAACACTGCTGTACTTTTTAAACAACAAATCTCAAAATGAACATCCATTTTTCATGCTGTACTTTAATGTTGAAATGCAGAACTTCTCATAGCATCAAATTTTTCGTTATTATTATTATTTAGACAAAATAATATGCCATTTTAATAGAGGGTTTGCACTTACGTCACAATTTCGTTAGTTACCCAGATGCACAGCTATATTGGTGATACCCGGATGTAAACAACAGCATGGATTGCACGGTTAATGTACTACTGAATACATTGTTCTGCTAATTTATAGTAAGCAGGAAAGGGTGCAATATTTTGACTTTAACTAAAATTAATAGGTGGTAAAGATATGTACAAACAGTGTTATTAAGATATTAGCCTAATATTTCATCATCCTGACTGAAAATGATAAGAACAAACACAAATGTTGTCAAGATTCTTGCTCTGGAAATCCTGGTTCAGTTTGGCCAACCATAAAGGCCTTTTGTTCCGTGGACAGTTTTTTGCACTCTTCTGCTTGATTTGTTGTAACTTTTGGCAGTTTATAATACTCCACATTTTTCCCCGGTCTGACCAATTAGTACAGCCCAAAACATGACAATAATTGACCATTTTCAGCAGCAATATTCAGCAAAATATGCAAGTTTTGTTCAGTTCAGTGGCATTGTTTACATTCAGTGCCGCCAATATGGCCAATTAATGATGTGTTGTGATATCTGCAGTTTACTGGTTACCAGCCATTACATAAAAATAATTATGCTTTCCAGCTCACCTTTTCTATCTTTGAGATACTCAGGGTCGATCAGAATCACACCATCTGTAGCAGAAGTATAATATGATTTATGTCAGTGAACTTTACTACTAGACTTTCACTTCTTCATTTAAATTCAATTGAATTTTTATTTGAAACCACTAACCAACAGGGTCCACGTGATCTAGATGATCCACAAAATCTCTTTTCCCCAAATATACTGTAAGCTGTGAAAACCGACATGGTTGTAACTACAACTTGTGGAACCCAAAACTGTAATACTGTGATATAAACAAGTCTTACCTTGCAATTTGGACTGGACTTCTTGAATACCCTTTAGAATAGAAAATAAATTGCATTAATAATCACAGACATTATCAAAGTTGATCGTTTGTAAATGTAGGTGGGAACATTTTAAGATGAAGCAGATGGCAAGAGCAAACAAATGGTGAAGAGCAACAAATGGCATACTGGGAGAACTAGTTTGCTTGCAAAGCCCAGTATTACTACAAACATGCTGACAATATTAAAAACGCTACGTTTTATTATATTACTAGAAAGAGCAGTATGATAATGTTGCATACAACCTACATGGGCAGCCGTTGTTAGCTGCCAGGCTATGCGACATGCATGCTAAAGGATGAACTTACTTTTAAATGTAGACTTTGAAAACATATTTCTAACCAAATAATATTAACAAATCATTTTTAATATAACAAACGTGCACATTGACCGCGGTTTCTCCATCACGCTCAGTCTGGTTATCCATCCACGTCCATTTACAATCCAGCTAGTGTTAGCCTTCCTCCTGTTCGCTTTATAATTTCATCAGTGATGCCAAACAAATTAATTTTGAGGTTAAAACCTTAAAATACTCACCGGGTGCCTGCCTTGTCTCCCATAATGAGGGAGAATTTGGCCGTGGGAATTTGTGGAGGAAAACACAGCTATGGCACACAGAATGTAAACAGCAGCTCCTGTAGGTGTTCAATCATTCCCTGGTAGCTGGCGGTGGGCGGAGCTACTGTTGGGTCACGTGATCCACCGCCCACAAAAGCGGCGACAGTAGACACAACAACCAGTGGAGGGTCACAGAGTGTACAAGAAGTAAGCAGAATATGAATAATTTATTTAACTTTTAATATATTTGTTTAATAACACTGAATAACCGCGTCTATGTATTTCTATTTTCCTAATTATGTGTTTTATTTATGTATTGTATTATACTATTCATTACAGTTGACGTCAAGTTTACAAATAGTCCCACACCTTGCAGAATTTGCAAAATGTTAATTATTTTACCAAAATAAGAGCAATCATACAACATGAATGTTGTTTTTTATTTAGTACTGACCTGAATAAGATATTTCACATTAAAAAAATAGTCCACATGAGAAAATAATAGTTAAATTTATAAAAATGACCCTGTTCAAAAGTTTACATACACTTGATTTTTAATACTGTTTTCTGAATAATCCACAGCTGTTTTTTTTTTGTTTGTTTGTTTGCTTGTTTAGTGATAATTGTTCATGAGTCCCTTGTTTGTTCTGAACAGCTAAACTGCCCGCTGTTCTTAAGAAAAATCCACAGGTCCCACAAATTCTTAATTTTTTCAGCATTTTTGTGTATTTGAACCCTTTGCAACAATGACTTTATGATTTTGAGATCCATCTTGGACAACTGAGGGACTCATATGCAACTATTACAGAGGGTTCAAATCAACGTTCACTGATGCTTCAGAAGGAAACACATGCATTAAGAACCAGGGGTGAAAACTTTTGAACAGAATGAAGATGTGTTCATTTTTCTTATTTTGCCTAAATATTTTTTTTCATTTAGTACTGCCCTTCAGATACTTATGTTTCCCAGAAGACAAAGTAAGTTACATTTACCCAGATCTTCAAATTCAAAAAGCTCTTAATGCATCTCTGAAGCATCAGTAAGTGTTTAAACCTTCTGTAAAAGTTCCATATGAGTTCAATAGTTGTCATCAGTTTGAAAAGATGGATCTCAAAATCATACAGTCATTGTTGGAAAGGATTCAAATACACAAAAATGCTGGAAAACCAAAGAATCTGTGGGACCTGAAGGATTTTTTTCTAAAGAACAGCAGGCAGTTTAACTGTTCAGGACAAACTAGGGACTCACAAACAACTATCACTAAACAACAACAAAAAAACAGCTGTGGATCATTCAGGTAACAACACAGTATTAACAATCAAGTGTATGTAAACTTTTGAACGGGGTCTTTTTCATAAATTCAGCTATTATTTTCTTTTGTGGACAATATGTAAATGTCTTTTATGTGGAAGATCTTATTCAGGTCAGTACTAAATACAAAATAACATGCATTTTGATGCTCCCTCTTAATTTGGTAAAATAATTAACATTTTGCAGATTCTGCTAGGTGTATGTAACCTTTTGACTTCAACTGTATATACCAGGGGAACCCCAAACTAAGGACTGCATTTGGACCGGCCCTCTGAACAATGCCAGAGACATATTTTGAAAATGTAATTTTAAATACGTTTTACTTATATCATGTCGGTATTTGATAATAAAGGTTGGCTTTCAAACTAAAATTTCCCTTAGTTATTAACACAGCCTAATTATTTGTTAAATTCACCACCAGAATGGTACATTCAACGTAATGTGTCACCGTGATCGAACAGGTGATGCGCGAGCCAGCTAGAAAAATCAGAGCGATGACAAAATGACTCAATAGCATTTGAGGTGAAACTAGCTCTGCTTGTGGGACAAGTGCAAAAGCAAGACTTCACTCAACTCCCAGTTACCCAAAGTTTTTCAGCTGAGAACCAGTTGAAAAGTCAATTTGACGTGTGGTTCAAAAAACACAGTGGACCAACACCAGCAGATGACATTGCACCCCAAATCATCACAGACTGTGGAAACTTAACTTCTTAAACTTAACTACTGGACTTCAAGCAACTTGAGCTTTGAGCTGCTCCACCCTTCCTCCAGACTCTAGGACCTTGATTTCCAAATAAAATACAAAACTTGCTCTCATTTGAAAAGAGGACTTTGGATCACTGCAACAGTCCATTTCTTCTTCTCCTTAGCCCATGTTCAGGAGTGGCTTAACAAGAGGAATACAACAACTGTAGCCATATTCCTTGACACGTCTGCGTGTGGTGGCTCTTGATGCCTTGACCCCAGCCTCAGTCCATTCCTTGTGAAGTTCACCCAAATTCTTGAATCAGTTTTGCTTGACAAGCCTGTCAAGGCTGCGGTTCTCTCGGTTGGTTGTGCATCTTTTTCTTCCACACTTTTTCCTTCCACTCAACTTTGTGTTAACATGCTTGGATACAGCACTCTGTGAACAGCCAGCTTCTTTGGCAATCAATGTTTGTGGCTTACCCTCCTTGTGAGGGGTGTCAATGATTGTCTTCTGGACAACTGTCAGATCAGCAGTCTTCCCCATGATTGTGTAGCCTAGTGAACCAAACTGAGAGACCATTTTGACGGCTCAGGAAACCTTTGCAGGTCTTTTGAGTTGATTAGCTGATTGGCATGTCACCATATTCTAATTTGTTTTTGTTAAATGTGAGCCAAATCATCAAAATTAAAAGAACCAAAGACTTAAACTACTTCAGTCTGTGTGCATTAAATTTATTTAATACACAAGTTTCACAATTTGAGTTGAATTACTGAAATAAATGAACTTTTCCATGACATTCTAATTTGAGATGCACCTGTATATCGTTTGAAAAGAAATGATCATTTGTCTGTCTGGTGCATAAAAAATAATAAACTATTCTAGCATTAAAAGATATAATAAATACAGGTAAAATCAT
Source organism: Garra rufa (assembly GCF_049309525.1). Classification (NCBI taxonomy): domain Eukaryota; kingdom Metazoa; phylum Chordata; class Actinopteri; order Cypriniformes; family Cyprinidae; genus Garra; species Garra rufa. The sequence continues at coordinate 22,532,117 of NC_133383.1, forward strand.
AATAAAATAATAATAATAATAGTAGTCAGTCCGGCCCATGGAATTTTCTTTTATAAACCAACCCGGCCCCCCATTAAAGAAAAGAAAATTATGTGGCCCGCTCAGAAAAAAGTTTGGGGACCCCTGGTATATACTTACTACTTATAGTGTATATATAGTACAATAGAATTATAGTATAATACTATATAAGTCACACAGTATCTTATTTCCCAAACTAAAATGTACAGGATAGTTCATGTGAGAATGGTGAGGTACTAGAACTCATCTGTGCTTTGATAACACAGGGGGTCGAACATGTCATCTTTTGATGTAGTCTATTTCTATCCAGTGGCAGTGTGGGAAGACATCAAAGGAGATATGTTTTTTTCCTGAGAGGTTTTCCCTCTGTCTGTCAATGTAATATCTCCGCAACCATTGTTGGGTTGGGCCATTTATGTGGTAGATGTGTTTTTTCTTTAAAATTATAGCTTGGAGGGAGTTGCTTCACAGAACACAGTAAAGGTGTCATAACACATGCTGATTTAAACTGATGAGGGGATTACTTTTTGCTCTTGTTGTGCATTTAATGCCTACATGGTATGACTGAACTGAAGAGAGAAGCAAACCATCTACTATTTAACCATAAAGTATGAAATCATGAAGTCATGCTTTGGTAAATCATAATTATGAAATAAAAATCTACAGCATATGCTGGTTAGGTATGTTTTTGAAGCATGGCAGCTGGTTTAAGATGGTCCTTAGTTGGTCATGAGCTGGTTAAAGATGGTCCTGAGCCGGAGCTATCTTATAACCAGCTCAGGACCAGCTTAAATCAGTTTAAACCAGCTGCCATGCTTCAAAATATACCTAACCAGCATATGCTGTTTTTTTTTCAACAGGGCTATGAGATTGCAAGTCATAAGTACAATATGAAGTTGAAAGGTTATGAGAAATTATGGCAGAAAACTCATACTTTTTTAAGAGAAACATTTAAATTATGAGATATGGTCAACATTATGAGATGAGAAGTCCAAAAGATGTCAAAATGCAAACTAATTTAAACTTTTTTGTCTTCTAAACTTCTTAATCATGAATACACTCTTATACCTGTTTTTTTATTAAGTTTAAATGGGGGTGAAAATCAATACATAATTTCTTAAAATTATGAGAAAAGAGGAAAACAACATAATGACAAAAAAAGATGTACAACGCATAGATATGACATAATTTTGACTCTTTTTTTCATAATGTAAACTTTTTGTCATAATTATGACTTGTGTTATAATTTCAACTTGTTTTTAGCTTACACCTAAGTCATGAATGCACTCTTGTAACTGCTTAGCTGCTTTTACATGAAGTTTGATTTGAAAATATGACAAAAAGGATTTTTGTTTGTTTGTTTTTTTCAGATATACACTACCAGTCAAAGGCTTTCGAACAGTAAGATTTTCAATGTTTTTTAAAGAAGTCTCTTCTGCTCACCAAGCCTGCATTTATTTGATCCAAAGTACAGCAAAAACTTAAAATAATATTTTTACTATTTAAAATAATTGATTTCTATTTGAATATATTTAAACATTTATTTTATTCCTGTAATTTCACAGCTGAAATTTTAGCATCATTACTCCAGTCACATGATCCTTCAGAAATCATTCTAATATTCTGATTTGCAGCTCAAAAAACTAATTTTATTATTAGGTTGAAAACAGCAGAGTAGAATTTTTTTCAAGTTTCTTTGATAAGTGGAAAGTTCAGAAGAACAGCATTCATCTAAAATAGAAATCTTTTGTAACATTATGAATGTCTTTACCATCACTTTTGATTAATTTAAAGCATCCTTGCTGAATAAAAGTATTGATTTCTATAATTTTTCACAACTTTTGAATAGTATAGTGTATAATGTCAAAAAAAGCTTTTCATTTCAGATAAATGCTGATCTTTGGATCTTTATATTCATCAACGAATCATTCAAAAATGTACTCAACTGATTTAAATATTAATAATAAATATATAATAAAAAATGTTTCTTGAACAGCAAATCAGCATATAAGTATGATTGCTTTGGAATCACAGGAATAAATTACATTTTAAAATGTATTAAAGTAGAATTTTATTTAGTTATTTTAAATATGACAAATATTTTACAATTTTACTGTTTTTGCTGTACTTCGGATCAAATAAATGCAGGCTTGGTGAGCAGACATTAAAAAACATTAAAAATCTAAACTTTTTGACTGGTAGTTTAAGTCATTATTACATATTCAATATTTGTACACCACTGGGCTTATTTTATTTTAAATAAAGGAATACTAATTTGACAGTCATACTAGACACAATGTTGTTATGTCTCAAAAAATCTCTAGATTCAGTCTCTCTTAGATAAAAAAAAGTGAATGGAGAAAAACTGAAAATTTGTTCATATGCATAGATTATTACTAACATCCCAATAAAATTAAAAAATTGTGGCTGAATGAGGCACACAGCAGTTTGTTCATTGTTCATTCCATCTGCTAGGTCAGATCCGTATGGTGTAGGAGTCAGAATGAGTGACATATCGAACCCAACGTTGTGACAGTCCCGTCTGAGTTGGAGAGAGCCGGAGGAAGCGGATCTGAAGGCCGGTGCAGGTTTGTTTGGGCAGTTCGAATGACATACTGACAGGGCCGACCTCCAGCAAAGAGGCGGAGCTTAAACCAGGAACATCGACCTGTGGGATCAGAACACACGTCATCAGTGACAGATGACGATTTGCGTCAAGCAAATTACCATATAATAACATCACCTTGAACAGTGCCGACAACTGCGCTCCTCCAGGGAAACGGGGGATCTCCCAGAGCAGGGCTTTGTTCTTCGGCTGCAGTTCAGCAGTCTGGTCAGGGCTACTAAGCTCCTGAGACATACTGTACAGGATGGAGAAAGAAACAAGGGTTATAGATAGTCCATGAGAATAAATAACACTGATAAGCATCCCGTTGCAAAAAATCTGACCTTATAGAGCCTTTTGGCACAGGAACGTTAATGGAAACATTAAGAGCCGTACTGCAGGGAAAAGTAAACAATACTCATATTGACTCATGTTTTTATGTATTATGACATTTTAAACACTATGCTGTATATACACTGACCTTTTAGGTGGAAGATCACATCTAAGTTTAAGAAAAATCAACACCCTGCAAAGAAACAACCAATTTCAACATTACACATACACAAAAAAACGAAATTATGCAGAAATGCACTATATTGCTAAGAGTATTGGGACACCCCGTTCTAATGAACAGGTTTGACTACTGTAGTAATTTCCATGAGTACAAATCCTAATGTTTAAGCATATAATGATATTCTAGGGGATTGTGTACTTCTAATTTAATAGCAACAGCTTTGACAGGACCCTTTTCTATTCTAACATGAGAATGCCTCTGTGTATAAGGCACGGTATGAAAAGAAATGATTGATTCAGTCAGTGTGGAAGAACTTCACTTGTCTGCATAAAGCCAAGTTCTAATCAGAGCAGAACATCTCTGGAGTGACTTTAAATGTAGACTTTGAGCCAAAAACTCATCACCAAACACCAATGACAACTATGGGTACAGTCATTTAGGCACTTCCAAAACGGTTGCAACAGAGATGGAATTACAAATTATTAATACATAAATTGTTTCCATCTTTGTTGCCATAGTTTTGGAAGTGCCTTTTTCTGTTCTAAAGAAGGGGGTCCCAATACTTATAGTGTATGTACAAGTCCTTGGTGTTTGGTGATGAGTTTTTGGCTCAAGGTCTGCATTTAAAGTCACACCAGAATGTTCAGCTGAGAGTAGGACTTTGCTTTCTGCAGACCAGTCAAGTTCTTCCACACTGACTGAATCAATCATTTCTTTTTGAACCTTGCTTTATACACAAAGGCATTGTCATGATAGAATTGAAGAGAGTCCTGTCAAAACAGCACACATTCCCCCAGAATATCATTATATGCTTTAACATTAAGATTTGTACTCTGGAAATTACTAAATTAGTCAAACCTGTTCATTAGAAGGGAGTGTCCCAATACTTTTGGCAATACAGTGTATGTTTACAAACCTGTTCACATAATCTTTCTCTACAGAGGGGAATAGCTGAAATGGTGGCGCACATGGCAGCTCATCACACAGCTGATACTGCATCACTGTTTGCTGGAAAAAAAAACACCCATCAACTATCCATTGAATTATTCTAAAGTGCATTTCTGTGCATGTGATTGTAATTTACCTCTCCTTGGCTCGGACAGACTTTCAATATTCTGAAAGTATCAAATTCATCCAATTTGACAGCCTGGTGAAATCTGCATTCGTCTACACGCACAGCTGAACTGTAGCCTGAAGAATAGAATGAATAGACTTAATCAAAGTTGTAATTAAACATATACGGCCTCTAGAGTGGTATGTGTATTGATCAGAGTTGGATACTCAACCTTTCAGCTGAGACTTTCCAATATTGAGCTCTTCATTCAGTCCAATCCGCATCTCTACGGGATGAACAAATACACAAAGAAATACACAATCATAGATGAAAGGATCACTTCATCACTCGTGTGCATTAACATGGGCTGCAAGATGGAGCCAACTCACCTGAACAGGTTGGTAGGAAACATTTTATTCTTATCTCTCCCTGAATGTCTGATTTCATTAAAACTCCCTTAAAAAGAAAAACAACATGTAATAGATGTAAGTAGTTAGCAGTTTTGTTTCAAAACATGGTTCTTTGAGTAGTACTCACATTGGAGCCAATAACCACAGACAGCCTTTCTATCACATCCACAAAGATCTCATTCTTTCCACCCTGTAGTCAAAGAAAGAAAGAATTCATAATAAATCAAAATAATTTCTAAAATCATCAAAGATAACGTAAAACTGTAAAATCTAAGACAACCTACCTGCTCTCCTCGACTGGACATTATAGGACGACTGGCTGCAACACTAGGAGCCACTTTACTTTGTTGTGTTTCAGCACCAAACTACAAAATATGAAATTTAAAATGTTTTTACGTATCATTAAGATTAGAAAAGAGGTAAAGCAGTGGTTCTCAACTAGGAGGCCAGATTTAACTGAGCACACTTCTAAAGGGGACAACAAAATGGCTTAAAATTATTTCAAATAAGACAACAAAAGATGTGTTAACAAGTGTCATTTGTATATAAGAACCAGGCTTCTCATGATCTTGATCAATCTAGATGCCCTGTATGATGGATTTTAAAAGCGTAATGTCTAGAGCAGAAAAATACACGGAAATTAATAAAATTACATACAGTTGAGGTCAAAAGTTTACATCCCCCTTTCAGAATCTGCAAAATGTTAATTATTTTACCAAAATAAGAGGGATCATACAAAATGCATGTTGCTTATTTAGTACTGACCTGAATAAGACATTTCACATTACAGATGTTTACATATAGTCCACAAGAGAAAATAGTAGCTCTACCCTGTTCAAAAGTTTACATACAATTGATTCTTAATACTGTGTTGTTACATGAATGATCCACAGCTGTTTTTTGTTTAGTGATAGTTGTTCATGAGTCCTTTGTTTGTCCTAAACAGTTGAAAACTGCCTGCTGCTTTCCAGAAAAATCCTTTAGGTCCCACAAATTCATTTTTTTAGCATTTTTGTGTGTTTAAAGCCTTTCCAACAATGACTGTATGATTTTGAAATATATCCATTCACACTGAGGACAACTGAGGGACTTAACTATGCAACTATTACAAAAGATTCAACCGCTCACTGATGCTTCAGAAGGAAAAACAAAGCATTAAGAGCCGGGGGTGAAAACTTTTGAACAGAATGGAGATGTCTACATTTTTCTTATTTTGCCTAAATATCATATTTTTCCATTTAGTGCTGCCCTTCAGAGGCTACAGAAGATACCTACATGTTTCCCCAAAAGACAAAATAAGTTAAATTTACCCTGATCTTCAAATTCAAAAAGTTTTTGACCTCAACTGTAAATTCTTGAAATCAAGTCATCAAGTAATCAAAAGTAAAAATCATATTTTCATAAATTATGATTATGTTATTTATTATTTTAATATACTGCCACTTCTAGTTTCTGAATAAAGTAAGTAATAGATAGTTTGAAAGTGAGTAGCTTTGTCATCGTATCAAACATATCAGAAATGTCTTGGGAGGCTTTCAAATATTCAAACATCTGTGACAATGGAGAGCCTTGGACCCAAAATGTTTGAAAACCACTGCTTTAAAATAAAATAAACTTTAACGCACATTATAGCTGTCTATTTGTTAAGCAAAAACATTACCATATTTAGAAATAAACCATTGTTGAATAGAAACATGCCAAACTTACAATAACTTACCAAACCAACATTACTTAGGTCAAAAAGACTAAAGGGTTTGGATGAAACAGCTTCTGTCTGGATGAAGTTTTTCAGGATATCAGTTGAGGTCGTCTGTATGTAGCCAAAGTCCTGGTGATCAGAGACATAGAGTCGGTGCACTTTTAAAGGCATAGTTCACCCAAAAATTAAAATTCTCTTATTAGTTGGTACTCTCATTAATGGTGGGGATTCTGAGAATAAGAATTGTTAAATAAAGTCATTATTTCTGTTTTCTTTGTGCACAAAAAATATTATCGTGGCTTCGTAAAATGATGGTTTAGAAAGCCTTTGGATTTCAACAAGAATATGTGTTCTGAAAAAATGAGCGAAGGTCTTGCGGGTTTGCAACAACACGAGGGTGAGTAATTGATGACAGAATTTTCATTTTTGGGTGAACTATCCCTTTAAGACTTATTTGTTTGGTGTGACAATAAAAACAAAAAAGAAAAAACATTTACCACCATCTCATCCAGCAGCTCATAAATTAGAGCGAAATTCATCCGCACTGATTTCTCTGACAAACTGCCGCAGTAGTCCTTCACAAGAGCTGCTAATCTGTAAGACATTAAACTGCTGCTTATTATCATGACATCTACACAGGATACATAGCTGTAGTATTAATAATAAAAAAAGGCATTACTGATACAATTTGAATTTGTTAACCTGTTAAGGAACTCAATTATGGTGAAAGGGGATGGGTTTGTTTTGGTGGACGCCACCCAGTAAAGCCCACCCTGCCTTACATGGATGAAATGAAGATCTTTGTGTGACTGCAACAAGATAAACAAAGGTAAACACAGTCAAAATAATGCACAAAACAACAAGTAAGACTTCAGATCAACCAAAAAAACATGAATTTACCATCACAACTGGAGGTTGATCGCCACTGAGAGCTGTGACCATCTCATAGAAAACATTGATGGAGTCTTTACTTGCTTCTCCACGGACTGATACACAGAATTAAGAGAAACTAATAAGCAGAAAGTATACAGATTTAAGTCATATGACTCCTAAACGCACTCCTAAATCTTTGTACCAACCAGACATACAAAAACACATAACATCTCAGTAATACATTTGTAACCCAATTGTAAGGATACAGTCTTTATATATGAGATGATCTCCCTTTGCTGACAAGATAAAAATTTGACTGATCATTTTCTTCAGCACACTTGAGTCTTTTTCATATTATTAAAATCAGTCTGCTTCTTTATCCGCCGTCATTTGTATTCTGCAATATGACAAAATAAAGCTGTTTAGCTGCTCCAGTGTTTTATTACTGCGACTGTCATGACTGTAAACAGCCGGTTTGTTCTTCTTCATTCGCACTCACGTATTAACCGTAACGTTTACTGCCATCTATTGAGCTGGAATATGAACTGCTCCTTAGCAACGACACCTAAAACTTTAAAAACATTATGCACACTAATTTCAAATATATTCAAAGTATGGTTTTAAGTACTTATGAAGACGTGCGAATCAAAATTATATACGGTAAATGTATTTATGTTGATTTATTCATGTAGAAGGAACGTTAATAACAAGTCTACGTGGAGGACGATGCCAAATACGATGAAGCAGTCAGTGATCATATCAAACACACTAAGGTTAATTGTGTCTTCAGATAAAATGTTTAGGGATAAAATCTGAAAACCTGAAACTTTGGTCAGTGGTGAATGGAGGGCAATTTTAACGGTAACGTACAAGACTATAAAATGCTACGGTAAAACCGTTGGTTAACGCTGTAACATTCGGTGAAAAACTAATAGACCTAATGAGACACTGTTATTTCATACTGTTAAATATACAGATTTTTTTAAGTGAAATGCAGCAAGTCATCTCATAACTTTCAGTAAAAAACTGTAAACTGACTTCCCAGAATCCTGTGTATATTTCATTGAAATGACTACGCTCCAGTTTTGTCTTATCAGTTAACTTATATAAATCAGGTTTTAAGCTTAAAAATGTTTGTTGCAATGTATTAGTGTCTTGTATAACCATGATGGTGTTTGTATTTGTGTGTATGAGACTGTGCACTTTCTATTTATATCAGCATGTGGAAAAAGCTATTTGTGACAAATTATGGTTCTTGGTATAGGTTTTTCTTTACCATTTGTGTTGTTAAAATGGTCATTGGTGGTCATTATAAATGTAGAATAACTCTTTAAAATAACTGTTTTCTGTTTGAATATATTTTAAAAATGTAATTTATTCCTGTGATTTCAAAGCTGATTTTTTTTAGCATCATTACTCCAGTCACATGATCCTTCAGAAATCACTCTAATATTCTGATTTGCTGCTCAAAAACATTTATTATTATTCTTATTATGTTGAAAACAGCTGAGTAGATTTTTTTCAGGTTTCTGAAGAATATTTTGTAACTTTATAAATGTGAAAATACTGACTCCAAGCTTTTGAATGGTAGTGTATTATGTTACAAAAGCCTTTTATTTTAGACAAATGCTGATCTTTGTATCTTTCTACTCAGCAAATTAGAAACATTTCTGAAAGATCATGTGATGCTGAACACTGAAAATTTTGCTTTGATCACAGGAATAAATTAAATTTTACAATATATTCAAATAGAAAGCAGTTATTTTAAATAGTAAAAATGTTTCACAATATTACTGATTTTGCTGTATTTTGCATCAAATAAATCCAGGCTTAGTGAGCAGAAGAGAATTTCTTAAAAAACATAAAAATTATTTTTGACTGGTAGTGTATATTTACTAAGTAGTGCACTATTTTGTAGAAGGGGGGTCTAAATGACAAGTTTCAACTGAGATTTTAAAACATTTTTTTTTTTTTTTTTTTTGCATCATGTTTGTATGCCTGTAACTCAGAAAGTATTAAAGATATCTTAATATGCTTTTAGATTATGGTTCTTAAACTGTCCTTTGTGTATCTTCATTTTAAAGTCCTAAATAATTTACTCTCAGAGATATATAGTGGACTACTCAGTAAATATATATATTAAAAAAAAAAACAGTGGATTACTCAGTAAATTTACATCTACGACATTTAAAGGTGCCATAGAATGGAAACTGTGTTTACCTTGGCATAATTAAATAATAACAGTTCAGTACATGGACATGACATATGAGTCTCAAACACCATCGTTTCCTCCTTCTTATATAAATCTAAGTTAGTGTTTGCAAAAGACCACCGAAAAATAGGTCAATTCCAACATAACAGACTGTTACGAAACTTTCCCGAGATCGTTAATATAGTTACGCCTCCAACATTTGCATCGCCCAATCATCGGTAACGTCAGCACATCAGTAAAACAAGGCAAGCCACTGAAGGGACACGGTTAGCTTAATGCTAGCGCTAGCCTGTTACATTGCTATACATAGGATTTCACCACATAAACAGAGAGATGCCTGCGCTGATGATGGTGAATGATGGAGAAATAACTGCCTGATGATGGCAAATGATTTACAGATCTTGAGAATCACTGAGAAGGAGCTCAACTTGTGTGGTAAGTACTTGTGTCTCTGCATTGTAACTTTACACAGAGCACATGCATCACAGTAATCAGACTAAACTGTCTGCAATTCAAAACGGCAGATTCAACAAACCGCATATTAAAAGCGGCTAGAGTTCCTAATTAGATATATATTTTTATCCATGTGCGAGCTATTGAGATGGGAAGCTCTGTGAAACATCCAATCAGAGCAGAGCTCATTAATATTCATGAAGCTTCCAAATAAGGCAAAAACAGAGCATTTCATTCTAGGGGCAAATCCTATGGTTGTAAATGGACCTGTAAAACCATTTCTGGAGATTTTTTGCCCTTTCCTATGCCATATACCTTCTATGTAGATATCAGAGAACCATTTTAAATATCAATGCATTCTATGGCACCTTTAATAATTTGGCTTTCATCACTATTTGTCTTTCCACAGAAAAACATATTAACAAAATTAAAACATTGACACATAATGACCATATTAACACTATGTTTTATTACTGCAAGTATAACTTTAATTTGTAAAACTTTAAATGTTGCTACCAATGTTTTTTTATTGTTTAAGGAACTGTATGATTGTGGCCAAAACTGGTACTGCAATCACTTTCAAAATACTGTAGAACGGTGTATCCCCTCCCACCCACAATATAAGTATTTGAAATGAGCATGATTTCTTAATGTCTAGTGACATGTCAGGGCCATTTTATGATTAACTGAAATACATTTCTTACAGTTCCTTTAAGGTCTGACATCCATAGCTGTGTGTGAGAGAGTTTTCACAATGTAGGTTGTAGTTATGACAGGATCTTTTCATTATTTATTGTGAAGATGAGAGTGTACAGCGGCTGGATGGGACCTGTGCAATAACACCTTAATGTTGAGTCCTTCTGTTATTTGATCATTATCATCAGAAACCCTCTGTTTTCCTGCATATCTCAGATTCCAGCTCTGCTCGATCACACCTGTTTAACAAACTGCTCACTAGTTTTCTCCGCCTTAAAGCGTTCTGATCCTTCTGCCTTCCTGCCACCACATGTGCAACATAACTAAATAAGTGTTAAAAAAGCTCAAATATAATTCTCATATAGCCCCTTTCCTTAATTAACATATTCAACCTTTTGGTTTTGAATTTTTAATCAAAACAAAAGTTCAAAAGATTTGATTCAAGAGTTTTTGTTTTTGTTCTCAAGTCCAGAATTTAGGCTCCAGCTGTTTCTGTTGCAGTAAAGGTTTAATTTTGCGCGGCATCTCTAAAGACAGGGGTGCTTATGTTATCATCACCTGAACACACACATCTGAACCATTTTTCAATCCAGACAGCGGAGATGTTGAAATTATGCAGCGCTGAAGCAATGACTTCTCGGCCCTGTACCAAAAACATGCCTGGGGGATCAGATTTACAACATGTCATATACATAATGCCATGAGATCAATCACAATGATATGTAGTTGTATCTGTTCTGACTAGTTTTCATAAAACCTTACTGGCAAAATCTGTTTAGGTCACTGAGGCTGTAAAAGATAAATGCTTGTCATTAGAGAACCCATTTATAATGCATAAGTGTGTATATTCGTTTTCAAGATAGATTTTTATTATTATTTGGCCTACAAAGTAGTTTGTTTTAAGTCATTTTAAAATGTCTGTAAAAATGTATGGGGGTAGAAGTAGGAGGAGGGAGCTTCTTGATCTTCACAACCAATGAATCGTAAGGACGCAATTGCTGGTATTGAGTCTAGTATTTAAATGCTTTCCCATTTGAAATTCTCCTGAACAGAGACCGAAGATGAGACAGAAGGTGAGTGATATTATTTTACTGTTTCAGCTTTTAAAGTCTAAACATTTTGTAAAACAAAAGACTTAAAATAATATATAAAATATATAAACTTTAGATCTGACTAAGTAGTTTGAGATTTGCTGCATGACCTCTGTTTTAAATATTTCTATGAAAAAACATTGGGATTGTTAATATAGTACAAAAACAAATCTGTTTTCAGGTGACGTCTTTGCTGTGCCTTTATGGCGCTCTGCACTGCTTGGTACTTCTGCAAGGTATGATTATTTACAAAACTTTTCTTTAAAAAAATAAATATTCAGGTAAAAATATTTAACTGTTTTTTTGCAGTGTCACAGGCCACATCCCTAGCAAAAGTCTCCAAAGACAAAGGTAAGATTGTTTTTTGTTTGTTTATTTTTATTTTATTTTTTGATAGTTGTTCATGAGTTCCTTGTTTTATTCTGAACAGTTAAACTGCCTGCTGTTCTTCAAAAAGCATAAAAATTCAGAAATTTTTTAGTGATAGTTTTTAATAAGTCCCTTGTTTGTCCTGAACAGTTAAACTGGCTGCTGTTCTTCAGAAAACTCCTTCAGGTCCCACATATTCTTTGTTTTTTCAGCATTTTTGTGTATTTAAACCATTTCAATGCATTATGCTGGGGGGTAAAAACTTTTTTAATTTGAAGATTGAATTTGAATGCAAGTTATTTTGTCTTCTGGGAAACATGTAAGTATCTTCTGTAGCTTATAAAAAAATGTACACATCCTCATTCCATTCAAAAGTTTACACCTCTTGCTCTTAATGCATAATTTTCCTTCTGAAGCATCAGTGAGCATTTGAACCTTCTGTAATAGTTACATATGAGTCCCTCAGTCCTCAGTGTGAAAAGATGGATCTCAAAATCATAGTTACCGTTGGAAAGGGTTCAAATACACTAAAATGCTGAAAAATCAAAGAATCTGTGGGACCTGAAGGAGTTTTCTGAAGAACAGCAGCCAGTTTAACTGTTCAGGACAAACAAGGGACTTATTAAAAACTATCACTAAAAAAATAATTGAATAAACAGAGCTGTGGATAACAACACAGTATTATGAATCAAGTGTATGTAAACTTTTGAACAAGGTAATGTTTAAAAATTGAACTATTATTTTCTCTTGTGGGCTATATGTAAACATTTTATGTGAAATATCTTATTCAGATCAGTACCAAACCAAAAATAACATGAATTTTGTATGATCCCTCTTATTTTGGTAAAATAATTAACAGTAATTTGCAGATTCTGCAAGGTGTATGTAAACTTTTGACTTCAGCTGTATTTCTTTTGCAGCATCGAATCCAGCTGTTGGCATTAACTCTGAAAAGGCCCATGATTTTCTGGCACATGCACGTCCAAGGAGAACAGCCAACCCCAATTGGTATCACAAAAATCCAGATTTTCAGTCCTACTATCGTTACTACAGCAGTATTGGGCACACTGAAGGGGTAAGACGAGCAATATATTTGTTTCTTTCTATCCCATTATTAATAAAACTTTTTTTCAGCTCAGAAATACTAGTAAAATGCAGTAATGTAGCTGTTCTTGATAAAATTAATGACTATTATTAAATAAATAAATCTAAGTCTAATTGATAAATGTTAAAACATTTAAAGTTATTTTTAAGTAAATAAAGGGGATAGTTCTCCCAAAATTGAAAATACTTATCTTCATGTTGTTCCAAACACACGGGACTTTGGATGATCTTTAAAACACGAATTAAGATATTTTTAATGAAATCAGGGAGGTTTCTGTCCCTCCATTGAAAGTCCAGGTAACCAAAACTAAGAAGATCCAAAAAGGTCATAAACACAACTTACACCTTGTCTACACTACGACGCTGTGACGCATACAGTTGAGGTCAAAAGTTTACATACACCATGCAGAATCTGCAAATGTTAATTATTTTACCGAAATAAGAGGGATCATACAAAATGCTTGTCATTTTTTTATTTAGTACTGACCTGAACGCAAAATACATTTACATATAGTCCACAAGATAAAATAATAGAATTTATAAAAAATGACTCCAATAACACTTTAATTTTTTTTCTAATTTTTTTTTTTAAATTGATATTTGTTCATAAGTCCTTTGTTTGTCCTGAACAGTTAAACTGCCCGCTGTTCTTCAGAAAAATCCTTTAGGTTCCACAGATTCTTTGTTTTTTCAGCAATTTTTTTTTTGTGTATTTGAACCGTTTCCAACAATAACTGTATGATTTTGAGATCTATCTTTTCACACTGAGGACAACTGAGGGACTCGTATGCAACTATTACAAAAGGTTCAAACACTCACTGATGCTTCAGAAGGAAAAAAAATGTATAAGAGCCAGGGGTGTAAACTTTTGGACTAAATGAAGATGTGTACATTTTTCTTATTTGGCCGAAGTAAGCTACAGAAGATACATACATGTGTCCCAGGAGACAGAATAAGTTAAATTAACCCTGATCTTCAAATTCATGAAAAAACATTTTCAAAGATTAACCAAAGTCTTATGGGTTTGCAGTCTCATGAGGGTGAATAAATTATCACAGAATTTTCATTTTTGGGTGAACTGTCCGTTTAAGTCATTTCCTCAGCCAGCAATACACAGTAGAAATAAAAACAGAAGTATTGTACGCTAAAATACACAAAGGAGCTGTATTTTCTCTGGTTCACCTATTTCTGTTTCTCTTCCAGCTCTATGAGATAGACAAAATCCGAATGCTTTACCAGCAGATGCGACATCTGGAGCTCACGTATGGCCCTGATGCATCTAAATACCAGAACACCCTTGGTCTTAAACTAAAGTCCACACCTCCGCCTACAACCCAGCCTCCACCCCCTACTTTACCACCTGTCTCCAAGATGAACGTTATATACTTGTGTAATTCAAAAGACCCCCAGTGCAAGCCACATATTGTGTACCTGCCCGCTGGTGGCGTACCTGTACTTTGCGATCCACGTTACCACCCAAACTGCAAACTCAGCCCTGTCCAGAAGTTACCCTCTCCACCTGTAACTGCATCAGAACCAGTGACGTCTGCTCCTCCTCCACCACCACCACAAAAATCCACTTCTCCACCACCACCTCCTCCAATGATTATCAAAGGAATGGAGTATGACTGTGATCCCTACTGGGACCCTGACTGCCTAATCGACAATCCTCCTAGGCCAGTAAAGATGATTGAACCACCACCAGCACTTCCAGCTGAGAAGGTGAAGAAGGAAATAGGGAGCAAAGTAATCCTAAATGCTCCGGATCCAACCTATGACCCATATGACTTCGATCAAGATCTGTATGATCCCTTCCGCCATGTAGCTCCTTGATTTTAAATTAAGACAAATCAGTTAAAAAATATGCATCTTAATAGTTTCACTCCTACATTTATGTTTTCTTATCATAATGATGTATAATTTATAAGATAAGCTACACATTAAATACATTAAACCATGGCCTTATTTATAATATGTAGCTAGATTTGTATTCCTTAAGCAAAACAAATGTTGAGGCCAGAATAAAAGAAATGGACACATAAAAACTACTTTGGTTTGTTTATCTGATTCATCTTGTTCCATATGCATTTCAGTCCAGAAGAAAGTAAGCAAATGTGACCCTAGACCACAAAACAAGTCATAAGTAGCACGGGTATGTTTGCAGGTGTAGCCAAAGATACATTGTATGAGTCAAAAAAATCATTAGGATATTAGGTAAAGACCACTTTCCATTAAAATATATTGTAAATTGCCTACCGTAAATATATCACAACTTATTTTTTTATTAGTAATAGGCCTATCTATGGCTAAGTACTTCATTTAGACAACTTGAAAGGCGATTTTCTCAGTATTTGGGGTTTTTTTTTTTCGCACCCTCTGAATCCAGGTGTTCGAATAGTTGTTTCTCAGCCAATATTTCCCTGTCCTAACAAACCATACATTCACGGAAAGCTTATTTATTCAATTTTCAGACGATATATAAATCTGGATGTATAAACTCTTATGACTGGTTTTGTGGTCCAGGGTCACAAATGATTTCGTCCGTCAAAACACGAATTCGTCTGAGGAAACATGAACTAGAACAGTGTATCCATTTCTACCACACTTTCTGACTGGTTGCATAGGGTAGCGTGGCCGAGCGGTCTAAGGCGCTGGATTTAGGCTCCAGTCTCTCTGGAGGCGTGGGTTCGAATCCCACCGCTGCCAACACTGTTTTTGCAGTTTTTTATTTATTAAGAAACTATCACATATGACTAAAACATTTATTTAATTTTAATCGAAGATCACAGAACCTTTAGATATCTAAAGATATGTTTTCAGAAATACAGTTGCAAGTTAATATTTGTAATTTTAATATTTGTACTTTTTACAAAGTCCATTTAAAACATTAATGAAATGCTCTTCTTGTTTCTTATTAGTCAAATTCATACAAGAAACACGATTTGCAAGAATGGCAAAAGGCACCGCTGGGATTCGAACCCAGGATCTCCTGTTTACTAGACAGGCGCTTTAACCAACTAAGCCACGGCGCCAGCGAGCACTTCCTCAAAATGATCTTTTTTTAAAGTTTGAAAAAGTAACATGCATACACAAACACAAACACATTCGTACCTATTAAAGTTTATCAAATTGCTTCAGGAATGTTTTACTGCCAAAGGCTGCGCAATGTTGTGGCATCTTGAAACTCATTGATTTTTATCGTGAGTGACGACACATTAACCGTTCCAAGATGGCGGACGCGTCGACGTGTCTTAAGCAGTTCAATGTGGCATGTTACAGGTTTTTAAACTGTAGTACCTTTTAAATGTCCTCTTGCTTTAAATGTGCAGTGTTGCAGACATAATTTTTTACGGACCATTTCAGTATGGCGGACGGCTTAGGTACAGCGGCCCACAGAAACAGATGCTAATAAGGAACCTATATTTGATAATGTTATAACTTGGTGAAAAGAATTCGACGAGGATGGGATTCGAACCCACGCGTGCAGAGCACAATGGATTAGCAGTCCATCGCCTTAACCACTCGGCCACCTCGTCTGTACGCCTGCGCCACTCGAAACAACTCATTACAAAATTAAAAACCAACGCTGATTTCATAATTTCATATTAACAAAACCGTACATATTACGAAAGAAGTACTTAACAGCTCATGCTCTCTAGTAACATTTGCCAAGAACTTCAATACTTGAATTTATTTTAAAGAACGTTGTATTAACTCTAGTCAGACAAACAGTTTATAACAGTTCAAGCTTCTTCTTTTTAGTTTCAAACAATTCGAAGATCAGATAGGATTCGTAAAGGGGTTGCAAGCCCTGAACGAATACGGTATATAATCACGTATTCATAGAATCCACTCATCATGTTCTGAAACCTTATTTCTAAGGTGTCCAGATTAGTTACAACGCTACTGCTGTAACTCCAAAATGGTCTCGGAGAGCTTATGTAAACCACGCTTGCATTCTCAACCATGGTTGTGTTTACAACTCAAAGTACACATCACATATCTAGTCACGTTTAATGCTTAATATGAGAAAAGCGTTTTAAAGTTTATTTATTTGTGGGGGTTTTTAGGCAACTACTTATACGTTTTAAATTCAGTTTCTTTTAGATTTAAAATTAACATGCCAGCGTTTTCTGCGATCCCATTGGTGGATTTTGAAACTGATGGCCTTTTCGCTGTTTATTCGCATATAGCTTCGTGTGAGTGTAAAATTAATACATACATACATACCATTTCAGATTTCCCCCAAAGTGTTTTATAAAAAAAATAAAATGTGCGTTTATTTGTTTAAAAAAAAAACGACTGATGTGAGTGAGGAGGAGGGGCCAGAGTGTTAACCCACAGATAGAAGCTTTGTGAATCTCTCTTACTCGCAAAAAAAGTGTAAATAACAAATATTTACAGTGAATTACTGTTAACAATTTACGTTTAAGTCAATTTAGAAATGTATTAAATTACTGTTCTAGAAATGGTAATAAAAAACTCCCACCAGAACGGATCAGTAACATTTTTTTTAAGTGAGTGTGAAGCACAACATCTTTGAGGCTTAACATCATCACTTGAGTTCGTGTTTTTACCTTTTACACGTCGCAATTATTTTGTATTATGATCAATTTGTTCTTATTGGCAGAGATGTCTTATGAAAACCATGAATGGCATATGCTTATAGCGTCATCTAGTGGTTGAAGTAAATATGTCTAAACTAATCTAAGAATGTTGACGTATTTTTCTAAATAAAGTAAAATCAATTTTCTTTTTGAAACAAACTGTAAAGCGGTTTTGTCACTTTGATAATAAGTACCATGTTATGATCATAAAATATGTGATCAATAAAACTTAAGTAGTTTCCTGAATAATAAAATAATAAGCTTTCTTTATATATGGTATATAAACCTGAATATACACATGAATGGCTTGACTATAAACGTTAATGACAAACGTTTTATAACAGAGTGACTAAGATACAAATCGCATCTTTTTATACTGTTAGGAAAGCACTAAATCTTAACGGTAGCGTGGCCGAGCGGTCTAAGGCGCTGGATTAAGGCTCCAGTCTCTTCGGGGGCGTGGGTTCGAATCCCACCGCTGCCAAACATTTTTTTTTTCTTTTCTTACTATTATCTTATGTCATGTCAGAGTACACTTCTAAAAACAACATGAGCAGTTAAAACACGCAATATTTATTACATTTTAGTGTTAAAAATTTTGAAATTGTATTGGCAGCACATACCAATCAAACGTTTAAGAACGTTTACTAATTCTCTTCTGCTCACAAAGCCTGCATTTATTTGATCCAATGTACAGCAAAACAGTAACATTTTAAAATATTTTTACTACCTAAAATAACTTTGTATTCGAATATATTTTAAAATGTAAATTATATCTAGGATTTCAAAGCTGAATTTTAAGCATCGTTACTCCTCCAGTCACATGGCCCTTCGATAAGCCTTCCATTATTCTGAATAGCTGTTACAATTTTCCGTTGAAAACGCTTTTATTCTCTGACAACATATTAATAAATTCAAACACGCTACATAAAAAATTAAACAAACAAAAACTCTTTCATTCAATATTACCAAAAACACAATTAAAGATCAGAAAGGATTCGTTAAGGAGTTGCAAATCCTAAACGAATATGATTAATAATCACGTAATCATAGAATCCATTCATCATGTTCTGAAACCTTATTTCTAAGGAGTCCAGATTAGTTGAAACACTACTGGTGTAATTTCACAACGGTCTCGGAGAGCCTTTGTAAACCATGCATGTATTCTCAACCATGGTTGTGTTTCTAACTCAAAGTATACGCATTTAGTCACATTTAATGCTTATTATGAGAGAAGCGTTTAAAAGTTTATTTATTTTAAGTTAACTACTTATTGGTTTTAAATTCGGTTTCTTTTAGATCTCATATTAACATGCAACAACAAGCAACATTTACTCAATTTTAGTGCTAAAAGTATTATGAACACAGCACATAGGCTGTCAAACGTTTTTAGACAGTAAGATTAAAGATATAGTTCACCCAAAAATGAAAATTTGATGTTTATCTGCTTACCCCCAGGGCATCCAAGATGTAGGTGACTTTGTTTCTTCAGCAGAACACAAACAAAGATTTTTAACTCAAACTGGTGCAGTCTGTTAGTGATTTAAGGAGTAGTTCACTTTCAGAACAAAAATGTACAGATAATGTACTCACCCCCTTGTCATCCAACTACTCCTTTAATGGCAGTGGATGAGCACCAAACCTTTAAAAGTAAAAAAAACAAAAAAAAAAAAAACATGCACAGACAAATCCAAATTTCACACATCAAATTTTCATTTTTGGGTGAACTATCCCTTTAACTTCTGATCCAAAGTACAGTAAAAACAGTAACAATTTGAAATATTTTGTACTATTTAAAATAACTGGTTGTATTTTAAAATGTAATTTATTCCTGTGATTTCAAAGCTGAATTTTTAGCATCATTACTCCAGTCACATGGTCCTTCAGAAATCATTCTAATATTCTAATTTGCTGTTAAAAAAAAAACAAAAAAAAACAAACAAAAAAAAACATTTATTATTATTTTGTTGAAAATAGCTGAGTAGAATTTTTTCAGGTTTTTATGATGAATTAAAAGTTAGAAAGAAGAACAAAAAGAAAGAAGAACAGCATTTATCGGAAATAGAAATCTTTTGTAACATTATAAATGTCTTTATCATCACTTTGGATAAATTTACAGGATCCTTGCTAAATAAAAGTATTTATTTCTATAATTTCTCCAAATGTTTTCATGTCTCCTATTAAGCTAACTAACAAGTGAGCATACGCAGCCTGGGAAGCCCATTCGCCCCTTCACAGACCGCCATTTTGTTTGTTTCGGCAATCCTTACTTATAAATAAATTACCACATGCCATGTTGTTCAAACACAACCCATGGACTCCATCCCTTGTCCTCCTACACATACAGTTGAAAGTGTTCCACACGGATAGCCTAAATGTGCCCTGTCCCGTCGTGTCATAGTACTGTCAACAAGCAACGCATCCTCCATCTCCTGTCTCTCATGGTCACCGCTTCCAACCTGCAGCAGCTTCCCGGATGACGAGTGACGTCAACGAGCCATCTTTGTTCGCCTAATCCGAGCATCTATTTTTTATGTGTACATAGTGACAGAAGAGAGTAGCGGTAGAGCGCCCTTATTATAAAGGGAATAATAGCGAGGCGCGGCACACCGCTGGAAAGAAATAAGAAATAAACACAAGCCTTTAAATACAAACCAAGGAATACCGCTTTACTGGAATAACCTGGAGAGTGCATTATTTATCCCGGAGACGGGGAGAAACGCCTGAAGCAGCGCGTTCATCCACACACTTCTCGTAGACGCACATAAAACCCGGTTCAAAATGTGAGTATGACTTAAATTCATTTCTCTGGTTTTGAATAACGTTTTATTTTCTTCATTATTATGCTGCCGTTTGTATTAATAGAACGCGGTATATAAATAATAATAGGTTACGTATGCACCAAATTATCATACTTCATATTACTGTAACGTTAATATTTGATTGTACATACGCGTTATTTCACATCTATTGCGAATGAATTCTGACAAGCGCACTTTCTATATAATAGCCTATAAATAGGCTCCTAATGGCTCATGTTTTTTTCCATATCACTTGCAACTTTTGACACAACGTTACGAAATTGGCATCTTTCGAATGTTTTTTTTTTTTCTCAATGAACAAATGTGTTTATAATATAGAGACGTTTTTCGCTTTATTCTGGTGTTTGGAATGAGCAACAGCGATAGAATCACGCCTAGACACCGGATTGGACTGGTTTGGCTGGAATTGGTCGCGCGCTTTTAGTATTAAAATAATTTATGAATTGACATTATGTATTGAATTCATTATAAACGCAACGTTACATTCAAATCTCCAGTTGCCTTGATGATAATTTCGATGTTGATTCAAAAGCTCACTGGGATTTATCTCAAATAGCCCAAGGCCCGCTGTATTAAAAACCTGGCCTGATATCAGTGTTAACAGATGACATTCAGATAACAATAATGTAAAAATATACCTCACTTTGTATACATATGTATAAAAAAAATCCCTTAGGCAGGCTGAGGCGTGATATTCCACGCGAGTCGTGGGGGTTGGTAAACGGACGGTCATATGCTCGCGTTCAGGGAAAGGGGGCGATGCAATTTGTTACATTTCGAATTATATTATTCTCAAACCCATTCAACATGTTTCTATGGAACCAGGCCTTGATATTCATTTATATTTGGTTAGACTGAAGCCAAATGGCTGGCACAAAGGGCGCAGGTGTTCCTCTGCAGGAAAGATGGCCGTGTATACTAGTATTTTCTAGACACGCTCGTTTAACTGGTTTAAATAATCGAGGCTGTAAATGGCGCGCAGCTTCAATAATGTGTCCACATTAGCTCTGCTATTGTGTATACTTCTATTAAGCGTCACTGGGCCTGGAGGGTGGTATTTTGATATGATAATTCTATTGTTTTAAGGTTCTACCTTACATAAAAACACATAAATGTCAATTAGTAACACATATAAACATCTAGTCCAGTTATTTGACTAAATGTATGGTGATTGTGACGCAACAATGACAGAGACTCACACATGCTTAATGAAGGCCTTGTGTGGGGGTGGGGATGTTGTCCCTATCATTCATATGACCCTGCCTTTACCAGTCGAGTGTAAGGAACAGTCCAGAAATAATGTATTAACCTCAAACCAGTGTAAAATACAGTAAACAATGCTTTCTCATCCATTTATTTGGAATTGTCAATGAGCGTCAGAAAAATAGCCTTGCGTAACAGGCTGGAACAGCACAGGAGATGTTTGGTGGGTCATTTCATCAAATTCATTTAGAGGAAATGACACACATTTTGATTTAAAAGAGACTTTAGACTCGAAGATAATAAAACTGATAAGATTTTGGCTACACCTGAATTTTATATTTGGGCAATTTAGTATTGAATCACGCTCACAGACTATTTCCTTTTATAGCTTGTTTTTGTTTCTTATGCTTGGATGATAGATAGATAGATAGATAGATAGATAGATAGATAGATAGATAGATAGATAGATAGATAGATAGATAGATAGATAGATAGATAGATAGATAGATAGATAGATAGATAGATAGATAGATAGATAGCAAAGCATTTCAAACAAAGACAGAATTATGAATTGTTTCAATGTATTCTAAACATGCAATTCTAAATCTGAGTTGTAATTCTGTTACTATTATGTTCTGATCAATAACAACCATTAAACTGATGTACATCATTCAAAGTGAAGTGCTATTACATCTCAGTCAGTGAAGGTGAGAGGAGCCGAGACTTAATGTCTAAATATAGACTATTGTAAATGAGAAGGAGCGGAAGTAAGTGAGGAGAAAAAAAGGCTGGTAAACAAGAATAAAATATGGTCAGCTTTACTCCTAGCTCCTTTACTCCTTTTAAATATTAATATATTAATACAAAAAAAAAAAAAAAGATCCCAGTGAGAAAAAGTATTTCCCTTCTTTGCAAGGAAACTAAACAGGGATTATATCCAGGGATCCTTCAGAGGTGACCTTTATACAGAGTTTTGTCTTCCTCTGGTGGCTGAGATTGGCATTAGCAAGGAGACTTTTTCAGAAATGATTTGTGTCAGTTTAATTAAAACACGTTTATTTTTGTCTTTACAAAAGACTAAATAGCTTAATAATATAGTGTTTTCTTCATGTAACAGCTAGTGTGCATGAGGTTGCAGTAGCAATCTGTGATCTTGCTTGAATGATGATTATGACAAATCAAGTCGTATTTATTGTAAGTAATTTAGTAATGAATCTGAATTGTAATTACAATTTAAAAACAAGTACTGTTTAAATAAGAAATGTGCTAACACACCTTCCTCATATATAGATTCTGTAAACCATTGCATTAATAATACACGTCAGTAATACTGAAGTATTGACGAATGCCTGTATGTTGGTTTGCAGGTCTGCCCCAGGCCCTGCCGGAGCCCCCGCCCCAGAAGGAGGTAGCCAGGCTCCCCCTAACCTCACCAGCAACCGTCGCTTACAGCAGACACAGGCTCAGGTGGATGAGGTGAGTCGAAACCACATTATTTTGTCTTCTTTCATCTATATATCTCTACTGGATATAAGGGATGACACAGTTTACTAAAAGTCACCTTTGTTGTTTCTCAGGTGGTGGATATTATGCGTGTGAACGTAGACAAGGTTCTGGAGAGGGACCAGAAGCTGTCAGAACTGGATGATCGGGCTGATGCCTTGCAGGCTGGAGCCTCACAATTCGAGACCAGTGCTGCCAAGCTCAAGAACAAATACTGGTGGAAGAATGCCAAGGTAAACAACACAAAAAGTGCCTCGAGTAAGACTGAAAAAGGCAATGGATCTAAAACAAGCAAACAGCTAACAGTAAACCACAAATCACTATACCGGTTTGAAATTAAAGTCCTTTATCATTTACATAACATATTTAGTTGTCGGTATAAGTATAGAGTGTTATTTGTATTCACAGCTTCAATGTTGTGTCTTTTTCACTGCTTTTCAACTCATTCTTCCTTTTTTACCTCTTTTCTTAGATGATGATTATCCTGGGGGTGATATGCGTGATTGTCCTCATTATAATCATTGGTAAGCAATGACAATATTCTGACTGATTTTCAAAGAAATGTTCTAGGGTAAATACAACTGGGAAAATATTAGTTTGCTTGAAAAAAAAAATACTTATTTTTATAGATTTCTATTTTAAAGAGGAAATTCGCCACTGGTAAGATAAAACTTGGCTGTCTATGCAGTAGAAAGATACCCTGGAAATCCAGAGGTCTCGCGAGAGCATAATTTGAATTGTCTCTGCAAGACACTCTGGCATCGAGCAATGATCCACATTACTGCATTACGTAAGCAGTTCTGGGAACCAATCAAATCGGTGTATCTGATGTAGGCGGGCCAGAGGCGAGCTAAGCTGATGACGACAGCGCTCCGACGTCCGGAATCATTTAGTAAACAGATGAACACCAGTTGTTCGAAACGGCTTTGGCCGCTACAATGAACGAGTTAGACTTGGCTTTTCATATAAAAGAGGAACAGAAAACTACGCTTGAATCGTTCCTTTGTAAGAAGGACTTTTTTGCTGTTTTGCCGACTGGATACGGCAAGAGTTTAATCCATCAGTTAGCTCCGCTGGTAGCTTATGCTGCGTTCCAGGCAGGTTTTTATACTGGTAAATCACCACTTCAAACCACGACTTACGACTTTGTAGCGTTCCAGGCAAGTCACGCCAAATTGCCTGGGCACATTTATGAATTACTATTATTTTTATATTATTATTAATTTGATTGCAACGTTATATTGTCCTAAGCTCTGTTTTTCCACCGTGTGCCACTTGCATAAACACCGCACGCATTAGGGCTGACTTTGTAGTTTCGCGGGCTATGTTACGTCAGAACTCGTAACTGGGAGTCCATCGATCTAGTACGAGTTCACAAGTGGGAAGTCACGGGTTTGACTGCCCTTCCAGTGCACTTTCACGGGTAGAAGGTCGGAAAAACACGAGTTACGGGTTGTCTGGAACGCGTATGGGGCTTAGTGAAAACTTAGTGATTGGTCGTGCGTTATCCAATTGCGTGCAGTGAGAGTTTAAAATGCATGCTTGGTGCCGCCCCTCGAGTTAGACCCTTTTCATTGCTCGATGCCAGACCCTTAATCTTAATAGATTAGGGTCTGGATTTTTCCAGGCTAGTAGAAAGACATTTTAAGAAGAAAAAATCAGTGCAACATGACTAGAAAAAGCATAGAAAGACGGCTGCTGCATTCATTTGTGCCAAAAAGGTAGGAAACTTCAACACCCATACTGCACTGGGCTCAATTTGACTGTCTGTAGGTAGGGATATCCATCTTATTTTTCAACGCGGAAGTAAGCCATTTTCTGTGAATGTGCGAGACTTCCAGTTCATTAGCCGCTGTAGGGAAATAACAAGAAGAATAACAACATGCAGTAAACGGTAAAACTGTTTGCACTACAAATTAAGATAATACATTAAAATAAAATGGTTAGACACATCAACTAAAAATAGCTGGAAGCGAATGACACTGGAAGCCAGACATATTAAACATACAAGAGCACCTGGTCTTGCGTGAAAAATAAGGTGGAAATAAATGCATAACTCCAATCTGTAGTTTTAAAAAAGCCCTGGAGCTGTCAAAAGATTTTGCATTTTGCGTTATCCGACCGACTTTAGCTGACCAATAAACTGGGAGATCTAAGCACTGGTAACATGAAGAACATGTACACATTGTTTATTTGCATATACTACTGACAATGTAAAAATACAAAGTGGGTTGTGAATCAGCGAACTTGTCGTTTAATCACTTTGCAGTCAACTCGAGATTTGTGTTTGATTTCACAAACTGAGGTACAAAATTTTGAGCGAAATTTGTAAAATTGTCCACTATCGCCAACATTCTTATACGATCATCACATTTTGCCCCCCTAGTGGAAGTCCCTTGGAACATTCAAAAAAGCCTCAGTTATACTCATATTATTTAACACTATAAAATGAATAAATAATTCAAATATATCCACACAAAACAAATGACAGCCAATATGCTTGAAAGAAAAGTAGGTTTTTCTGGGGCTAATCAATGTAAATATACAATTATAAATTAATTTCTCACATAATTATTAATAACCGGCCATTTTACAAGTTGGAAAAATATTGGTAAATTTCACTTCTTCACCAATCTGGTGGTTGCTATGCAAGCCCGTTTCTGCCACTGAATAAAAATTGTGAGTTATAAAGACAGAATTGCAAGTTTATTTTTTTAGAATTGCGACTTTATTTCTCAGAATTGCAAATATATATTTTTTAGAATTGCAAGTTCTCGGAATTGTGAGATATAAACTCGCAATTCTGAGAAATTAAGTCAGAATTGCAAGATAAAAACTCACAATTCTACCATTTTCTCACAAATGCGAGCTTGTATCTCACAATTCTTTTTTTTTTCTCGCAATTGCAAGTTTATAGCAATTCGGACTTTTTTCTCAGAACTGTGAGATATAAACTCGTAAATGCGAGTTATAAAGTCAGAATTGTGAGATAAAAGCTCGCAATTCAGACTTTTCTCAGAAATGCTAGCTTGTATCTCACAATTCTGACTTTTTTCCTTGCAGTTGCGAGTTTATATCTCGCAATTCTGACTTTTTTTCTTAGAATTGTGAGATAAAATCCAGAATTTACATCTCAATTCTGACTAAATAACTTGCACCTGTGTGATATAAAGTCAGAATTGCAACTCTGACTTTATTTCTCAGAATTGCACGTTTATTTTTCAGAATTAAGAATTTATTTATCAGAATTACAACTTTATTTCATAGAGTTGCGAGTTTGTATTTCATAATTGCAAGTTTATTTCTCAAAATTGCGAGTTTCTATCTCGCTATTCTGACTTCATTTCTCAGAATTGCAAATTTATGTCATAATTGCAAGTTTAATTTTCAGAATTGCAAGTTTATGTCATGCTATTCTGACTTCATTTCTCAGAATTGCGAGTTTATATCACGCTGTTCTGACTTCATATCTTATAATTGCGAGTTTATGTCATAATTGCAAGTTTATTTCTCAGAATTGCGAGTTTATATCACACTATTCTGACTGCCCCACTAAACATTAGATGTCTGACGGACGTACAGAGTATGTCTATATTCAAAAACGTACAAAAGACGTTGTTTGGACGTGTCTTTGCGCAGTGGGTCATTTTTCAGAATTACAAGTTTATATGTCCTAATTGCAAGTTTATTTCTCAGAATTGCGAGTTTATATCACGCTATTCTGACTTAATTTCTCAAAATTGCGAGTTTATATGTCATAATTGCAAGTTTATTTTTCAGAATTGCGAGTTTATATGTCATAATTGCAAATTTATATCTCAGAATTGCGAGTTTATGTCATAATTGCAAGTTTATATCTCAGAATTGCGAGTTTATGTCATAATTGCAAATTTATATCTCAGAATTGCGAGTTTATGTCATAATTGCAAGTTTATTTCTCAGAATTGCTAGTTTCTATCTCGCTATTCTGACTTCATTTCTCAGAATTGCGAGTTTATGTCATAATTGCAAGTTTATTTCTCAGAATTGCGAGTTTATATTACGCTATTCTGCAATTATCTTTTTTTAACTTCATTCAGTGGCGGAAACAGGCTTCCATAGGTTACATACGGTCTAGCTGCCAAACTTCAAATATTCCACCGCTTCCCAAACCGAAAATTCAGCATACGCATATGATCGAACTCCACTCCACTAAATGAATCAAACTCAGTCTGTCGTTGGCCTTGGATAGTGAAAAGGCAGCTTAAGTAGAAAATACTTAAGAGTGACTCGTTATACAATTCTGTTTCTTATTACGTACTGTTTCCCAAGTGTTGATGATACATCTGCTCTGCTTCTCTTCACAGTGTACTTCAGCACCTAAAGCGTGATGTTCCTACCCCACTCTGAGCTCATGAACGCCCAATTCCAAGCCACAGAAAAATCCCTCCCAAAAAAGATGAGAAAAACGACTTCGATTTGCCCATAAAGAATCTAAATCCGCCCCTTCCCTTGCCCCCTTGCCCCCTGCCTCCACTGCCTCACAGCTGGGCCCCTGTCACTCCTCGTTCGTCCCGTCCGTGAGTGTGTGGCCATGTCTCCTCTGTAAATACCTCCGGCTTTTCTGAAATACTGTTCATACTCGGAAAAAAAACCTCTGATTACTTGTGACGACAACCGATAAAAAAGAAATCACAACCCTTAGAATACGATGATACCGTATATATTCCAAATGTTCTTTGTAGAGTTTTATTCTGATATAATGGGTTTTTGTAGTTTGTGTGTGAGTGTGCATTTGTATATTTTTTTAAGTTTTTGTAAGACTTGTTTTTGCTTCAGGTTTAAACTACTGCCTCTTAATCTGGGTGTTTGTATCTTGCACGCTCTATTTCACTCTTTCTCGCTCACTGAGTATTGGTGTAGTTTTGCACAAGCGATAGCCTCCCTTAACCGAAATACTAACATTTGCCCCCCTCAACCCCCTTCTTTCTTTCTTTCTTTCTTTCTTTCTTTCTTTCTTTCTTTCTTTCTTTCTTTCTCACCAACAGTACTTACTCTCTTAGTGAACTGCCAACACAGACTGGACCAATGACTGTAGATGTTTATTTTTATTTAACGTCTTTAGTGTCTTATCTCTTAAACATTCCTTAATAGCAGTGTAGAATTATGCTGTCTATCAATCAAAGCAAGTGTATTTATCTTAAACTTAAAGTACGCAGGTTCTGAAATGATCTGACAGTGCAAATCAGCACCAAAATTCATTCTGCTGGTAAAGATTTTGAAGCCCAGAGAGATTCAAGGCCTGACCGAAAAGGGGAAATAGTATCATGCACAAAAGCTTGTTTTCGATGGCGCTTTTTAACTGGTTAGACTACAGGTGCGAACCAAAAGAGAGAAGAGAACCACACGCTGTGTTACGTCCTTGCAGCAGAACTACTGCCAATCCGAAACACGAGTTCATCCGTCTGAAAGCACACAGGTTGATCGTAATACTTCAACAAGCTGTGGTTCTCTCTTTCTTAAATCTAGATACTGCCTTTAATTTAGCCTTTCTTTTGATTTTAGATATAGATGTTTATATTTTTATGTGCGAAGCAGGCAGGGAGGGACCACGTCGTTTCAGGACTCGATGCTGCTGCCATGTGCACAGCGAGCACCTTTGTGTCCCTCGCTATTATCCACCTCTCTGTGTGCCTGTTTGTTGAGTTCAGCTGTAGTTTACACACTGCCAAGCACCTGAGGGGACGTTTTTTTCATTCGTCTTTTGTTTTTTCCATCATGCATATATATATACGCCTCCATCAGCATCACCCTTCAGTCTCATCCGCCCAATCTGTCGACACGAAGCGAGCCAGGCGTGAAGTGTGCGTCTGCACGTGAACACCCCCTCCCCTTCCTCTCCACGTTTCCAAGTTAGCGCCATTAGCGTTTCTTCTTGCACACATGAGTATTTCGGCTTCATCCTGACAGATTAGGCTGCTTAGAGTTTTGCAGGTAAAGAAAGGCTGTTCCCAAGGCAACCCGCTCGCATAAACAGGGGGGGAGGGCATAGATTAGCTGATTGATTGTGACAGGAGGCGGGGCTAGAGAAATGATTCCACTGGTGTGTTTTCACACATTCACATTCTGTATTATTCTGTAATATTTAGTATTTTCATTTCATTCATTGTTTTCTTCTTTTCAAAGGAGATAGCCTTAGTTCATTTCTTTTTTTCTTTTAATCCGTGCATGCTCATTCACTCCTTTGCCCCACTCGCTTTGAGCTATTTTAATAAAAATGACCAAAGACCATATAATATCTCGCTTATACTGCCAACAGCCATCAAAAACAGGTTAAGGGACGACATTTCCCCAGATCTCTGGTATTTAAAAGCATCGTCCAGCAAAAGCAAACAAGAAATCGCCCAGGTCTATGTTTATTTTACTTGAATATTTGAAATTACATCCGACGGATGTATCCCAAGGACAATATCAGAACAATGATAGCACAACTTCTCCTTTAGGTCTGTATCTGTAATGCTGAATATAAAACATGGGACTATTTCTTTGTAGCTGTTTAATGATGAAAAAAAGACAAAAAAATCTGTATTGTTTGGTGTTGTAGTGTGGGCTTCATCTGGGGGAAGGGGGACTTTTTATTGTACATTTAAGGCATAAACAATCTGGAATTAGAGTAAGATGTAGATTAAGAACTATATATATATTATATTAGGCAAATGTAAGAATTTTCTCCCAGGGGTTGTCAACATTTTAAGCGTTGGGGTAGGACTCAAACGTGACAAATGAGTTCACAAATTGAAAGCATTCCAATAGGGGACGACTACAAATAATGTATGTGCTTTTCTGTTTTTCTTTGTGTGAGTGTACGAAGACATTTTCTTCATGTTTTGTTCAAAACCGTGTGGGTTGAGAGGGACGGTGGGAGTAGTTTTGTCAGGCCGGCCTGTTAAAGATGCTGCGTCTTCTTTATTGGGAGGGAACCAGTGAAGACGCAGAACTTTAGCGGCTCGAAGCCACTGTGATTTCTCCATTGCTCACATCACACAGTTGTTAAGTCTTCTGTTGTTTACTTTATTTTAAGCAGAATTAGTTAAGGCTTCACAGTGGTGCTCTGTGGCACAGCTTCATTGTGCTTAGTCAGGAGAGGGTGATTTTTTCTATTATTTGAGTTAAATATAAGAAGGTTGACCTATCAAAGTAATACTGGAAAATGAACCCTGCCTTATTAAAGGTTAGTGTGTCAAGAGTGTTTTTCACAAAGCTTGTACAGACTAGGATATCGATCGGTACTTCAATTGGTTTCTGTTAGTTCAGAAATGCTTTGAATGAAAAGTTACAGCGTTTTACGGTTTTTGGGACTGAATAAAGAAGCTGGAATTAAGGAAGCTGATCCCATAGAGCTTCATAGAGGTCTAAAAATGTATTGAACCAAGAGCCAAGTTGGTTTATTAATAACAGTTTGTGTTTCATTTGTTTATTTATTTGATTTACGGAGGTTCATTTAGGGAGGAAAGGTTGATTAGCATTACTTCTGTTCGTCTGGCCTCTTTGGAGGGACTAGGCTGGAGGATCATGGGTAATGCGGTCTTCGCAGTTTTATTTTATGTTGTTGTTATTTTATTTTTTTTATTTATTTGTTTCAAGTTATAGTGGACTACATATTAAACAGAACGAAGTACATTGTAACAAGGAAACTTTTGGCAAGCAGACATACATGAAATCAATTGTAAAGTAAATCTGTCAATGTCTATTATATGGATGAACATCTTGGGAAAAATATATATATATAAATATACATATATATATTGCAAAAAAATGACAGTTATGATGACCTGTGTTTATCGTTCCGAGTTAGAAATTAAAATGTGTGTGTGTGTGTTTGAAAACAATGACAACATAAAAAAATAAATATATAATAAAAATGGGTCTGTGTTGATTTTTTAAAGAAACTATTTTTTTAATTGTATGGGTTAAGATTATGTATTTAGCAACATATGTGACCCTGAGGGTGCAAAAAAAATCTAAATATTGAGAAAATCGCCTATAAAGTTGTCCAAATTAAGTTCTTAGAAATGCATATTACTAATCAAAAATTACATTTTGATATATTTACGGTTGGAAATTTACAAATATCCTTATGGAAAATGATCTTTACTTTACATCCTAATGATTTTTTAACAGAAAAATGTATCATTTTGACCAATGCAATGTATTTTGGGTATTGCTACAAATATTCCTGTGCTACTTAAGACTGGTTTGTGGTCCAGTGCAGGGGTGTAGCAGCCAATTTAAAAGTGGGGGGACAGTATGGTGATGTTCATACAGTATAATAAATTCTAAATAGAAGAACAATGGGCATTTTACAGCACCAGAGTGGCAATTTGAGGACACCCAAGAGATTTGCGCTGTGATTGGCTAAATGTTAGTTCACTCATATCTAAGTAACAAATCAGAGAACAATGGCGGAAATATTGGTGCTAGGTCAAAAAAAGTGCGGGGGACATGTCCCCCCCGGTTGCTACGCCCCTGGTCCAGTGTCACATATACAGTAAGCTGTTTTTTGTAATTTCTTATAAAACAAGGGCAGCTCCATTATTTGGAGAGGAATTTTACACTACCACAGAATGAATCACGAGGTAAACTGTTTATACTGTAAAAATAAGTAACTAAGTAACTATTCACCGCTGCATCACTATTGCAGAAACTGTTAACTCAAAAGGTTACCATTGAGTACCAAGGTACCTTGCGGATATGGAATGACTGAAATACAATGGCTGCCTGGACATGTTCTATGGAGGAAGTATATTAATTTACATGAGAAAATGCATTCCGAACAGCATTACTGTATGATATTGCTTATATAAAACAGTTAACTGAACATTAACTTACCTCTTGGATACAATATTAACATTAATTTTGTATGCCTATTAGGCAAATCATAATTATGGTACAACTTTTTCTTCTATGCAGAAGTAAGCTTATGGGTTTATTAGCTGCTATAGTAGGTTTGCACTTACGTCACGGTTTGGTCAGTTACCCAGATGAGCAGCCATATTGGATCCTCAGATATAAACAACAGCATGGATTGCACAGTTAATGTACTACTGAATATGTTGTTCTGCTAATTTATGCTGTCTAAACCATGGAGAAAAAAATGTGTGGAAGCTGCTAAATCATATAGAGAAGGACTTAGTAAGCAGAAAAGGGAGCAATATTTTGACAAACTAAAGTAAATAGGTGGTAAAGATACCTACAAGCAGTATTAATTAAGATATTAGCCTAATATTTCACCTACCTGACTGGAAATGATAAGAACAAACACAAATGTTGTCAAGATTCTTGTCCTTGAAATCCTGGTTCAGTTTGGCCAACCACAAACACCTATTGTTCCTCAGACACAAACATGAGTACAGCCCAAAACATGACAATAATTGACCATTTTCAGCAGCAATAATTAGCTAAATATGCGAGTTTTGTTTGGTTCGGTGGCGTTGTTTGCGTTCAGTGCTGCCAATATGGCCGATTGATGATGGGTTGTGAAAACACTCTATGGACGTTTGACACATTTCCAGGTTTCCCGCTCACTCAGCTGTCAAAAGAGAGAATGTCAAATTTACCGTCCCTTCCATAGACGCGGCATTAGAAACACCCTCGCATTAGCGTTAACTCGTTTTTTTTTTTGTAACTTAAAGAAAAGTTGATACAATACAAATATAGTGTTATAAATGTATATACATTTAAAAAAATCTGGACGTGGATGAGACCGGAAGCCAAACCTATAAAATGTACAAAATGGCCGCGCCCACTCTTATGTGGAAAAAAAAAGGTGGATAGGAACGAAAACTCAAAATTCTGACAAAAAATCATAATTACGACTAGGGGTGTGCGATATGACGATTTTTGATCATGGATGAGTAAATGTCACCACTATCTGCTTTTGAAAAAATATCGTAGTAGCGCTACAGCGTGCCTCCGTCTCAATATAGGCCTACTGTACAACACGACATATATTCACTCACGGGACACTGCACTTATTCACAATCACAAAAGTAAATTTTTTTTGCATGTGATTTAAAGCCTTGCCGGTAAATAATGTTATTTAGTCTGTGCGCTATTCTGGCTTGCGCTTTATAAGCACGTACACCTGAAGCGCGCACGCTAAAAGCCTGTCAAACAGCGCCTGATTACTGGACTAAGCTATCTTTCGCATCTGATTTGCTAATACTGTCCCAAAAACACTGTCATAAATACTGTAAAAAAAACACACAATGGTTACATATAAACACAGTGGGTTATGTCTAAAGTTAAAGTAAACAGTTGAGAGAAAAACGGGTGCGCGCCTGTATAAATGCGTGCAACAAGCGACAGATTGTCATTAAAGGGATAGTTCACCGAAAAAATACTCACATGTTGACCCAAATCTCTATTGTTGTTGTTTTTTTTCTTGTGCTAAACACAAAAGAATATATTTCGAAGAATGTGGATCACAGTAGCTGCTTCCCACTGACTGGAGACCATGCAGCAACTCTTTGGTTACTCTTTTTAAAAAATGAAAGTTTTATGTTCAACATGTTTTATGTTTTTTTTTTTAACTTGAGAGTGAGTAAATAATGACAGAATTGTAATTTTTGGGAAATGGTATGCAAATAAAAAACAAAACAAATTTCATACAGTTGCTTTGATAAGAGTCAATGTATAATTTATGTATAGTGTTTTATTTTTATATTTGTTAATTAAATTTCTTGAATGCTACTGCACTGTAAAAAACAACCTATAGAATCTACTCAATAAAATGAGGTAAACTGATGTAACAATTTGCACTCAGTTTGTTTGGGTAGATTCTATCCTATATATCTGAGTAAAGAATACCTGAATTTAAGAATCTACTCAATAAAATGGGGTAAACTGGTGTAACAATTTGCACTCAGTTTGTTTGGGTAGATTCTATCCTATATATCTGAGTAAAGAATACCTGAATTTAAGAATCTACTCAATAAAATGGGGTAAACTGGTGTAACAATTTGCACTCAGTTTGTTTGGGTAGATTCTATCCTATATATCTGAGTAAAGAATACCTGAATTTAAGAATCTACTCAATAAAATGGGGTAAACTGATGTAACAATTTACACAGTTTGTTTGGGTAGATTCTATCCTATATATCTGAGTAAAGAATACCTGAATTTATCAGCTAAGAAAAACAAAAAAAAAAGTAGGTAAAGTCTACACAGCAAAAAGCGCAGTATTAAATGAACTCTCCCGGGAGTTTATTTGAGTCCATACTCAGAGTGTTAAAATCAACACTGAAGCAGTGTCAAAGCTAATCAGGTAATTAAGTGATTCATTGAGTGGTGATTGAAAATGATTGAAGACTTTAATGGTGACAAAATTTTTATGTCACCATTATAGTGATCAGTGTTAGCATTAGTTGGGCTCTTGACCTATAGATTTTAAGCATTAAGTTTTGTTTAGCTGTTTAGCTAAACCAGCCAGACAAGCTAAAGAGCAAAAGTCATGCAGTGGTGATAATTCTGGTTTAAAATAAGCTTAATTTGAGCCACTGGAATCTTTTAGAGTCTAGTTTTTCAGTTCTATATTCTTTGTTTATTACAACTGCATTGGGGTTTCACAGCAGCAAAAAATAATAATAAAGCTTTTTTTTAATTGCCATTTTTACAAGCTCCTCTGATCAAAAAAATTTGAAAAGTTGCTCTTTTAGGCACACACTGACATCAGGAATCAGCATATGAATCTCAACAATGGTGACAAACAGCATATTCAGAAACAGATCAACTCTAAACATCACGGAAATCATCAGCTCATAATTTATTCATGCCGCAATGCATGATGGGAGACACGGATGAGTTTTGATTGGCTACAACATACGTTTTTGATGGTCACCATTGTTGTGATTCTCATGCTGATTGTTGATGTCTGTGTGTCTATATCTAAAATATGTGTATATTTTTGTCAAAATAAGCTTCAAAAACACCTCTCTGATTAACCCAGCGTAATTAACAAATAAAATATAACTCAGTTATTCAGGTCATTACATTATGACTTTGTCAAAGCATGTTCAACACCACATAACCTAATTTCTCCTGGTTTGTCTGACCGTTATAACTCAATTAGAGCACCCAAACAAAACCTAATGTTAAGAAGTTAATGGTAAAGAGCTAAACTACTGCTAACACTGACCTCTATAATGGTGACTTACAAAATTAGATTTTCTCCTTTTGGCGATTCTGCTTTTTAACATCAGGTCTTTAATAATGGTCAATCACCACTCAATGAGTAACTTAATTACCTCAATAACTCTAACACTGCTTCAGTGTTCATTTTAATACTCTTGAGTATGGACTCAAACTATTGGGAGAGTTCATTTAATACTGGGCTTTTTGCTGTGTAGACTTTACCTACTTTTTTTAGTTTGTCTTAGCTGATCAATTCAGGTATTCTTTACTCAGATATATAGGATAGAATCTACCCAAACAAACTGTGCAAATTGTTACATCAGTTTACCCCATTTTATTGAGTAGATTCTATAGGTTGTTTTTTACAGTGTGCTAAATACATCTGTACTTGAAAATTGTGTTTTATTTGTATATTATGTGTATTTGTAACTAGCCTATCTTTGTTCTTATTTTTTAATAACAATTAAAGATTAAAAAATGACAAAGATTTTTTATCTTGGCCTACTTTGACCTAAACATTCGTTTTATTTTATATTTTGTTCCTTTGTAAAGCTTTGAAACAGGGGAAACAGTTTGGCTGTACTGCTCAGACAACTTGCAAAATAGTAAAACTAACATGACAAAGAATCGTGGTATTTCTGAAAAAAAGTGGTATATTTTTGCCATATCCCTTACCCCTAATTACGACATAAAAAGTTGTGACAGAAGTCCTACAAAGTAAAAAAAAAAAGGTTGAAATAAGACAGAGAGTATGACAGAAGTCAAAAGTATGTTTTAATATGTTTCTTTCAATATTTATCTCTGGCGCAATTACATAACCTGCAGAACAAGAAAATCCCCGCTTTTTTGATAAGGGATATGTCATCTGTTTATTATCATAAAATACAATCTTCAAGGTTATTTAAAAAAAAAAAAAACTTATCACTCGGTCAAGGTTTATGACCAGCTGACTCTATAATCCTGATGCCAGTATAAAAGTATGGCACCGCCCTACATTTTTAAAAGTTACGCCAAAACCTAAACAAGTCTGTCTAAACACTGGCCAAAAGTGAAATTAATCATTAAAAATAATAATTTACATAACATCCTGTCCTACACTTGCTGTGTTCAAAGCACTCAACGTTAAACACATCCTCCACAAATGTGTCCAGCTGTGAGCTGTGAGCTGTGATCTACTTACACGGTGTATCTGAGTAGCAAACGAAGGGAGCAGTAGTCATGAGACAGAGATTCTGCACAGTAATATCTGCCGTGGCCCTCACACGCCCTCATGTGTCAGCGACAGGTGGACGGAGTCTCTCAGTACGCACAAACACGAGGAACAACGCATATTCGACTTCTAGAGAGTGCGCTGAAGCGGTAACCACCAAAAAGACGTGCACCTACAAAAGGTAGCATTTTAACGTTTCCTGCGTATTTGCTCACAGAATCATAACATTACCTATTTGCCTTTCACAAAAAGTCAAATAAACGATAAGAAAAAGTCAGTGAATTAGTCTTATGCGCTAAAAGCAAAAAGCGTGCACGCGCTTCTACTGGAGTTAATACGGTTTGGAGAAGGGCAAATTAGGTCTCAATGTTCTTTCACGTCCACACAGTTCAGACGAAGGCTTTGCTACAACGTGACAGAGGAGCGCCGAGCATTCAAAGCCCTGCCCATGTGTCCAATAGCAGCGGGAGTTTCTCGTTGACAGGCGGGGTTTATTCCTTGTAGGCGTGGTAGCAGAAAGTTAGGAGCCAATGAGAGAGGGTTTCGAGAGTTGCTGGTTACACGTGAAATTTGTTCCCAAAGCAAGAATGATGGTGGTGTCCGTACACGGGTTAACATCAGACAAAACCGGAGTTACAGTACTGAAGACCAGTGTTGCACATGCGTCTATACGTATACCAGCTCTGAAAAGCAGCTTAAACTTCACTTCGCAGCAGCTAAAATACTTTTATGAGGTAAGAAAGCCTACATTTTGTTATAATATTTGATCCATCGCTATCATAATATTGCATCCTATGTATGAATGGCATTTGAGTCTGTATTTGTCAAAGGAAATTTGTTAAGCCGTTGAACTTTTAGCTCTTAGTCTTTTTCGTTTAGCCTTTTTTCGTAAAAAGCACTACTGATAAAATCTCTGGTAACATATTTGACAGTAATTTTTGGGAAGTGCTGTTGGGACGACCATTGTGTATAAGTTCATTTGTATGGTCCTTTAAAGGAATTATATTCCGGAAATATATTTTTGACAATACCTTAACTGTTTGTTTCAACATGTAATATGCATGAATGTATATCAAAATACATGTCATTGTCAATAATTGTGTGACGTCAGTAATTCCACAGGTCCACAGATAGAGGGCTCGCATTCATTTAGAACTCAATATGCACTGCCATTTAAATCTATTACAGTCACTAGGGCTGGACTAGGGAGCCTAGTGAACCATTTAACACAATACAAAGGATTTATAACTTTATATATTTATATATATATATATATATATATATATATATATATATATATATATATATATATATATGTATGTATGTGTATATATATATATGTATATGTATGTATATATATGTATGTATATATATATATATATATATATATATATATATATATAAAGTTATAAATCATTTGTATTGTGTTAAATGGTTCACTGCTAAAAGATTACTGCTAAATGCATGATGCACAGAAGTGCTTGAATTGAAATTTTTTGACAGTAATGTTTACATAATACCATGGCATTGGTAAAAAAAATGTGCCCTGAGCCTGATGTGCAGGCCTCTAGAGGGCATTGTTTTTGTTGTCCCTCCCATTATTATGAGTGTGAAAACAACTATATTTCATTTTTACTTGAAACATATTAAATTAAACAGTAAGGTTTCCCTTGTTCAATGCATAAAAGTATGGCAAAGACAAAAAGATGATTATTGTAAGAATGTGCAATTAGGTAGTTCAGTGTTTTCTTTGCTCTTATTATGGAAAGATGTGCTATTTTCTTTCTGGAATCTAATATTTATCTATATGCTAAATGTAGCATAAGACATTTTAAACTTTTACATTTAGGATACACAGTGTGGTCAAGAAAATGTTTAATGTTTTTTTAAATAATTATCTTATTCCCATCAAGGCTGCATTTGCTTGATCAAAATTACAGGAAAAAACTGTAATATTGTGAAATTTCTATATAATAAAATTCACTTGAATATATTATTGACCCTCCCACTTTAAAATTTGTTAAGCACATGGTTCTGAACATCAATCATAATTATTTTATGGACAATATGTGAAAGAATATTCAAATCTTTCTGCAATTCTGCAATTGTTGCTTATCCTGTTCTTATCATTATTTTCCACCAGATGGTTTGCAACTTTAACAACTTAAAGTAAGCAGATACATCCAGGACAAGCGGACGAAGAAAGGTTCTCAGTCGCACCATATTTTAGTGCAGCCGATATTTAGGATAACCAAGGAGTTCCCATGCCCTGCTCTGTCAGAAGCTCTCTTACAGATGCACACGACAGTGATATATATATAGTTATTCTGCTTCATTATGAGTAATGACAACTTCCAAACACCAGAGACATATGACACCCGTACAGGGAGGGGAACAGCACATAAGGATGAAGGGGAAACCCACAGAAATGCTTCTCCTGGAATGACTGACAGCCAGACAGTTTGTCCCGGGCTGGACATCTCGACAGCGCCCCAGACCACGCATTCAGATGACACCGATGCCCACTCCAGTGGGAATGACTCGGCCGAGAGGGAGAGCGATGGACACATGGGACGAGAAGCATCCACCTGCAGCTCTCACAACGGAAAGGGTTCAACCACAGAGACTACAGAAAGCAAGAGGTATGTGATTTTTAAACTGAAATCTGTTTAACATGACTTTTATTTGGTAGAAAGATGGTTAAAGATACATACAGTTGAAGTCAAACGTTTACATACACCTTGCAGAATCTGCAAAATGTTAATTATTTTACTGCTGTTTCCTTCAGGTCCCACAAATTCTTTGGTTTTTCAGCATTTTTGTGTGTTTGAACCCTTTCCAACAATGACTGTATGAGTATGAGATCCATCTTTCCACACTGAGGACAACTGAGGGACTCATATGCAACTATTACAGAAGGTTCAAATGCTCTGGAAAAATTATGGATTAAGAGCCGGGGGTGGGAAAAAAAAAGGTCCCCCCCCCCCCCAGCTCTTAATGCATCGTGTTTCCTTCTGGAGCATCAGTGAGCGTTTGATCCTTCTGTAATTCTTAAAATCATACAGTCATTGTTGGAAAGGGTTCAAATACACAAAATGCTGAAAAACCAACGAATCTGTGGGACCTGAAGGACAAAAAAAAACCACAACTGTGGATCATTCAGGTAACAACACAGTATTAAGAATCAAGTGTATGTAAACTTTTGAACGGGGTCATTTTTATAAATTCAACTATTATTTCTCTTGTCTCTTGTGGACTATATTTAAACATCTTAAATGGGAAATATCTTATTCAGGTCAATACTAAATAAACAACAACATGCATTTTGTTTTAACCCTTTAGCAAAGACACATTCAATTGATTTCTTTTTAGAATAAATGCTGTTTTTAAAACTTTCTATTTATCAAAGAATCCTGAAATAATATAATGATATAATGTTTCACAGTTTCTGAATTTGATAATAATTAAAAATGCTTCTTAAGCACCAATCAGCATATTAGAATGATTTCTAAAAGATCATGTGACCCTGAAAACAAGTAATGACTCGAATAATTCAGCTTTGGATCGCAGGAATAGATTTTAATGTTAAAATAGAAAAAAGTTATTGAAGTGTGATAAAAACATTTGAAAAATCTTGCCAAACTTTTGAACAGTGGGTGTACATACAGTATATGCAGATAAAATAGCTTAAATGCCACTGCGGAGTAATTTTGGATACAAATCTTAGCCAAATGTATGGGTGTAAACCTATTTAACTTCTCTTTAAAACGCTTTAGTCAGCAAATAGATTAAAAAACAGAGTGTGACAGAGGAGTTTTGACCTATAAATAGCTTACACATTCAGTTTAATAAACCATTTGCAGTAATTTTGTTTAGCTTGGAACATTTTGTTCCCGGAAAATCTTTTCTTTGTGAACTGGTTGAGGCGTTGTCATGATGATGCTTCACTTGGTGCAGATTAAGATTGCACATAATTGTACATGCAATAATTGGCAGTAACTGGTTCTTGCTCAAGCTCATTTTGAGACTATTGGCCAACAAATGTGACAGAAGTGATCAGAACTAGTATCATAGACATTTTAAAAATGGCTAATTTCACTAATTAAAATGTCTCCCCTCAGCTCAAACGGAAACAGTCCATCTCCTCCTAGCAGCTCGGTTTCATACAGTCTTTTGAGTGGCAGCTCGGAGGATCACTCGACGTCCCAAAAACACACCAGGAGAGAGCTCCTGAAGTCCCTGCGTGAACTAAAGATCCGCATGCCGACGGATTGGCGCAGGAAGGGCCGATCAAGCACCCTAGCCTCCTTGCAGTACGCCCTTAGCTGTGTTAAACAAGTCCGTGGTGAGTAGCAAACCTCAAGTTAAATTGCATTTCCCTGTACCAGCATGTGTGTGCAAATGAAAAAAAATGTTTTGTGTTCTTTTGTAGCCAATCAAGAGTACTATCACCAGTGGAGTGTGGAAGAGAGTCATGGGTGTTGTCTGGACTTGTCGTCGTTTACCATCGAAGAGCTAGACAATGTAACATCAGAGTACACGCTTCAAAACACGGTAAAACCAGTCATAAGGGTCTTTATTTTTTATTAAACAAGCTTTCCATTGATGTATGGTTTGTTAGGATATGACAATATTTGGCTGAGAAACAAATGTTTGAAAATCTGTAATCTGAGGGTGTCTAAAAAATCAAAATACTGAGAAAATCGCCTTTAAAGTTGTCCAAATGAAGTTCTTAGGAATGCATATTACTAATAAAAACTTAGCTTTTGATATATTTATGGTAGGAAATGTACAAAATACCAATACAATGTATTTGTGGCTATTTCAGGTTATGAGACTTCAGAAGAATCTAACGCATTAATTCTTTCTTATAGGACACATTCTCTGTGGCAGTGTCGTTCCTTTCTGGTAAAGTGGTGTACATCTCATCCCAGGCAGCCTCTCTGCTCCGCTGTAAACCTGAGAGGCTACAGGGAGCAGTTTTTTCGGAGCTGCTTGCACCTCAGGACGTCAGCACATTTTATAGCGGCACTGCTCCATGTCGTCTCCCGCCATGGTCCTCCTGCGCAGGCACTAGTATGTGGAAGTTTTTTGATTGTTTTGATTGTAAAACAGTTATAGTTTTATTTGCCATAGACAGTTGTAAAGCTGCCATGCACATGTCCTGAGCTGTGTATATTGGCACACTTAAGACATTTTGATGGGTGTGTATTTTTAACTAAGACTGTTTAGTTGTGCTATCTAACAATCAATATGTAGTAAATGTAAGTTAAAGTGTTACCTATGTAACCAGTTAAAACTTGAAGTGGCGATGAGGTCTTAAAATGTATGAAAAGAGTCTTAAAAAGGTCTTAATAAGGTATTAAATTTAACGCCATGATTTCTGTATATATCCTGGAGTAACAGCTCACTATAAGTTAGAAAGGACACTGTCTGTCTAGTTGCATTTTCAATTTCAACTTACTTGCCGACCCCTGTCTTAGTGTTTTATGGGTATAGTACTGAAATTTCATTGGTTGAAAGTATATTCTACTCTCCATATAGTGAACTTACAGTTAGGGTATCTCCTCCAACTTTAACATTTTTACCTTTATTGTAAAGGGTGTTTGTTCTTTGCATATTCACTACTTCTGCAGCAATATAGGACTATTTTGAGTATGCAAGCGTATTTCAGGGATGGACAAGATGAGGTTAAAAGTATATAAATTGTGAATTTTTTTTAGAATTCGTTTCGCTAGATAAAACCTTTATTCCTCAGCTGGGATCGTTTAGAGCCCTTTGAAGCTGCATTAAAAATGCTTTTTTAACCTTCAATCCATTGAGCACCAATGAAGTCCACTATATGGAGATAAACCCCGGAATGTTTTCCTCCAAAAACTTAATTTCTTTGCGACTGAAGAAAGAAAGACATAAACATCCTGGATGACATAGGGGTAAATTATCAGGAAATATTTTTTATTTATTTATTTTAAGATCTTTTTAAGCATTAATCATTTTAAACAGCAAGTTTTGGCTGGCTGTGCTTTTAGGGACAACTGAAAAATGATTGAATCTATAAGAAAGTTACAAAAT
Source organism: Garra rufa (assembly GCF_049309525.1). Classification (NCBI taxonomy): domain Eukaryota; kingdom Metazoa; phylum Chordata; class Actinopteri; order Cypriniformes; family Cyprinidae; genus Garra; species Garra rufa. Next base: position 22,574,803 of record NC_133383.1, read on the forward strand.
TTAGTTTTTTTTTTAAAGGGTTTCCAAATGTACGCTGGAAAATTGAGTATTTATTAATGCCTCATTTGTGTACAGCCTCACAGGTGGACTGTGCCGAGGAAAAGTCGATGTTTTGTCGAATCAGCAGAGGTAGAGACACCGATGGAGAAGTGAAATATCACCCTTTCCGTCTCACGCCATATCAGCTGACCCTGAGAGACTCTGACACGTCTCAGCCTGAGCCCTGCTGCCTCCTTATCGCTGAGAGAGTTCACTCCGGCTACGAAGGTAAAACAAGACAGTGTCCATGTCAAATTCTCCACAATTCAAAATTTAGGGGTCAGTAGGATTTGTAATGTTTTCGACTAGTTTAAACATGTATAAATGGTGTTTTCACAAAAACATTTAACAGCCATGGTGAGCAAAAGATGTCTTACGAAAGCAAAAAAATATCCTACCAATCCCAAACTTTTGAATGATAGTTTACTAATTGTGTTATATATATATATAAAACGGTCTCACTGTTATGAAAGCATAATCTGAACACTTAATATGCACGTTGACAAGAAACTGGTCCTGTTTTACTGTTTCATCTAATAAGAATAGAATATAATTGCTTTAATGTGTAATCATTGAAAGTACCTTTGTAATTACTAGTCAAACGTGCATGAAATATCACCCTTATGTAAGTGTAATATTGAGACTTAATTAAGCACACTTAGTTATTTTCTGTTTCTTCTAACATGCTTCCGTATTTTTACATAACAGCACCTCGTATCCCAGCGGACAAGAGAATTTTTACAACAAGTCACACCCCGAACTGTCTGTTCCAGGAGATTGATGAAAGGTTCGCTTTTTTGCCTAGAGCTATCCTACACATTTACCGTCCTTATGTCTATTTTGAACAGTTGCATAAACCTTTTTTTCTCTCAATTGCAGGGCAGTGCCTTTATTAGGTTACTTGCCTCAGGACTTGGTTGGGAAGCCAGTGCTTCTTTACCTGCATCCAGAAGACAGACTTCTTATGGTGGCCATCCACAAAAAAAGTGAGTCCCTCATTCTGGATGCAAGCATAATTCAGTAGGGAATATTTGTACAGGAGAATTTATTGATCTAGTTTCCATCCTCTCTTCATCAGTTTTCCAGTTTGCTGGGCAACCGTTTGACCACTCGCCCCTGCGTATGCGAGCACGGAGTGGGGAGTACTTGACTCTTGACACCAGCTGGTCATCCTTCATCAACCCCTGGAGCAGGAAGGTGGCCTTCATAGTGGGACGCCACAAAGTTCGAACGTAAGTGACTTCATATAGCAAACATACAAGCATTCAAATATCCACATCTCGGCAAACACATAACAACGGCTCTCTTTCTGTAGGAGTCCACTGAATGAGGATGTGTTCACTGCCCTGGAGGGTGGGGATGTGAAGATCATGTCTCCAGATGTGCCACAGCTGAATGAGCTCATCCACAGGTTCCTGGTGCAACCTGTTCATGCCGGCAGCTCGCAGGGGTACGGCAGTCTGGGCAGCAGTGGCTCACATGAGCACCAGCAAAGCGCTGCTTCCTCCTCTGAGAGTAACGGACATGCTTCTGAGGACCAAATCAAACCTAGAAAACCAGTAAGGAAGTTTTCTATATTTTCAGTCCAGAAACATACACAAACTTGCAATGTCAACCTTTATTTTCTCGTTTATTTCTAAACATAAATTCTTTACTTCAAAAAAAATTTAAAATTTAAATTATGGGATTAAAGTAATTTTTTTAAGAAAAAGGGAGAAATATTTTGAGAATACAGTCATAATTACGAGAATAAAGTAAAAATATTTTGAGAATAAAGTCGAAATTACTAGAATAAAGACTAAATGTTTTGAGAATAAAGTTGAAAATTATGAGAATAAAGTCTAAATGTTTTAAGAATGTTTTCAAAATGTTTCGAGAAGTCAAATTGATAAAAAAGGTCGAAATTACAAGAATAAAGTTGAAATTTCGAGATTAAAATTTAAATGTTTTGAGAATAAAGTCTAAATGTTTTAAGAATAAAGTGGAATTTCTGAGAATAAAGTTGATATTTCGAGATTAAAATTTGAATGTTTTGAGAATAAAGTCAAAATGTTTTGAGAATAAAGTCAAAATGTTTTGAGAATAAAGTCGAAATTACGAGAATAAAGTCGAAATGTTTTGAGAATAAATTTGAAATTACGAGAATAAAGTCGAAATGTTTTGAGAATAAAGTCAAAATTACGAGAATAAAGTCGAAATTACAAGAATAAAGTTTAAATGTTTTAAGAATAAAGTCGAAATTACGAGAATAAAGTTTAAATGTTTTGAGAATAAAGTCAAAATGTTTTAAGAATAAAGTCGAAATTACGAGAATAAAGTTTAAATGTTTTGAGAATAAAGTTGAAATTATGAGGATAAAGTCAAAATGTTTTGAGAATAAAGTTGAAATTACGAGAATAAAGTTGAAAAGTTTTAAGAATAAAGTCGAAATGTTCTCTATTTTCAGTCCAGAAACATACACTAACTTGCAATGTGTTAACTTTTATTTTCTCATTAACCTCTTCCTAGATGACGTTTGAGCAGATTTGTCAAGACATGCACATGGTGAAGGCCAGCGGGCAGCAGATCTTCATTGATTCCCGAAACCGGCCACCAGCTCTCAAACAGAGTAGCTTAGGTAAACATTGTTAATATGTCAATTGTAATGATCTGAGTTTATCTATTTAGCCTGTGGTCTCAGGCTTATTAGCATGTTTTAAATGACATGATTGTTGTTATGTATTAGAAGCACTGGCAAATGTAGCAGACACAGCGGAGGTCTCTGCTAGAGAACGTCTGGCAAATTTAGCGCTTTCCAGTCCACCCAGAAAGGAGCTGCCCACCACATACTCATACCAGCAGATCAACTGTCTGGATAGCATCATACGGTAAGTGTCTTGTCTATGTGTCTGCAATGTAAATTAATGTCCCAGTCACATTTTCTTGGTTGAATAAACATTACTTACACTATCAGAACATTACCAATGTAATCAATAGTCTGTTTTATGAAGTATGAATCACATCAAGTTATTATTTCTAAGCATTTTACATTCATCTCAAAATAAAAACTCAAGGCCATAACAAATGAAACAATATACTTTATTTGTGAACTTATGTTCTGCTATTCTTTGTAATAGTTAACTTTGAACTACTATTGCATTTTTCAGATCATTAGTTATCAAAGCTCAGTCAATATTGGTCACTACAACGGAATTTTAGTGCCATGTAAAAAAAAAAAAAAAAGAGATTAAAGTTGTAATATTTTGAGAATAATTTTGAAAATAAAAATGAGTGATTTATACATTTTTACACTTTTTTCTCTTACATATTTTTAGGAGGCACTGCCTCCTTTGCCTCCTCTGGGGAATTGCCCCTTGTTGTATTTAATGTATGTGTATTTAATATGTGTTCTCATATCTTTCAGATATCTGGAGAGCTTTAATGTCCCTGGCACAGTGAAGAGGAAGTGTGGCTCATCTTCCTGTACAACCTCTTCTACCTCTGATGATGATAAACAAAGGGAAGTTTCTGGAGCAACCAAAGGTCAGTAAGATGCACAGTATCAGCAGATAACTGTATGTTCTGTGTGCAAATATATAGTATTGAAGTTCACTCTTTCGTTTAGACATAGCAGAGAATCTTATGGTCACCGAGGAATCAAAGGTTGTCCCTGCAGCACCAGCGCACCCCCTAACCCCTCTGGCTCTGCACTGCAAGGCAGAAAGCGTTGTCTCTGCCACTTCCCAGTGCAGTTTCAGCAGCACCATTGTTCACGTTGGAGACAAGAAGCCACCTGAATCAGGTATGAACACTTTTTCCAGGATAATCTGGTTATTGACCTATGTACATGGTTTGTCTTATACTCCATTAAACAAGAGACTTTGTAAACTCAAAGTGAGTAATCTCCTGTTTGATCTACATCCAGACATTGTCACAATGGAGGAGGCGCCAACCACCCCAACACCTTCCACATCAGCCCCACCTACTTCCGTTGCCTTTCCCATGGCGATGAACCCCCAGCAGGCCACGTCCACCACTGCTGCTGTTCCTGAGAAAGAAAAGGAGAAGGAGAGAAGAGGTGCAGGTACTCCGGGGAAGGGCCTCACAAAAGCAGTGTTATCTGCACATACCCAGCAAGAAGAGCAAGCCTTCCTCAACCGTTTTAAAGACATCAGCCATCTGCGCATGGTCCAACCTAGTGAGCCACCACAGCGCAGACATACATCAACACCTGGGACAAAAGGTAACAGCATTGTATACATAGGTCGTTTTTGTCTGTGTGACTTCTTTTACCGTCGCCTTTAACATTTGGCTTGTGCCGTCTAGGAGTGAACAGCTCCCAGAACTATCCTTCTGTGGGTAACAGCAGCAGTCGTCGACATGGTAGAGGTGGGAAAAGACGGAAACACCAAGTCGACGTCAACACACCAGACAGTCCCTCCGCCCCTGGATCTAGCCCCTACGAAGGATCCAATCCTGCACCACTAAGACCCAACCTCCCCTCAGTCCAGCAATCTTCCACTTCTTGGCCACCATCTGTGGCATCCCAAACAAGCGGTACTCCCATGATGACTTCGATTCCCCCAGGCTATATGCCCATGTTCCCCATTTCATCACCTTTCTCGATGCCCCAGATGGGAGCAGATCCGTCCTTGCAAGCAGGAGTCCCTAGATTCCCCATGCAAGGCTTTCCTCCAGTGATGCCACCAGTCATGACCTTCATGATGCCTAACTATATGTTTCCACAACTTGGTAATCAAGGACCACAGTTGAACCCAGCCAACCTGCAGCTTGGTGGGCAACTACCTGCCCAAATGAACTTGGGCCAGTTCCCTTCCTCTATTGTTGGTTTACCGTCGTTCAATCCTACAATGGGACAGTTCAACCCATTGGGCTCCCAATTGAATCCTGCCATGCCTACAATGATTCCCCAGCAATTCTATAACCCAAATCCCATGTACACTTTCCCAAACTCTCCATCAATGCCAGCAGGAAATACCAATGCTACGCCTCATGGACAGTCTCGCTCCAGCACACCCCAGTCCACCGGGCATCAAGTTGGCGAGAGGGAAGGGGCCGGATCTCCTCTGTTTCAATCCCGATGCTCCTCCCCACTCAATCTTTTACAACTTGAAGAATTGCAAAGCAACAGAACGGACACTATGCAACAGACTCCACCCCCAGGTAGTGGAGGAACACAAGGGGGCGGGTCTGTAGTCCAGACTTCCAGCAATCGCAGCAACACCAAAGAAGGGAAACTCAATGACAATGTAAGTATAAAGAACCTTTTAAAACTCATTTATTTTCCATTACCTTGCTTCTTGGCTAACTTTGAGTTCACTTCCTTCAGTCTGAAGTCAACGAGTCCAACCAGGATGCAATGTCTACCTCCAGTGACATGCTGGACCTATTGTTGCAAGAGGACTCCCGCTCAGGAACTGGTTCTGCTGCCTCAGGCTCTGGGTCAACTGGGTCAGGGTCATTTGGATCTGGATCTGGATCTGGCTCGAATGGGTGTAGCACATCTGGAAGTGGCACTAGTGAGTAATTTCCTCATGTATGCTTTATTCTTAAAGGGATAGTGCACTCAAAAATGAAAATTTACCCATGATTCACTGAGCCTCAAGCCATCCTAGGTCATCCTGAGTTATATTAAAAATGTCCTGTGTTTTTTCTTGGCTGTTGAGATTTTGAAGTGCATCCATCCATCATATAAAAAAGTACTCAACACGGCTCCATGGTGTGAATAAAGGCGTTTGTAAAAGAAAAATATCCATATATAAAACTTTAAAAACCACAATCTCTAGCTTTCAGGACGCATATAGGACGTAAGCATAGTTTAAGCTCCGGTGAAAATATTTTCTTTTGTTTACAGCAAAGAAAAACCAGTCCTTTTGGCTTATAGCGAAATCCTCCAACATTTTTGTTTAAAAATTCTTTATTTTTCTAATTTGTTACTGTATTTTGTTTTGCACTCTTCACCGTGCTTCCGCATTCGCCTACGTCATCCGCTGGAATGTCACTTTCTAGTGTACACATGTACAACAGCTGGCAGAAGCTAGAGATTATGGTTCATAAAGTTTTAAATATGAATATTTTTACACTAATTCATCGATTCACTTCAAAAGGCCTTTACTGACCCCTAGGACTTTTATAAGGGATTGAAACACTTTATTGGACTTCAAAATCTGAACTACTATTCACTGCCATTATAAAGCTAGGAAGAGCCAAGACATATTTAATATAATTCTAATGGTATTCGTCCGAAAGAGAAAGTACTTGAGGCTTGAGGGTGAGTAAATCATAGGGCAATTTTAATTTTTGAGTAAACCGTCCCTTTAAAGTCACTCATACTCTTCCTTATATCATTATAAAACTGGAACATAAATTAAGAAATTCTATACAATTGTATTAGTTGCTTTTTTTCATGCATTTTTTCTTTTCTTTTTGATCTCAGGAAGCAGCAATACTAGCAAGTATTTTGGAAGCATCGACTCATCAGAGAATGATCACAATCATAAACCAGCATCTAAAGATCTGGGAGGGGAACAGTTCATAAAGTTTGTCCTGCAGGACCCCATCTGGCTCCTCATGGCGAACACAGATGAAAAAGTCATGATGACATACCAGATTCCCGTCAAGTAAGGCCATTTTACCAAATTGCTTTGCAGCTATTTTACATTCTTGCATTCAATTTACAAATAGCAAAAACCTTGTCCAAAGGCTTTGATTAGTTGATTTTGGTGTATTTTATTGAGGTGAAACTAATTCTGAGTTAATTAATAACTAATTATGAGTCATAAGTGAATAATTGCAATGTGATGGTGGGAATAAAACTAAATCATACATAAATTTTATGTAACTAATACAAGTACACTTAAGTGTAGCACAAACTTTGCCAGATGAGTACATTCATTAATATTTATATGTGTGTGTTTGTACAGAGACAGAGAATCAGTACTGAAAGAAGACAGAGATGCCCTAAAAGCTATGCAGAAGCATCAACCTCACTTCACTGAAGAGCAGAAGAAAGAGTTATCTCAGGTTCACCCTTGGTTTCAAACCGGCTGCCTACCAAAGGCCATCAATATCACAGTAAGTAGCTCTTAACAAAAAAGACATGTCACTGCTTTCTAGTTCTGCCAACATTCAGTTACAGACAAATTGGAAACAGTTGAAGTCAAAAGTTTACATACACCTTGCAGAATCTACAAAATGTTCATTATTTTACCAAAATAAGAGGGATCATACAAAATGCATGTTATTTTTTTGTTTAGTACTTACCTGGATAAGATATTTCACATAAAGGACATTTACATAAAGGCCACAAAGAGAAAATAATACGTTACCTTTTTTAGTGATCGTTGTTCACGAGTCCCTTGTTTGTTCTGAACAGTTAAACTGCATGCTGTTCTTCAGAAAAATCATTCAGGTTGCACAAATTCTTTGGTTTTTCAGCATTTTTGTGTATTTTAACCCTTTACAATAATGACTGTATGATTTTGAGATTTTTCTGAATAACAGCGGGAAGTTTAATTGTTCAGGACAAACAATGGACTCACGAACAACTAAACAAGTATTCACTAAACAACTGAACACTATTGATAAAGTTCAATCTACTTAAAAATGACTATTTTACTAAATTTTTTGTCGTTTAGAGTATTGCTACCTTACGTATCTTTCCTGCAAGTTCTAAGAGATTTCTTTTCTTCACAGTCTTGCACAGGATGTGAATCTCCCCCAGACTCCTCAATCCCTACTCCACTCGATTTGGACTTTCATGAGCTGGATCTCAGCATGGTTTTGAGAGAAGAGGCCAAACAACAAGAAAAACTTACCAGTCCTGAAACAGCCTTTCCTTTGAGCCCACCTTCATCTGATAATGAACAAAGAGACAATCAAGTCAGAACAAGCACGTAGAAAAGGGCCATGAAGGAGGTGGAAGTGAATCATCAGTAAAGGTGAAGTGGGACGGCAGACAGCTGGACGCCGGTTGGTTTTGTTCCTGCCTCGAACTCTTAGGACCAATTTGAATTTGGACCAAGTTGAAAGGGTGGAAGATTTATAATCAGTATCAGTGGCTTTGAAATTATGAACCATTTGTAGCTTCACAGCCAGGGCCCTGATAAAAGAAAGAAGGGAACAAAAATCTTCCTTTAATTTTCGTAGCTCAAAGGAGCATGTGTTGAATGTCAACCTATTGCACTTGGTGGATGTTGTAGTGGTTGTTGTTGCACTATGTTCTGCTTCCAGGTTATTCACGAGTCTGCGTGGCATTATCTATCCTATGACGTGCACTTTTTCATAACTATTCGTGACACCGTGTGACTTTTTCCTATTAAAGGTTTATAGAATTCCGGACAAATGGAAACGGAATTTACTTTCACATAATCCAGTCTGTGTCAGTTCTCGAACCATTCCACGTGGTTCCCGCAAATTGTGGATGGGAAAAATAGGTTCCAGTCTGACCCTTAAAGGAAATGGGAAATGTTGACGTCTTTGACAATCTCATTGAGCAACCTATTAACATTGGTTTTCAGTCGGTTGATTTTTTCGGTCTGCCACCAGAACACAAAGTATTTTGTGGACGAGGCCAAAAACATTTCCTGGACAAATTGCCAAAACATCGCAAGTCGTTGACTGATTGTTCATATCTGTGTATTTTTGTATTACTGTGCAAGTAACTAACCTCAGTACTCCTGGGGGCAAGTTACCTTCAAATGCCTGTTTTATTTTGTGGTTTTGAATTGCTGCCTTACATATGCAAAATGCAATGACATTCAAAATTAAGACTGCATGCACATTCATGTTGCACTTATGTTGAGTATGTTTCGGTTGGCATTACAAGCCCCTTTTTTTACAAGTAGTGTTGAAACATTTATTTATTTATTTGTCTATATTCAAACTAGATATGGCTTAAATAAAGAATGTTTAATATGTATTTTGATGTGCGCACTTTTGAATCACTGCGCACATTTTGAGCTTTTGATACTATTAAGTCCATGAAATGGAAAAAATTGTCTGTCAGAGAATTTTGCTCTGTGGTGACAGTTAATTTGCCCTTATTTTCAAGAGCGACACAATTATATCTTAAAAGTCTCCCAAAAGAGCTTGATGTTCCTTTTGTTTCATTGTATTTTCCATTGAAATGCAAGGATACTATTTTTTTTAGCATCTAGTGTCTTGTTTAAACTGCATTATTCACAAACCCAGTTTAGGGTTTAAAAAACAAGACAACTATTTCCCTTTCCTGTTGTCCTCAGACTTTTTTGCGAGGGTTTTTCAAAAGCTTTTCTGTGAAAGCAGACAGGCCCAATCGGTTTACATGCAGTACTATTCTGTTTTGCTTCTGTTGAATGTGCAGGAATTGTAAATTGATTTTGTATATTTGCAAGACCTTGATTCAGTCATTTTTACATAAACATGCTTGTAAAATTTATTTTTTTGCTTTGAACCTAAATAAATATGTTTTTATTAAACTGATTTGGCAATCTGAGTTTCTTAAGGGATTAGTTCACTTCCGGACACTCATCCAAGATGTTCATGTCTTTCTTTCTTCAGTTAAAAAAAATAATAATGTTTTTAAGGAAAACATTCCAGGATTTTTCTCCATAGTGGACTTTGATGGAGATTAACTGGTTGAAGGTCCAAATTGCAGTTTTAATGCAGCTTCTACACAATGCCAAGTTCAACCGAAGAATGAAGGTCTTATCTAGCCAAACGTTTGGCCATTCTCTAAAAACAAAAAGATAAGACCCTTATTCCTCGGCTGGAATCGTGTAGAGCCCTTTGAAGTCGCAATTTGGACCTTCAACCTGTTTGCCACCACATTGAAGTCCACTATAAAAGGTTTGCACGTACATCACAATTCAATCTCACAATTCAGATATTTGCTTACAATTGCGAGTTTCTCTCAGTTCTGAATTGCAAGATAAACTTACAAATCTGACTTTTTTCTCCTAATTGTGTGACATAAACTCACAATTGGAAGATACAAAGTCAAACAGGCGAGTTCTCTCAGAATTGCGAGTTTTTCTCTCGCAATTGTGACTTTTTAAAATGCAAGTTATTGAGTCAGAATTGTGAGATATGAACTCGAAATTGAGAACATAAACTTTTTTTTCCTGTCAAAATTGGACTTTATGACTCGCAATTGCAAGTTTAGGCCTATATCTCTATATAAGCTTATATTTCGCAATTCTGACTTATAAATTGTGATTGTGGGTTTATATCATGCTATAGAGGGTATGTCAGTTACTAGAATGCGCGGCCATATTGGAGATACTCGGATGTAAACAACAGCATGGACTGCACAGTTAGTGTACCGTTATGTTTAAATTTTAATGATTATGGTTTAAAGACAAAAAACCTAAATCCAGTATTTCACAAAATTATTTCATGTGACCAATAAAAAAGGATCTTAAACAGATGTTGGCCTTCTGAAAAGTGTGTTAATGCACTGTATTATGTCCTAAGTACTTTGTTGGGCCTCCTTTTGCACTAATTCCAGCATCAAGGCGGCGTGGCATGGAGGCGATCAGCCTTTAACACAGTTGAGGTGTTCTGGTAGCCCAAGAACTGAATTGATATTGGCCTTCAGCTCGTCTGCATTTCGGGGTCTCTATTCCCTCATCTTTCTTTTGAGAATACCCCATAGATTTTCAATGGGGTTTAAGTCAGGTTTTTTTTTGCTGGCCAATCAGTTATTTCATGGCTATTTAACCAGGTACTGGTAGTTTCAGCTTTGTGGGCAGGTGCCAAATACTGCTGGAAAATAAAATCATCATCTCCAAAAAACTTGTCGGCAGCAGGAAGCATGAAGTGCTCTAAAATGTCCTGGTAGACAGCTGCGTTGTCTTTTATCAAGTGGAAACTTCACACTGGACTTTAAGCAGCTTGACTTTTGTGCCTCTCCAGTCTTCCTCCACACTCTGGGACCTTGATTTCCAAATGAAATGCAAAATTTGTTTTCATCTGAAAACAGGACTTGGGACCACTGGGCAACAGACCAGTACTTTTTCTCCGTAGCCCAACACACACACTTCTGACATTGTTTTTGGATCAGGAGTGGCTTGATGTATAATCAAGCTTTTTGGAGATGATGATTTTATTTTCCAGCAGGATTTTAGCACCTGCCCACAAAGCCAAAACTACCAGTACCTGGTTTAATAGCCATGGAATAACTGTACTTGATTGGCCAGAAAACTCGCCTGACTTAAACCCCATTGAAAATCTATGGGGTATTGTCAAAAAGAAGATGAAGGCACAGAGACCCCAAAATGCAGATGAGCTGAAGGCCAATATCAAAGCAACTTGGGCTACCAGAACACCTCAACTGTGTCAAAGGCTGATCGTCTCCATGCCACGCCGCCTTGATGCTGTAATTAGTGCAAAGGGAGGCCCAACAAAGTATAATACAGTACATTAACACATTTTTCAGAAGGCCAACATGTGTTTAAGATCCTTTTTTATTGGTCACATGAAATATCGTATGAAATAGGCTACAATGTTTTTTTTTTTGTCTTTAATCCATAATCATTAAAATTGAAACAAATAAAGGCTTGAAATATTTCACTTTGTGTGTAGTGAGCTAATATAACACACAAGTTTCACTTTTTGAAACAAATTATTGAAATGTAACCCTCTCTCTCTCTCTCTCTCTGCGCGTTTACCGGCCTCTAGCACCACCGCTGCTACTCTGTGTTGTGTTGTGTATGTTCGTGGTGGTAGAGATGAGACGCAGACACAAAGGGGTTCTTTGGGATCTTGGCTTGACCGTTTATTCCACAGCACTGCATCTATAGTATTGATAACGTGAACTGCAGGGAAGATGGCGCACTACGCACGTACTATGCACGTATCAACACTACGGTGCATTAAGAAGCTCAAACAACGTTAACATATTTGTCCTAACAAAACAGTGTCATAGCGACATCTTGTGGACAACTATACTGCCTTACAGAAATAAATGGACTTTCCCTTGATATTCTAATTGTTTGGCACATACCTGTCCTGTACTACTGAATATGTTGTTCTATGCTGTCTAATTGTGCAAATCATGTCGAATTGATTGTATTTACGAGTTGAACGGCACCACATTATGAGTGTGAAACTCGAAATGAATAAAATTATTATTTTTGTAATATAAAATAAAAGAATTTTAAAGAATGTGGATAACAGTAGCTGGTCAACACTGACTTTTATAGTGGGGGAAAAATATACTAGCAACTGGGGACCAGCAACTGTTTGGTTAATCGCATTCTTTAAAATAAATTTTATGTTCAACAGGTTTTATAATTAAAAAAATCTCGAGAGTGAGTAAATGATGACAGAATTGTCATTTTAGGTCATTAGGTGATTGTAAGCTAATAAAACAAAACACAAAGAAAAATCCCTCAATGCTCTTGACTGAATAACTGATAGTTTCTTTAATTAGAGTCAAAAAATAATTTATGTATATAGTGTTTTATTTTTATATTTATAAATTCTTGTATGCTACTGCTAAATACACCTACTGTACCTGATAATTAAAGCACTGTTTGTTTTATTTGTATATTACAGTGCCTTGCGAAATTATTCACACCCCTTCATTTTTTTTCACATTTTGTTATATTGCTGCCTTATGTTAAACTACTTTAAATTACTTTTTTCCCACATCAATCTACACTCCCTACTCCATAATGGCAAAGCAGAAAATAGGTTTTTAACATTTGTGCAAATTTATCAAAAATAAAAAACTGAAAATATCCCGTTGCATAAGTATTCATACCCTTTTCTGGGACACTCGAAATTTAGCTCAGGAGCATTCATATTGCTTCTAGATGTTACTACACTTCGAGTGGAGTTAAACTGTGGCAAATTCATTTGAATGAGTATGATTTAGAAAGGCACACACCTCTCAGAAAAGGTCTAACAGCTGAAAATGCATATCAGAGCAACTATAGGGCAGATAACAGCCTGTAGAGCTTAGTGACAGACTTGCGTTAAGGCAATGATCTAGGGAAGAGTTCAGAAAAAAATCTGCTGCATTGAAGGTTCACAGAAGCATTATCCATAATGGAAAACGACTGGAACAACTAGGACTCTAGAAAATGTCTGCCAGCCCCCATCCAAGCTGACAGAGCTTGAGAGGTGAAAAGGTGAGGCAAAGAATGGCAGATAATTGCCAAATGCAGATGTGCAAAGCTTGTCACATCATACCCAAAAAGACTTGAGGCTGTAAAGGTGCTAATGCATTAATGTACTTATTTCAGTGTTTTATTTTTAATAAATTTGTCAAATTTGCAAATCTGGTTTTTGCTTTGTGTATGGAGTGTAAATTGATGAGGGGAAAAACTAATTTAAAGGAGTTTAACATAATGCTGCAACAAAACAAAATGTGAAAGAAATGAAGGGGTATGAATACTTTTGCAAGGCACTGTATGTCTATTTGTAACATGTAGCCTATCTTTTAGCCTATTCTTATTTTTTGATAACAAAGATTTTTACCTTCGCCTATTTTGGCCTAAACATCTGCCATTCTTTTTATCTTATATTTTATCACCTATTATAAAATAGGGAAATTAGTTTGGCTGTAGCCTACTGCTCAGACAACTTGCAAAATAGTAAAACCAACATGACAAAGAATCATGATATCTGAAAAAAAATCGTGACATGATTTTTTTGCCATATGGCCTACCCCTAATTTAGAGTTTTAAAAATCATATAATTTTATGTAGAAATGGTGAATCGCCATCTTGCTCCGGCCAAGTGACATGAACGCAAATGATGACAACAAAGTCCCAGAAGGAATTGAACGCAGCATAAAACACAGAAAAAAAAAAACAGTTGAAGCTGCTAAATCAGATTTAGTAAGCAGGACAAGACACAATAAAGTTAATAGGACGTGAAGAAACGTACGAGCTGTATAATGCTGCGTTCCAGACTCTCGACTTTGTAGCGTTCCAGGCAAGTCACGCCAAATTGCCTGGGCACATTTATGAATTACTATTATTTTTATATTATTATTAATTTGATTGCAACGTTATATTTTCCTAAGCTCTATTTTTCCACCGTGTGCCACTTGCGTAATACGGAGCCCCTTACGTCACCTGTAGAAGAAAAATAATTAATCCGTGGGGACGGTTTTGCAATTCGTTCCCTCAGTTTATAAACCGTACCCACGAATTCTTAAACTGTTCCCTCGGTTTAATAAATCGTGCCCACGGATTAACAAACCGTACCCACGAATTTCCAATCCGTGTGCTCAGATTTTGTAAACCGTACCCTCGGATTTTGAATCCATACCGACAAATTCATAATCCGTGCGCACGCTTTAGCAATCCGTTCCCACGGGTTTTAAACTGTACTCACGGATTTGTGGCCCCGATCAGTAGAAACAGTATAAGCTGTTTACGTCATCATAATACTTAAAATAGTAATTATTATTTTAATTTATAGCCTAAATAAATGAGTGCACAAATGTGTTTGTTCATTCTTAACATGCAGACTCATTTTGGTGATTTTATGATAATCTTTTCACTCAGAGTTAGATGCATGCTTCACTGTTAATGTAATTATTAAATATGAAATATATTAGGCTACATTACTTTTTACCTTCTCCTCTCCAAAACTCGTTTTTTTTTTTTTTAATTCAGGTAATTTTATATTTTGAAAAATATTATATAAAACAAAGCCGTTTGAACAGCGCTCTTCACTTATTATTTTATTTTGGTACCATGATCGCACTTACAAAACAGGCTTCTTTTTATCGTTTATTTTACATTAATAACCAATAGGTTAAAACACATGATGTTTTGGCAGCTAATCTATTGGTGATTAATATAAAATAAAGCTAAAAACTCTGTTTTGTCAGTGTTGCATAGTCTCATATAGCCTACTGAGAAATAAAGTTTAATAAATGCAAAACAATGCATCCAGCATATAAACAGGTGTCCTGGTTGAATTTGGGGGCGGGGCCACAAATCCGTGAGAGCAGTTTACAAACTGTGGGAACGGATTGCGAAAGCGTGCGCACGGATTATGAATTTGTGGGTACGGATTCAAAATCCGAGGGTACGGTTTACAAAATCTGAGCGCACGGTTTGTTAATCCGTGGGCACGAATTGTTAAACTGAGGGAACAGTTTAAGAATTCGTGAGAACGGTTTATAAACTGAGAGGAACGAATTGCAAAACCGTCCCCACGGATTAATTATTTTTCTTCTACAGGTGACGTAAGGGGCTCCGTAGGTGCCGGATGCATTGTATTGCATTTATTAAACTTTATTTTCTCATAGTAGGCTATATGAGACTATGCAACACTGACAAAACAGAGTTTTTAGCTTTATTATATATTAATCACCAATAGATTAGCTGCTAAAACACCACACCTGTGTTTTATCCCATTGGTTATTCATGTAAAATAAACGCTAAAAAGAAGAATGTTTTGTAAGTGCTGATCATGGTAAATTAACGAAATAAATAATGTACAGGTTATGTTGTCATTACTTTGCTCTTAAACTAAATGCAGTGTAATATATTACATATTTAATAATTACATTAACAGTGAACAAGCATCTGTGGGTGAAAAGCTTATCATAAAATCGCCAAAATTCTACATGTTAAGAATGAATAGTACACAAACACATTTGGGCACTTATTTAGCCTATAAATTAAAATAATAATAATTACTATTTTAAGTATTATGACGTAAAAAGCTTATAGCCTATACATATATATGTTTCTCAGCTATTAAAATAGTTCAGTTTTGCATGAAATGACAAAGTGACTTTATTTCGTTTCATTTTTTTAATAAGTTAATTTAGAAAAATGTTTGGAGCATTTTTTTGTTCGTTCAATATAAGTTTTTGTTTTTTAAAGTAACGACAAGGCGGCCAGCGGCAGAGAATGAGTTCATTATAGCCTGTGTTTGATCAGTTTTGCCTTCTCAAATCATCACGACTTGCTGACAATAAAATGTATAAGCCAAGCATGAAACAATGTTAATTTCAACAATAAACTTAAATAAATGTGTATATATTTACCGCCTGCATTTTATCCTATTGCCAATTAATTAATTAATTGTTTTATTATTTCATTAAGTAATAATTTAAAGCATTCTCGATATAGGCCTACATGTAATTGTCTGTGAGGTATGTATTTGCTCCTGTTGAGATAGAAAGGGTATTATGATTGTTTTCTGTTCTGATGTTATTGTGATGCACATAAATAAAAGTATAGACCTATTACAGTTCCAAATGATGTATTACTTTAATAGCTTACTTTCCACTCTCTGCACCAACAACTGCATATGTGCCTATATGTTATGTGCACATTTATATTATTTTAACGATGAAATTACATTGTTTTATACTTTAACTTTTTTGAGACTATATCTATATTTATTTTAGCCAAGTCGTGATTATCTGAGAAGGCAAAATTTATCAAACACGATCAACTCACTGTCTGCCGCTGGCCGCCTGATCGTTACTTAAAAAAAAAAAAAAAACTTATTTTTAAAGAACAAAAAATGCTCCAAACCTTTTTTCTAAATGAACTTAATAAAAAAAATGAAACGAAATATAGTCACTTTGCCATGACATACAAAACAGAACTATTTTAATAGCTGAAACAGAATGCGCTGTTTTTGGGAGAAGATGCTCTGTGACAATGCTCACCGTAAATAATACTGATAATAGTAATTATTATAATTATTATTTTAATTTGTAGACTAAATAAATGAGTGCACTTAAGACAGTAAACTGTTTACCTTTTACAGTTTTGGAAATGTCATTCTTAACATAACTCATTTTGGTGATTTGTGATAAGCTTTTCACCCAGAGTTAGATACATGCTGCACTATTAATTTTATTATTAAATAAGGTCTATTGTTACATTGCATTTAGTTTGAGAGCAAAGGAATGACAAAATAACCTGTACATTATTTGTTTTGTATTGCTTTTTACCTTCTCCTCTCCAATACTTTTTTTTTTATTATTATTCAGGCAATTTTATATTTTGAAAAATATTATTAAATAAAACAAAGCCGTTTGAACAGCGCTCTTCACTTATTATTTTATTTTGGTACCATGACCGCACTTACAAAACAGGCTTCTTTTTAGCGTTTATTTTACATTAATAACCAATAGGATAAAACACAGGTACGGAGCCCCTTATGTCACCTGTAGAAGAAAAATAATTAATCCGTGGGGACGGTTTTGCAATTCGTTACCTCAGTTTATAAACCGTACCCACGGATTAATTATTTTTCTTCTACAGGTGACGTAAGGGGCTCCGTACACAGGTGTGGTGTTGTAGCAGCTAATTTATTGGTGATTAATATAAAATAAAGCTAAAAACTCTGTTTTGTCAGTGTTGCATAGTCTCATATAGCCTACTGAGAAATAAAGTTTAATAAATGCAAAACAATGCATCCAGCATATAAACAGGTGTCCTGGTTGAATTTGGGGGCGGGGCCACAAATCCGTGAGAGCAGTTTACAAACTGTGGGAACGGATTGCGAAAGCGTGCGCACGGATTATGAATTTGTGGGTACGGATTCAAAATCCGAGGGTACGGTTTACAAAATCTGAGCGCACGGATTGGAAATTCGTGGGCACGGTTTGTTTGTTAATCCGTGGGCACGAATTGTTAAACTGAGGGAACAGTTTAAGAATTCGTGAGAACGGTTTATAAACTGAGGGAACGAATTGCAAAACCGTCCCCACGGATTAATTATTTTTCTTCTACAGGTGACGTAAGGTACGGGGCTCCGTACATAAACACTGCACGCATTAGGGCTGACTGTTGTTTCGCGAGCTATGTTACGTCAGAACTCGTAACTGGAAGTACATCGATCTAGTACGAGTTCACGAGTGGGAAGTCACGGGTTTGACTGCCGTTCCAGTGCACTTTCACTGGTAGAAGGTCGGAAAACACGGGTTACGGGTTGTCTGGAACGCGGCATTAGTCTAATATTTCACACCTGACCGGAAGTGATAAGAGCAAACACGAATGTTGACCAATTCTGGTTCAGTTTGGCCAACTGCAAACACATTTTGTTCCTCAGACAGTTATTTGCACTCTTCTACTTAATTTTGTAACTTTTGGAAGTCTATAGTACTCCAAATGTTTTTCACCGGTCAGACCGATTACTACAGCCCAAAACATGACAATAATTGACCATTTTCAGCAGCAGTTATCAGCCAAATATGCCAGTGTTGTTTGGTTCAGTGGCATTGTTTACATTCAGCGCTGCCAATATGCAGAAAAATCCTGGAATGTTTTCCTCAAAAACCTTAATTTCTTTTCGACCGAAGAAAGAAAAACATGAACATCTTGAATGACACTGGGTGAGTATTTTATGAGGAAATTTTTATTCTGCATGTGAACTAATCATTTAACTTAACTCGACTGAACTGCTCTTCGTTGCCACTAGAGGGTGTAGTAACATATCTGGCAACAACATGGCCTTCACATTGCTTTGAATTCTATTCACCCAAAACAAATATTTCCAAGATCTTGAATCCCCTTTCGTTTTCCGAAGGAAAACTGTTTACACAACCCAATTTGTTAATACGAATGTGCGTATTTGTTTGTGAGCAAAGCGTCATAAGAAGAAGCATTCCACTTTCTCTGCCGACTTTCCTAAGCTTAAATCTGTAGTTTCCCTCGATCAGCTCAAGAATGCAGTTAAGACTGTCTCCTGACTCTCGTCTCCATATCTCAAACTCTGCAGAGAAGCAAAACCGTCAGGTTTCTGTAAACTCTTCTAGATAATATCTGCGAATATTTACACAGACCTCTTTGAAATCCTGAGATATAGAAAAGAAAAGCGAGGAGCTGCTTGTTGTTGACGTTGTAATAAGAGGGTTTCTTATTCAAACCATAATGAGACAGGAGATGACTGTAGTGGCATGTTTCATCCCAACAAGCTGTTTGTATAATGAGTGATAGCAGTTCTGCATTGCAGTTCTGTTTCATTCATATCAGCAGCCTTTTAAACTCTTTGCAAGTTTTGATTTTTATTGAATTTGATTTTTATAGATGAAAAAGAGTTATTAATTCCTTTAAAAAAATCGTTCACCCATTAAATGTAATTTTTTCCTTAGCCTTTTGTCACTTGTTTTTTTTTTTCCATTAAACATAAAAGGAGATATTTCGTAGAATTAGAATGCTTCTGATGTTATGGTGCTTTGCGGTCCATTTTGAAGCTCAACTGCATCCATCTCCATTCATTTTTATCAGTGGTGTATAAAGTACCTGAAAGCAATAAGTAAAAGTACAGATGTCTTACCAGAAAATGACTTTGGTAGAAGTTGAAGTCACCTTTTAGAATATTACTTGAGTAAAAGCCTTAAAGTATGTGATATTTGTTACAGTATTTAAGTACAAAAGGATTTTTTTAATCTTAAATGTACTTAAGTATTAAAAGTAAAGTATAAGTAAATGCATTTTTTAAAATCAATTTCTGAGAAAAAAAAGTCAGAATTATGAGTTTATGTTGACTTTATTTCTCACAATTGTGAGAAAAAATCGGATTGGTGAGATACAAACTCAAACAGTATCGAAAGTTGCATTTGTGAGAAATTATTTCACGCATTTGCGAGTTTATATCATCAATTTCTGAGAAAAAAAAGTTTCAGTCTTGCAATTCTGACTTTATTTCTCCCAACTGCAAGTTTATATCACCCGGTTCAGAGAAAAAAGCCAGAATTGAGTTTGTGTCGTGCAATTCTGGGAAAAAAATCTGAAAAATAAAAAAAAAAGTCAGAATTATGAGTTTATAAACTGTGTTAGCTTGTGATGGAAATAAAGAGGTGAAAGAAAGAAAACTAAATTTGAATGCAAATCGCACTTTTTTTGAGGGAAAGGCAATATTTTTGTGAGCCAACACTTTCTAGATATAACGCAACACATTTGATAAATAGATATATGTTTGATAAAAAGATGTTTTTTGCTAAATTAAGATAAAAAACATTTTTCTCACAGTTGCGAGTTTACATCTCGCAATTCTGACTGCGATCCTGACTTCTGTCTGTTTTGTAGTAAGTAACGAATATGCTACGGGGAAATGTATCGGAGTAAAGGTATACATTTTAATTAGGAAATGTAAAAGTAGGATGAAAAATAAAAACTCAAGTAAAGTACAGACACTCCCAAAAAATACTTAAGTACTGTAATGTTTTTTAAAATGTTCTGTAAATTATTTTTATTGTATGAAAAGGAGCAGCATGAACGTTCTTCAAATCTATATGTATTTTCCGTCTTCTTTTATATTTCACAGAAGACATACAGGTTGGAAATAACATTAAGGGTGGATATACAGTGACAGACATTCAATTCTTTAACAAGTCTTGTAGTAGCCTTGTTTAACACGTCAGACCATAATACTTCACCACTCCTACATTTTTCATCTCTTCTTTATCTCTAAAGTCATGTTCGACTGCCAAAAGTAATTATTAAATATCTCAGTTCCAGAACAGCCCACCAAAAAAACTTGCATCTCTGTAAATTCCTGTATTTTTTTTTCACTTCAAGACCTCTGTGGATAAAGGATACATCCCCCACAAAGATTCCTCACCCAGTCTCTAATTCTGTGCTGTCCCTTTGCCAAGAGTACATTTTGATGGATTGTTTTTGCAGTGATACTCAATCCCTTGACCTTCTTCCAGGTCTTCAAGCCATTGTTGGCTCAACACCATTCCTGTCCTCCATCCCCCTTCACCCGTGAGCCAAACTTCACGCTCCCTCCACCCCCCAGCAAAGTCCCACGTCACCACATTCTTGTGCCTGTCATCACATCTCCGATCTCATCCCAGAGCGCACAAGAGCAACCAGATGCCAAGCACAACACACAGTTAGCAGCATCTTGATACAGTTCAAATGTGTTTTCATTACTGTGTATGTTCGGCTTTGTACTTTGCTAATGATGCTTAGCTTAGCGTTCATTAATTAAACTGTGGCGACTAGATGTCCTCATGCTGCTCTCCTTTGAGAACTGATCTGCTGTGATCTTTTATAAGATTTATATTTCTACTGAAGGTTTTATTTGGATGTTTCCCCCATACAGGCCCCTGTGATGTTGATCGAAAGGCTAGAGCTACAACAGAACACCATAAAGGGTAAGTTCTTCAAACACCATGACTCATTCCCTTTACTCTGACCAGACACAGATAGATAGCAACTGACTGACTGCGTATCCCAATTACAACCAGAAGTGCCTTTTAATCTTAAAGGAATGTTCTGGGTTCAATACAAGTCAAGCTCTTTGGACAGCAACTGTAGGATGTTGTTAATTTACCACAGGCAATGATTTAGCTCATATTTCATGACTCAAAGAACATGAAATCAGTGTTGTTGTTAAAATGAAAACGATTAACAATGATTTTAATTCCTTAAACTAAATCTGCAATAAATATTAAAACTTAATTTACTGTTTAATTTACTTAAAATTGAACAAAAATGTTGACTTTGCCACCAACTAAAATAAGTTGAAGTACTAAAACTGAAATAAAAATAAATAAAAGCTGAATAGAAATAAAAAATAATTTAATAAAACACATACAAATCAAAAACCTTAACTGAAAATAGAAAAAAAATCTTGAAAATGAATGGAAAGTCATTACATTTAGATATGTTGCACCATATTTCTTTTTAGGCGTTTTTCAGTGTTGCGCATTATAACTAATCACACATGATTCTGTTGAGCTTAGGAATGCAATGGCCAATCAGAAGTGTTAAGATGAGTCTTGAGTGTTGAGCGCGCTCGAGAATTCTCTCATATTTTATTAGCCTACATGACACCCATAGCTGGTACTTATGGAAACACATTTCCACCACTGAGTAAAAAAAAGAAGATAATTATGACTTTTTAATCTCACAATTCTGACCTTTTTCTCACAATTGCAATTCTGACTTTTTTTCTCAGAATTGTAAAGAGAATTTTGAAAAAAGGCAGAATTGCGTGATATAAACTCACAATTGCGAGTTATTAGAAAAGATGCAAACAATGCAATTCTGACTTTAAAGCACAATTGCGAGTTAAGTCATAAACTCACAATTTTGAGAACATCAGTCTTTCTTTCAGAATTGGACTTTATAACTCGCAGTTGCGAGTTTATACCTCACAATTGTGAGGAAAAAAATGTGAGCTTGAAAAAACTCTGAATTGCGAGATATAAACTCACAGTTGTTGTAAAAAAAAATCAGAATTGCGAGATACAAACTCACATTTGCGAGAGAATTGCAAAGTAATACTTCACAATTCTGAGACAAATGGTCATGATTGCGTGAAAAAAGTCTTAATTGCACGATACAAACTTGCATTTGTGAGAAAAAAAGTCAGAATTGCAAGTTTATATCTCAAAATTCTGAGAAAAAAGTCAGAATAGCATGAAAAACTGGCAATTCTGATAAAAAAGTCAGAATTGCGAGATATAAACATGCATTTGCGAGAGAAAAAAGTCAGAATTGGAAGTTTCTATCTCGCAATTAAAAAAAAAGTCTAAATTGCTTGGGAAAAAAGTCTGCACTTGTGATAAAAAAGTAAAAATTTCAAGATAAAAATGTGCATTTGCAAGAAAAAAGTCAGAATTGCAAGTTTATATCTCACAATTCTGAGAAAAAAGTCAGAATTGTGTGAAAAAAGTGAATTGTGAAATATAAACTCACAATTGCAATAAAAATGTCAGAATTGCGAGATACAAACTTGCATTTGCAAGAAAAAATTCAGTATGGCAAGTTTATATCGCATATTACTGAGAAAAAAGTTGAATTGCGTAAAAAAAAGTCTGAATTTCAAGATACACACTAGCATTTGCGAGGAAAAAAGACAGAATTGCACATTTATATCACATATTTCTGAGAAAAAAGTCAGAATTGCGTAAAAAAATCTGAATTGCAAGATATAGGCTCGCAACTGCAATAAAATGTCAGAATTGCAAGTTTATATCTCGCAATTCTGACTTAATTTCTCGCACTTGTGAATTTATATCAAGCAGTTCTGAGAAAAAAAAGTCAGAATGGTAAGTTTATATCTCTGACTGCGAGTTTAGGCCTATATCTCGCATTTCTGACGTTATAACTCGCATTTGCGAGTTTATGTCTTACAATTCTAAAGTCAGAATTGTGAGATAAAAAGTTGCAATAACCTTTTTTTTAATTCAGTGGCGGAAACGGGCTTCCATAGGTGTTTGCCTGAAAAAATTGGGTTTATGGTGTTTGTTGTTAGGCTGCTTATAATATATTCTTTAAGTTCTAATAAATTCAGAAATTTCCCATTTTCATTTTCTCAATGCACATTGCTGGTCTTAGTGTGCACAATAATAAAAAAGAAAAGTTAAAATCAGAATTTTAAAAATAATTTGCCAGTGGAAACAGACTTGCACTTTGTTATCTAGAATAAGAATACCAGATACTCCCACTAATAACCCTTACAGCTGACTAGCAACATTTTAACTGTGACTGTCTTTAGTATTTTACCACCTGAGATAACAAAATATATTAATATCCTAAGGAGAGGTAATTGGAGTACAATTAAACACAACCTCTTGATCTCTGCAAAAGTGAGGGGTTTTGACACCTCAGGCGCTTCCTGATAGCAAATGGACCAGCCTACAGATCACACCTGAAGCCTGACAACCTGAGCAGCATGGAGAGCTTCTCTTGAAAGACTGACTGAATTCAACCTTGAGTTTAAGTTAATACAACGACTTCCATTTTCAACGGCTCCCGCACACAGTGTTTGCATTGCATTTGTTTTTTTCCTTTCCCGCTTTTGTTGATGCAGCATTTTCCCTTTGGCCAGAGTTAGTGAGGCTGTTATTCAATCCAAGGTGAACATCTGGCTCTAATTAAAGCCTTTCTTTGCTAGTCCCCCCCATAGCGTCACTTTCCCACTCCCTCTACGTTTTCCTCAGCATCCCTCCCTCCAAACCTCGTCCTCCTCTCCGTGTCATGTGTCCTGTGGCTACGTCTGCATGTGGATCTCAGTGCTGAGGAATATGGAGCGTCCGACTGCTGTGTGGAGTTTGGGGATTCTTCTGTCTCTGAGTTTTGGAGGGGTCTTGAGTCAAACCACCAACTACACCAGGTGTGCGGTAGGGCTGTGGTTGAGGATGAGCGATGCATGCGTGTCGAAACAGCTCTTTGCAGCTATAAATAACCTTTTTTGAAAACCTTCGCAAGTTTCTACTGCAGCAGCTGTTTAAACTTGCTAGCTTGCACCTTTACATCTTTTAAAGTGTTTATGTCTGGTAGAAAGTGTGTGTTTTAAACACATGCTGTATGTATTCTCAGGAATATTGATTATAGATTTATAAAGGTTTGCAGATGGAATTACTTTGGGTTAGTGTGTTTTCAGAGGGAATCAGGTTGCTTTACCCTGCATCAGGTCCAGCTTTCCTTTGCAGGGAGTGTCAATGCTTTTACTGAAGAAAACAGATGGATCATTTATTAAATAATGACTAGACCAAACTATCTGGCTGACATTCTTGTGGGCAGAAATTCTGGAAATTTTTATGCTATTTAGGCAGTTGCAGAAATAGTTGAGTCAAAATGAAATTTCTGTTCATATTATTTTGTCTTAGTTGGAGAAATTTGGTAGAATGTTTGTGCTGCTCTGTTCCTTTCCAGTGAAAGTACCCAGTAGCTAAAAAAAGAAACACTGGCATCTCATAATCATGTCGTGAAACATGACTGAATTTTCTGTGCCTGATCATGATACAGCAGTTTTAAATGTGTAGAAGCCCGTTTCTGCTAGTGAATAAAAAAATGGAAAAGGTAATTGTGACTTTTTGTCTCACAATTCGGACTTTTTTTTCCTCACAATTGCAAGTTTACATTTTGCAATTTTGATTCTCAGAATTGAAATAAACACAATTGTGAGTTATAAAGTCAGAATTGTGTGAAATAAACTCACAATTGTGAGTTATAAAGTCAGTGCGAGATATAAACTCACAATTCTGACTTTTTCCTCAGAATTGTGTAAAATAAACTCAAAATTGCGAGTTATAAAATCAGTGCGAGATATAAACTCACAATTCTGACTTTTTTTTTCTCGGAATTGTGTGAAATAAACTCACAATTGTGAGTTATAAAGTCAGAGTTGTGAGATATAAACTCACAAATCTGACTTTTTTTTTATAATTGTGTGAAATAAACTCACAATTGTGAGTTATAAAGTCAGTGCGAGATATAAACTCACAATTCTGACTTTTTTTTCTCAGAATTGTGTGAAATAAACTCACAATTGAGAGTTATAAAGTCAGTGTGAGATATAAACTCACAAATCTGACTTTTTTTATAATTGTGTGAAATAAACTCACAATTGTGAGTTATAAAGTCAGTGCGAGATATAAACTCACAATTCTGACTTTTTTTTTCTCGGAATTGTGTGAAATAAACTCACAATTGAGAGTTATAAAGTCAAAGTTGCGAGATATAAACTCACAATTCTGACTTTTTTTTCTTAGAATTGTGTGAAATAAACTCACAATTGAGAGTTATAAAGTCAAAGTTGCGAGATATAAACTCACAATTCTGACTTTTTTTTCTTAGAATTGTGTGAAATAAACTCACAATTGAGAGTTATAAAGTCAAAGTTGCGAGATATAAACTCACAAATCTGACTTTTTTTATAATTGTGTGAAATAAACTCACAATTGTGAGTTATAAAGTCAGTGCGAGATATAAACTCACAATTCTGACTTTTTTTTTCTCGGAATTGTGTGAAATAAACTCACAATTGAGAGTTATAAAGTCAAAGTTGCGAGATATAAACTCACAATTCTGACTTTTTTTTCTTAGAATTGTGTGAAATAAACTCACAATTGAGAGTTATAAAGTCAGTGTGAGATATAAACTCACAATTCTGACTGTTTTCTCAGAATTGTGTGAAATAAACTCACAATTGAGAGTTATAAAGTCAGAGTTGTGAGATATAAACTCACAAATCTGACTTTTTTTATAATTGTGTGATTCTTACTAGGACTAGTTGTTAAAGATCCCTAACTTTCAGCACAACAATTGAATGGAGATGTCATCCTGGATGGGGTGAAATTCGGCACAGATTGCGTGGTACCACCAGTGTGACACATCTTCAGTTGTGTGCCCCGACCTCATTGGGTGTTTCGGCCACTTATCACAAGACACCCTCTGCCGGGGTTGGCCCACCACGGGTTGATCAGACCCGGGTGTGTGTCGCACGGTGGTGGCACCATGTGATCATTTGGCAGCCCATGTTGCGTCCCTACGTTTCAGCCACAGCCAGTGACTGCTCCGTTCCGCTGCAGTGGCAAGATCTTTGATTGCCCTCCGTTGGGACTGCCCTCTGATCCCTACTTCCTTCAAGAGCCTTGTGGTAGAACTGGCTACAAATCCTCTGCATCCCACCTCCACTGGCCACACCTTCACGTTCCAGCCCCGCCCCTCTGCTTCAGCTGCTAAGTTGGCATACCGCAGCCTCTTCCGTTCGAATGCCTCATCGATGGCATCCTCCCATGGGACAGTCATTTCAACAATGAAGACCCGCCGGCAGGACTTGGACCAGAGGACAAGGTCTGGGCGCAGATTGGTTGCTGCAATTTCGGGTGGGAAGGTGAGCCTCTGGCTGAGGTCTACCCGCATTTCCCAATCCCGGGCTGCGTTCAGTGGGCTAAAGTCTGGAAGTGATGGCTTGGTCCGCTGTTTCTCCCCTTCCCGCATGAAGGTTGTTCTCCGTGGGATGGTAGTCTGGGCATTAGGAGGCATGGCGTTGGTGGTTACCCTCTTGTTCTCAAGTTCGGCAGCCAAGCACTTCAGCACTTGGTTGTGGCGCCAGGTGTACCTACCTTGAGTTAGGCTGGTCTTGCAACCCACCAGGATGTGTTTGAGGGTTGCTGGGACTGCACACAGGGGACAGGCTGGGTCCTCTCCATGCCAGAGATGTAGGTTGGTTGGGGAGGGCAGGACATCGTATGTGGCTCTAATGATGAAACTTAGCCTATTAGCCTCCATGCCCCACATCTCAATCCATGTGATTTTTCTCCTCTCCACGCCATCCCACTTCATCCAGCGGCCTTGCTGGGCTTGGGAGACAGCCTTAGCACACCTGGCTGCTTCCTCCTGGTGGCGCACCTCCTCCACCACCATGTGCCGCCGTTCGGTTGGAGTAGCCTTTTGCCATGTGGGTGTTGCTGCTTCCAATCCAAGGCCCCCTCTGCCATGTTGGACATGCCCCACTATATCCCGGTGTCTGAGGGCAGCCTTTGCCACCGCAACTGCTGCCGATGGCTTCCATTTCCTCCCTGTTGCTAGGGTTGGAGCAGCACCTCTGACGACTGGATCCCGGGATTCTTTGAGAGTCATTTCCAGCCTTGATTTCGCACATTTGTACTCCTCCACCAGGCTTGAGATTGGCAGGGAGAGGGCTCCGTTGCCATAGAGGCCAATGCTGGTAAGGCATCTCGGCAGTCCAAGCCACTTCCTCACTTGTGCATTCACTAATCTCTCCAGTCGATTGGCATGGGATAGCGTGACCTCATAGATAGAAATTGGCCACATGAGACGGGGCAGCAGCCCAAACTGAAAACACCACAGCTTCAGCTTCCCGGGGAGAGCAGTGTTGTTGATCTTCTTGAGGCCGCTGATTGTATCCTGCCTGAGTTGCTCCACCTGCTTCGAGTCTTTGAGTTCTGCGCTGTACCAGCGGCCGAGGCTTTTGATAGGCTTCTCCAGAACTGTTGGTATTGGCTCGTTGTTGACCTGGAATCTCTCGTTGGTAAGCTGGCCCTTAACAATGGAGATACTGCGGGATTTGCTGGGTTTAATCTCCATTCGTGCCCATTTGATGTTTCCCTGGAGTTTATCCAGCAGGCGTTTGGTGCATGCATTTGTTGTTGTTATTGTCGTCATGTCATCCATGTATGCCCTGATTGGAGGAAGATGCAGCCCACTCTTCAACCGCTCCCCTCCAACCACCCATCGCGATGCTCGAATAATGAGCTCCATCGCCATGGTAAACGCCAGTGGAGAGATAGTGCAGCCTGCCATTATGCCTATCTCGAGGTGCTGCCAGGCAGTTGTACTGGCCTGTGCTGTCACACAGAATTGAAGGTCCTGGAAATAGGCTTTGACCAGCCTTGTGATACCCTCTGGGACTTGAAAGAAATTGAACGCCGTCCACAAAATTTCATGCGGCACTGACCCAAAGGCATTGGCAAGATCTAAGAAAACCACATGCAGGTCTTTCTTCTCCTTCTTAGCTGTCTGTATCTGGTGCCAGATGACATTTGTGTGTTCCAGGCATCCTGAGAATCCACTTATCCCTGCCTTTTGCACTGAGGTGTCAACAAAGTTGTTCTTCTGCAAGAACACAGAAAGCCTATGGGCCACAACACTGAAAAATATCTTTCCTTCCACATTCAGGAGGCTGATCTGGCGGAACTGATCGATGGTTGAGGAATTCTTCTCTTTGGGAATCAGGATCCCTCCTGCCCGTCGCCATGCCTTTGGTATAATTCCTTTTTCCCATGCCACTTTCATGAGCTTCCAGAGGTACTTCAAGACGCCTGGTGTGTTCTTATAGAGCCTATATGGAACGCCATTGGGCCCAGGGGCTGAGGCTGTTCTTGCCCGCTTTACCGTGCTCTCCACTTCGCTCCAAGTAAGGGGTCTTGTTTCCAGCTGGTGCTCGGGTGGTTGAATTGGAGGCATATCATCCGGAATGCTGGCTGGCACATGCCTCTGGTTGTCGGAGTAGGTCTTCCTCATGTGCTCCTCTAGTTCCCTTATGGGTGCTTTGAGGGTCCCAGTTTTCTCCTTGACAAAGAGGTCTTTGACAAACTTGTAGGGATCTCTGTAGAAGGCAGTCCTCGTTCGTTCCTTCTTCTTATGTTGCTTTCTAAGGCATTCTGCTCTTCGCAGTGTTGCAATACGCTGCTTGATGTCACCCTGTAGTGCCTCAAGTCCTTTCCTTTCCACTTCTGTGGCCTTCCTCCATTGTTTTCTCAGGTTCCTTCTTTCTTTCACCAGTCGCTCAATCTCTTGTTGTCTCCTGGACTTGAGGTTGACTGATGGGTCCTTCTGCATCCAAAGGTTTGTTCTTTTCACCCCGAATCTCTCTGCTCCATAGCTGTAAATAATCTCTCCGATCTTGTCCAGCTTTCTTTCCACACACCCTTTCAGGCCTTCTAGAAGATGGACAAGGTCTGTGTCTGTGGTTTCCCACTCCTTTTTCTGGCAGGATTTAGGCCACAAGATTTGAGGCTTCCGTCCATTCATCTTCCTCTCTACTGCTGTCTGTGGCTGGATGGGCTCTGGACTCATGTCCGTTGGTGGCTCTGTGCTTGGTTGAGCTTCGTCTGGGGTTCTGATACCCTGTGGACTGTGGTGAATATCCTGCCACTGGGCTTCACTCGACTGATTTGCCATACCTCTAAGCAGGGCCGGAGTGGGACTCCTTTTCAGCCCTGGAGTTTCAAGCCTTAGACCGGCCCACTTTAGTTCACGACTGACTATATTAAAATGACGTCATTTCCAATTCAGTGCAAATACAGTAGCCTAAGTGTTGCTTCACAGTGAAGATTTATTTGAACAGTTAACACAATATAATGTTTAACAGTATCAGTATGTATTTTCTGTTAGAATTAGTGCTCATAAATATCCAAACCTTGAAATGAAAAAATATCAAATAAATACAAATGTATATTAAGCTATATGTATAAAATAAAGATTAAAATAAAATGTATTAAACTTTCTAATGACACTATCATGTCTTTTTCAAGTAAACAGCTGCTTTATAAGTTCAAATATTTTTCATAAATGAGAACATTAAAGGGTAAATGTCTAACACTACTCTTTTAAACATCACAATGTCCTTTTCTGCAATATCTGAATATATATTCTGTGCAAAATTGTTGAGTCCTTAAACACAAATAAAGAATAGAACAAGTATTGCACTGTCCTACCTGCCCATTCTAGTGTGTTGGGCTCATGACTGGTGCTTGGTAATGTTACGGGGCCTGGCTTTTCACTCTTAGCAGCAAACTGGACTAGAGGCTGCTGCTGCTGAAGAGCAACAGTACAAGAAAAGGTTTGATACATAAACATGAACGGTGATTTGCAGACATCGTTGTTTTGCACTGCTCCTAACTAGCTTGACGTTAACCAGGGGCGGACTGAGACAAAATTTCAGGCCGGGAAATCTCACACTTATCCAGGCCATCCCACACCAAAATTTGAAACCCTGGACAACAATATTTTTCATCATCACATAAAGAAAAGTTGAAATCAACTGGGTAAAATAATTAAATGTTATCTCTTGAACTTCCAATTTGCCTTTTAATCTCTTTTAATCTCTCTGTCTCTCATGTGTTTACTTTTTAAACAAATTTTCTTGTATCTGTCACTTTTTTCATAAACACATCTCGACCTTTACAACCACCTATACAGTACAGATCTAAGGTTGGTCTTTTTTAAAGAAGACAATCAGCAGATTATTGCAGAAATACTGAGACCTTTTTAAAGACATGTTTTTGTCAAGATTGTAAAAAGTTGTGATTTTGTAAAATGACACTTGACATTGCTGCTAAGGGGGAGGAGACAGCCACCAGGATGGTTCTTGAGCTTCTAAGCTTTCAAAATTATATATAATTTATGATTAGTACTAAAACATTTGATAGAAAAAAAGGGCAACAGAAAAAAGAGGGCCACTACATTAGGACCATGTGTTATTGTCGTAATGTTAAAATTAAAACAACAAAAATTAGCTACATCTTGAATATATATTTATTAAAAAATCTTAAAACTAAACATGTTTTGCATTATCATGGGTCATGTTTGGCCCTAAGGAAAATTAACCATGATATTATTGAGCCTATGGTAAACATAGTAACCATGTTTTTTTGGGGTTTTTTTTAGGATTGATTCCCATTAGTATAATCATAATTTTATACCATGGTGAAAGTATAGTGTAGCAAAACCATTGTATATTGTATAATTATTGTATAACTATAGTAAACATGTTTTGTAAAACCACCGTTAATTTTTATAAGGGTAGCTCCCTAAACCTGTTTTAAAACGATATTTTTTATAGATTAACATTTGTTAGCAGTTCAATACTTAAGTAAACAAAGACAAAACTACAATAGTCTGTTTACAGATGTAACAGACCTGCGCTTTAGGTCCTAAACAGGACAGATTTGTCTCTCTGCTCCACCTGGGCACTTCAGTCTCGCGTCGTTTTGGCGGACGGCGGACGCGCGGATGCGCGGAGCGCGCGCGAGACGAAACGCGTGCCAGTCAAGACTAACCGATTTATGATTTATTAGAGTTTTATTATTGAATGGCTAATTCTGAAATAACCACTTTAGTACATTAGGCCGGCAACAAAAACAACAACAACAATATTAAAATAATAATAATAAAAATTGGAGGGTAGCGGGCCAAAAATTCTCCCGATGGACAGTCCGCCCCTGGCGACTGCTGTGAGTGCAGGCAGCTAGGGACACCAGCCCTCGCGGCCAAAAAAACGGACCGGCCCACCGGGAATTCTCCCGGTCCTCCCGATTAGCCAATCCGGGCCTGCCTCTAAGGAAGTAGTGGTCAATGCGAGGCCCCTTGCTAGGCTCTCTCAGGCACTTTTTCCTGCCCTGGTGGATCTTGAGACCCTTCTCTGATGTTATCTTTTTCCAGCCACAGCTGCAGCTTTGAAGCTTGTGTCCTGCCTGTGCTGTTACTCCATCAACTCCCATGCTGAACATTTGATTCATTGTCGTTTCCGTTCCAGGGTCTGTTACCGTGTGGTCCACCGACGAGTCATCTTCCGCCCCCGCTCTCGCAGACTCAAGGGGTGTTTTTCCTTTTGAAATTTTCGTAGCCATAGTTGGGTGGATCCAAGTCACTGTGTAGTGCAAGGATCCTGCTAGCACGGGTAGCTAACCCATGCCAGCCCCGTTGGGGTCTGTTCCCTCCTGCCAGCAGTCTCTTCAGGCCGTCACCAGGTCTTTCCCAGGTTGTCAGCTGCCCTTTCGCAGCGGTCACTGGTTTTAACACCAGATATCAAGATTCTTACTAGGACTAGTTGTTAAAGATCCCTAACTTTCAGCACAACAATTGAATGGAGATGTCATCCTGGATGGGGTGAAATTCGGCACAGATTGCGTGGTACCACCAGTGTGACACAATTGTGAAATAAACTCACAATTGTGAGTTATAAAGTCAGTGTGAAATAAACTCACAATTGTGAGTTATAAAGTCAGTGCGAGATATAAACTCACAATTCTGACTTTTTTTTTCTCGGAATTGTGTGAAATAAACTCACAATTGAGAGTTATAAAGTCAAAGTTGCGAGATATAAACTCACAATTCTGAGTTTTTTTTCTTAGAATTGTGTGAAATAAACTCACAATTGAGAGTTATAAAGTCAAAGTTGCGAGATATAAACTCACAATTCTGACTTTTTTTTCTTAGAATTGTGTGAAATAAACTCACAATTTAGAGTTATAAAGTCAAAGTTGCGAGATATAAACTCACAATTCTGACTTTTTTTTCTTAGAATTGTGTGAAATAAACTCACAATTGAGAGTTATAAAGTCAAAGTTGCGAGATATAAACTCACAATTCTGACTTTTTTTTCTTAGAATTGTGTGAAATAAACTCACAATTGAGAGTTATAAAGTCAAAGTTGCGAGATATAAACTCACAAATCTGACTTTTTTTATAATTGTGTGAAATAAACTCACAATTGTGAGTTATAAAGTCAGTGCGAGATATAAACTCACAATTCTGACTTTTTTTTTCTCGGAATTGTGTGAAATAAACTCACAATTGAGAGTTATAAAGTCAAAGTTGCGAGATATAAACTCACAATTCTGACTTTTTTTTCTTAGAATTGTGTGAATTTAAACTCACAATTGAGAGTTATAAAGTCAGTGTGAGATATAAACTCACAATTCTGACTGTTTTCTCAGAATTGTGTGAAATAAACTCACAATTAAGAGTTATAAAGTCAGAGTTGCGAGATATAAACTCACAATTCTGACTTTTTCCTCAGAATTGCGTGAAATAAACTCACAATTGAGAGTTATAAAGTCAGAGTTGCAAGATATAAACGTGCAATTCTGACTTTATAACTCTCAACTGTGAGATTATATCTCACAATTCTAAAGAAAAAAAGTCATAATTGCGTCATAAACTCGCATTTTCAAGTTTTTAACTCACAATTTTGACTTTTTTGCTTTATTTTGAGTTTATATGACGCAATTCTGAAAAAAAAAATCAGAATTGTGACATTATATCTTACAATTCTGACCATAACTCGAAATTGCAGAAAAAAATCAGAAATGAAAAAACAATATATACTGCTCAAAAAAATAAAGGGAATACTTAAACAACACAATGTAACTTTTTTTGAGCGCTATATATGTGTGTGTGTGTGTGTGTGTGTGTGTGTGTGTGTGTGTGTGTGTGTGTGTGTGTGTGTGTGTAAAATTGTTTTTTTAGTATGGAAACCTAATTTTAAATAAAACTTTTACACTAAATTATTAAAAAAAATTATTATTGTTCAATTTGATTTTATTTGATTTTATTATTGTTTAACTGTTTTTATCAAACTTTTATTTTGAAAGCGATTAATCGCGATTACTTGTAATCGATTTGACAGAATTAGTTGTGACATTTGCAAGTAGCCCTAATTTTCTATGCATGTCAGATCAGTTTTATTTACTTCCTCATTTTAAGTAACAGTAAATATTTGAAAAGGTCACTGAAATTATACCATGCAGTAAACATCCTTATTGCCGAGTGAAGAGAATCTCAGACGGGGTTTGTGGGAGTGACTGCATAATGACCAGACTACTGGTCTGAGTTTTTTGGCCCCACACCATTACATCACAACAGAGCTCTGTTTTATTTTGCAGTGTCGTAGGGTTTAAGTCTATAAACATATGTTGCTGTAGACGTCAGCGAATATTATCAGAACAATAAAACCCTTCAGGACATTCAAAAGGGATTTTGAGCTGTCAGTGATCTTAGAAATACTGCCTGTGATGTTATAAACACTGAATAAAAGTGTCTACTTCTGTGAAACAGCTTTGAAAATGCAGCCTTCCAACTTCCACTGTCTGCATTTTTCTGGCACAAAAAAGTTTATCTTAATTTGGGTGACTACATTAAACTTGTAAATTAACACTAAATTATAAAAAATCTAATAAAAGAATATATTCAAATTCATCTACAAATGAATATTTAGCTTTAAAAATGCAGTAATGCGCAAAAAAATCAGTGTTTAATTATGCTGAGCTGAAATTAAATGTCTGTCTTAATTATAGCAATATATGTATGTTTAGCTAAATCAAATTATCACGTCCAATTTAAAAGCCTCCCAACTTTGTTCTCCTAATGGAATTTTGAATGCACTTTCTTATTGATTTTGTAAATGTTTCTGTCATTTATCTAGTTTACTGTATTTCGTCTGACTGAAATGCTTCACATTACATAAAAATTAAAGTTGTAAACATTGACATTTAATGTACTGAATAATTACAATATTGTAAAATTTGTATCTTTAATAGCTTCTGGTTGGAAAATATTCTCAGCCTGGATGCCTCCCATAATACAGTTTTTGAGTTTTGTGAGTCTATCTGTGTGCATCTGTTTGTACTTTGTGAAATTATGTCTCCTGCAAACTATGTCTTGGTCAAGCTTTTGACTCTCCTCAAAAGCTGTGTTTATTGTGCAATATAAACATTCAGTATTTACTTCACAGTGACTAGAAATTCTTCCCTCACTCTCCCAGGCCTGTGTTTAACTGTGGCGGTGATCTGGTTGGAGACTCAGGCTTTGTGGGCAGTGAAGGATTCCCATCGTTCTACAAACCCAACAGCAAATGTACCTGGTACATCACAGTGAGTTCACTTCAAGGTCACACTCCACACTCGGGGTGTGGTATCCTGGAATAAAAGCCTTTAAAAGGATGGTTCACCCAAAAATGAAAATTACCCAATGATTTACTCACCCTCAAGACATCCTATAGGTGTATATGACTTTCTTCTTTCAGAACATGTTCTGGCTATTCCAAGATTTATAATGGTAGTGAATGGCTGTTGAGATTTTGAAGTCCAATGAAGTTCATCCATCCATCATAAAACGTACACATGGCTAGAGAATGTGGTTTATAACGTTTTAAATAAGGATGTTTTTCTTACACCAATGCATCGATTCACTTCAGAAGGCCTTTATTAACCCCTCAGGGCCATGTGAAGTACTTTTTATAATAGATGGATGCACTTTATTGGACTACTAAATCTCAACAGCCATTATAAAGCTTGGAAGTGCCAGGACACTTTTTAATGTAACTCCAATTGTATTCGTCCGAAAGAAAAAAGTCATATACACCTAGGATGGCTTGAGGGTGAGTAAACCATGGGGCAATTTTTATTTTTGGGTGAACTACTCCTTTAAGTACAGTTGAGGTCAAAAGTTTACATCCCCTTGATTCTTAATACTGTGTTAATAGTGTGTCAGCATTTTTGGGTATTTGAAACCTTTCTAACAATGACTGTATGATTTTGAGATTCATTCATTCATTCATTCATTCAACTTTATTTATAAAGCACTTTACAACCACCCAACGGCAGACCAAAGTGCTGAACAATAAAACAAGATAAAACACACACAGTACATAATATACATTAAGACAGCACTAGGATTACCCATGTACACAATACATTTAAAACTATCCAGCAATATCAATTCAGGTATCGAAGGCCAAGGAAAAAAGGTAGGTTTTAAGATGAGACTTGAACAAGGACAGCGAAGGGGCCTGCTTGATGTAGAGAGGTAAAACATTCCATCCATCTTTTCACACTGAGGACAACTGAAGGACTCTAATAGGAAACTATTACAGAAGGTTCAAACGCTCACTGACGCTTCAGAAGGAAACATGAGGCATTAAAGCGATGGTTCGGAGTAGATTTGACTACATTGCTATGCACTCCGAAGCCCATCTTAATGCCCCATCCGAAGTTTTTACCTTAGTCGAACATTGACGGAGATATTCGAGCTTGTCGAATGGCTTGCTACAGCCGTACATGGTACATGTGATGTATCTCGTAAATTGCACCACTAAACGTGCAAGTAATCTTACCAAACTTTTACAGTAGTGTGAATAGGGTATGTACTCACAAAACGCTGCATTGGAAAATTTGTAAGTCCACCATGAGTGTATTAAAAACACATAAAAGTCCACCTACTACGTCTGTGTGCATGTCAACGTAGTAGGTGGACTTTTACGTGCTTTTCCCAAACCAGGGAAGTGACGTTGACGTGTCGCCATTTGTAGTTTTTGAGACTAGTAGGGATCGGGTAACAGTTGTTTTTAATACACTCATGGTGGACTTACAAATTTTCCAATGCAGCGTTTTGTGAGTACATACCCTATTTACACTACTGTAGAAGTTTGGTAAGATTACTTGCACGTTTAGTGGTGCAATTTACGAGATACATCACATGTACCATGTACGGCTGTAGCAAGCCATTCGACAAGCTCGAATATCTCCGTCAATGTTCGACTAAGGTAAAAAAAACTTTGGATGGGGCATTTAGATGGGCTTCGGAGTGCATAGCAATGTAGTCAAATCTACTCCGAACCATCGCTTTAAGAGCCGTGGGGTGAAAACTTTTGAACAGAATGGACGTGTATCCTACATTTTTCATTTTTTCATTTAGTGCTGCCCTTCAGAAGCTACAGAAGATACTTATATGTTTCCCAGAAGACAAAATAAGTTAAATGTACCCTGATCTTCAAATTCAAAAAATGTTCTCTCTTTCTCTTCGCTCTTAATGCATCGTGTTTCCTTCTGAAGCATCAATGAGCATATAAACCTTTTGTAATAGTTGCATATGAGTCCCTCAAATGTCCTCAGTGTGAACAGATGGATTTCAAAATCATACAGTCATTGTTGGAAAGGGTTCAAATACACAAAAATGCTTAAAGACCAAAGAATTTGTGGGACCTGAAGAATTTTTCTGAAGAACAGCAGGCAATTTAACTGTTCAGGACAAACAAGGAACTCATAAACAACTATCACAAAACAAAAAACAAAAAAAACAGCGCTGGATCATTCAGGTAACAACACAGTATTAAGAATCAAGTGTATGTAAACTTTTGAACATGGTCATTTTTATAAATGTAGCTATTATTTTCTCTTGTGGACTATATCCCTGCTGAAAAAAACAGCTGGGTTTAGCTGGTCAGCAGGCTGGTTTACAGGGGTTTTGGCCACTTTCCCACCTTGGCCAGGCTGGGAGACCAGCTAAAACCAGTTACCTCCATCTTAAACCAGCTAAGACCAGCCAGTCCCTCAGCCTAGGCTGGTATTAACTATTTTTTTCAGCAGGAATGTAAACATATTTTATGTGAAATAACAATAACATGCACTTTGTATCGTCCCTCTTATTTTGGTAAAATAATTAACGTTTTGCAGATTCTGAAGGGGGGATGTAAACTTTTGACCTCAATCTGTCTGTTTTGTACCAGGTTCCAGAGGGAAATGTTGTCATGCTGTCCTTCAGGATTTTTGACCTCGAGGCTGACCCTCTTTGTCGCTACGACTATGTAGATGTGTATAACGGACATTCTAACATGGTACAGAAGCTCGGGCGTTTCTGTGGAACATTCCGGCCCGGGGCTCTCATTTCAACATCCAACACCATGATGGTAGAGATGGTTTCGGATTCAGGAACGGGTGGAAGAGGGTTCCTGGCCTACTTCAATGGAGGAAAGCCACATGTGGATGGTGAAAACAAATATATTGATTGACTCTAGTTCTCGAAAACTAGAATATTAGAAAAAGTAAATATTTGTAGCCTCAATGGCCTTTCTTTTCTCTAAAATTATTTTTTTCTTTTTTTCAGAGCACCAGTTTTGTGGTGGGAAGCTGACAAAGTCTCAGGGAACAATCAAAACTCCTAATTGGCCAGAGAAAAATTATCCACCAGGCATCAGCTGTTCCTGGCTTATAACAGTGGAGCCGGAAATGGTCAGGAAAAATACATAACCCTGGAGTTCTGATCGTTTTCAGTTAATATTTCAACGCTGAATAGGTGGCGGCACGCCAGACATTTTTTTGCAGCCTGTTCATTAAATGATAAGAAACAAGCCTGTTGGGAAACATGGCTTTCTGTGCTTGAATCTGGGATGTTTTCCAATGTATTATATTATGTTATATAACAACTTTTTCCCAGAATACAATTATTTATTTTTGATGTTTAACTTTGTGTCAATACTAAGTTTTAATGTTGATTTTACCCCAAACTCTTGTGTCTTTGTACTAAATACATTTCAGATTTCTGAACTTCGTGGTTTTGTCTTTTAGGTGATTGAGGTGAAGTTTGATAAGTTTGATTTGGAGTCTGACACATACTGCCGCTTCGACTATGTGGCGTTTTTTAACGGAGGGGAGAAAGATGATTCAAGGCGCATTGGAAAATACTGCGGAGACACTGCGCCTCAGTCAGTAATCATATCAATATCATATGTTTGAAACAAAACCAAAAATGTTTACAGTTGCATTCATCCCTATTTATTGCATCCCATCTGCAGGAACATTATTACCAATAGCAATGTGCTGTTGGTGCAGTTTGTATCTGACCTTAGCGTGACTTCAGATGGATTCATGGCATCGTACACTAGCATCCCACGTGGCGCCCATACTCCAACTGCAGGTGGCGATGTTGCTTCAGGACCTCGAGTGTCATCCACTGCCACAAAACCTCGTCTCACTCCTGTCAAACCGGTGAAACCTGTGGTGTTGACAACAGAAGCAACAACTACAACCACTACAACTACGACCACTACTACTGAACAGCCAAAGCCACGACCCAAACCTGTTAGACCTCTTAAACCTGTGAGACGTCCAGTCAGTAAACCAGAGCCAGATGAATCCAGGCCAGGTAAGGCAGAGATAACAGTGAAAAATAATGTTTATGGTTGATTATGACTTGTTTGACATTGCTGAATGTCTTTTTCAGCGACAGAAGCAAACCCACTGTGTGGAAAGGCATGTAAAAGAGATGGAACCATCAAGACTAGTTTCTGTGCTAGTGAATTTGGTAAGTCGTTACCTACAACCTACAAACATTTGGTGCAAAAACCGTTTTCACTTAAAAATAGTCAATTTTATATTTAAATTTTATAGTTAATTACAAAAAACCAGCAAGTAACACATTGAATTAAACAAGAAATATTTAAGCTTAAAAGTTAAAATAGTATTTTACTGTAACTACCAGTCAAAAGTTTTTGAACAGTACGATTTTTTTAAAGACGTCTCTTCTGCTCACCAAGCCAGCATTTATTTGACCCAAATTACAGCAAAAACAGTGCAATTTTGAAATATTTTTACTAGTTGAATTAACTGTTTTCTATTTGAATATATTTTAAAATGCAATTTATTCCTGTGATTTCAAAGCTGAGTTTTTTGCATCATTACTTCAGTCACATGATCCTTCAGAAAGCATTTTAATATTCTGATGTGCTGCTCAAAAACATCTATTATTATTCGTGTTATTATTATTATTATTATTATGTTAATAACAGCTGAGTACAATCTTTTTGCAGGTTTCTTTGATGAATAGAATAATAGTTCAGAAGGACAGCAGTTATCTGAAATGGAAATCTTTCGTAACAATTTAAATGCCTTTATCGTCACTTTTGATCCATTTTAAGCATCCTTGCTAAATAAAAGTATTATTATCTTTTAAAAAACAAATAAATACTGACTTCAAGCTTTTGAATGGTTTATAGTTTATAATGTTACAAAAGTTTTTTTTTTATTTCAGATAAATGCTAATCGTTGGATCTTTCTATTCATCAAAGAATCCTGAATAAAATTTACTCAACTGTTTTAAATATTGATAATAATAATAATAATAAATGTTTCTTAAACAGCATTTTTTTTACAATGTACAGTTAATATTAAAAATCTTAAAGCACATGGAGAAACTTTTACTCTGCCATTTTTTTGTTTTTGAGTCTCTTATGCCACCAAGGCTGCATTTATTTGATCAAGAATACAGTAATATTGTGAAATATTATTACAATTTTAAATAACTATTTTCTGTTTAAATATATTTAAAAATAAATATATATATTTATATATATATATTATTAAATACTAATAATATCAAAAACAGTCATACTGCTTAATATTTTTCTAGAAACCTTGATTCACTTTTTTCAGGATCCTTTGATAAATATTAAGTTTAAAAGATCAGAATTTATTTGAAATACAGATGTGGTGTAGTATTATAATTGATAAGTATTTAATGTCACATTTGATCAATCTAATGCACCTTTGCTGAATATGTATATACACTACCAGTCAAAAGTTTTTGAACAGTAAGATGTTTAATGTTTTTTAAGAAGTCTCTTTTGCTCACCAAGCCTAAATTTATTTGATACAAAGTACAGCAACAACAGTAAAATATTTTTACTTTTAAAAATAACTGTTTTCTGTTTGAATGTATTTTAAAAATGTAATTTATTCTTGTGATTTCAAAGCTGAATTTTTAGCATCATTACTTAAGTCACACGATCCTTCAGAAATCATTCAAATATTCTCATTTGCTGCTCAAAAAACATGTCTTTATCATCACTTTTGACCCATTTAGAGCATCCCTGCTACATAAAAGTATTAATTTCTATAATACTTAAACATGGTATAGTGTATAATGTTACAAAAGCTTTTTTTCTAAAGATCAGCATTTATCTGACATAAAATGTACTCAACTGTCTTAAATATTATTATTAATAATAAATGTTTCTTGAACAGCAAATCAGCATATTCGAATAATTTCTGAAGAATCATGTGACACTGAAGTCTGGAGTAATGATGCTAAAAATGTACCTTTGATAACAGAAATAAATTGCATTTAAAATGTATTCAAATAGAAAGCAGTTATTTTAAATAGTTTTTGCTGTACTTTGGATCAAATAAATGCAGGCTGGGTGAGCAGAAGAAACTTCTTTAAAAAAATTAAAAATCTTACTGACTTTTATCTGGTAACTTTTGAATGGTAGTGTATATAGAAAAAATATATATTTTTTAAATCTTAATTACCTTAAATTTCTGACACATAATAATGAGGACTCATAAATAACAACAGAAGTTGACATTTTTAAAAGGGTGAACTATAACAGCGATTCTTTATTTCAGGTTATTTCAATGTCTCTCTCTTTCTTATTCTCAGTTATCACTGGTAAACTGACAGCACTGAGTCCTGGACCTAGTGGAAGTATGCAGGGCACAGTATCCTTAATTAAGGCTTTTAAGACTGGTAGTCTTACAATCACCCAAGCTGGAGAAACCATGTCTGTCAAAATTGTGATGCCCTGCAGAAAATGTCCATTGCTGCGAAGAGGTACAGTATATGGCTTCATCTGCACATAAATACACATCTGTGTCTAATTCCTGGGTCTTTATTCCTAATTAATTTCCTATAAAAGCCGATTATTTATGTGTTTCCTCTTCACTAGGTCACAACTTCATCCTGATGGGTGATGTGGATGAGGAAGGCCGTGGTGTTCTCGCTCCTGGTAGTTTCACAGCCCTATACAAAGCCCCACACAACAAGATACTGACTAATATTAACAACCAGCCATGCTGATCTGATCACTCAGATTCATGTTAGCACGATCAACCTTCAGAGCAATGCCTAAGGACTAGTCTGGATGCCCAAACTAGTCTGGATATTTTTTGGGATTGTAATATAATGCTCAGGAAGTTACACACACAATTTCCAGTAATTTGATTAGCTATGGTGCATTTCAAACCTGTGAGCTCACAACTGAATTTTAGAGTTGTAAAGTAAAAATATTTTTCATATCAACATATACAAATAGAGATGTCACAAAATATATTTGTAATTTATGATGTCTTCTAATACAGGATTTATATAACACATTATTGCATTGAACTTTAGTCTGTGTTGTTTTATTGGGATGGGCCTTTTCCTTTCACTCAAAGCTGGTTTGAAAAACTTGAAACATGAGCGCATACTAAACTAATGATGTGGTAATAATAACACTTCTTTCTTTCTATCTTTTCCTTCCTGCTTCTCTCTTCCTGTGTAAAGAATAGCTTATACGATTGCTTCAAGTAATTGTTAGCTAACTATTAAGAACAGTTTTCTACAACTGAAATAGAGCTGAAATGAAATGAATGATATAAACGAAGAAATGAGATGATATAAATATTTAAATAGCTCTTACATTTATAAATACATAAATGAATAAATATATTCACCAAGAAATATTGTTTTAGAAATATAAAATTGAATGCTAATATTAAAATAAATATTAAATAAACTGAAATAAATAGATGTAAGATGTAATTGACCTTTTTCAGTGTGACAAATTAAATACCGTTAACTATGATTATTATAAAAAAAGAAGAAAAAAATATATAAATTTTTTTACTTAATTAATAGAAAATGTAATGTTTATAATAAAATAAAAATTAACTTTAATAAACATGAATTTAAATATTTAATAAAAATATTTATTTAAATATTATAAATAACAGCTAATTTAAAAATATTTATAAATACTACAATATAATACTACATAAAGTAGTATTATATTCATATACTATATAATATTACAATAAAACGAATGTTCTTATGAGGAATGCTGTATCCCACATTGCAATGCACTCGGCTTTTCCAATGTGTCAAATGAAATACTATCAGCTATGATTATTATTTGTAAAAAAATAAATAAATAATTTAATTTAATAATACATGTTAATTCAAGAATATTAAATTTAATGTTAATATTAAATTAAATATTAAATAAAACCAACTGAAATAAACAGATTTAAGTACTAATTACTAAAACCTAACTAAAATAATTAAATTAATTAAATCAAATTTAATTTAATAATATATATTATTAATTCATAAATACTAAATTTAATGGTAATATTAAAATAAATATTAAATAAAGGTTACAGAAAAAAATTTAAGTCCTAAAATTATTAAAATTTAGCTACAATTATCAAATAAATAATTAAATAAAATATAATTTAATACATATTAATTCATAAATTTCATTCATTTAAGTACTAAAATTACTGAAACTTAACTAACATAATAAAATAAAATAATTAAGAAACAATTAACATGTAATTTAATAATACATATTATTAACTCATAAATACTAAATTTCATGTTAATATTATACTAAATATTGCATCAAACTAACTGAAATAAATAGATTTGAGTGCTAAAATTACTAAAACTAACTAAAATAATAAAATATATTTTTTATATAATTTCATTTAATATATATTAATAATTCATAAATACTAAGTTTAATGTTAATAATAAAATTAATATAAAATAAAGGTTATGGAAATAAATAGATTTAAGTACTTAAGTAAAATAATTAAATAAATTAATAAAATGTTATTTAATAATATAT
This sequence comes from Garra rufa, assembly GCF_049309525.1. Taxonomy (NCBI): domain Eukaryota; kingdom Metazoa; phylum Chordata; class Actinopteri; order Cypriniformes; family Cyprinidae; genus Garra; species Garra rufa. The sequence goes on from NC_133383.1 coordinate 22,618,261, forward strand.
ATTATTAACTAGTAATTACTAAATTTCATGTTAATATTAAAATAAATATTAAATACCAATAACTGAAATAAATAGATTTAAGTACTAAAATTATTAAAACTTAACTAAAATAATACAGTAAAATAAATAAATACAATTTCATTTAATAACACACATTAATTCATAAATACTAAATTTAATGTTAATATTAAAATACATATTAAATAAAACTAACTGAAATAGATTTAAGTACTAACATTACTAAAACTTAACTAAAAATAAATAAATAAATAAATAAATAACATTTAATTTAATAATACATAATACTAATTCAAAAATATGAAGTTTAATGTTAATATTAAAATAAATATGAAATAAAATGAACTGAAATTAATAGACCCAAGTACTAAAATAAAAATAAATAAGTCAAAATTGACATGAAAACTGAAAATGTAAAAATAAAAGCTATAATTAAATAAATAATTAAATAAATAAATACAATTGAATAATAAATATTATCAATTCATAAATACTAAATTTAATGTTAATATTAAAATAAATATTAAATGAAACTAACTTGAATAAATAGATTTAAGTACTAAAATTAATAAAACTTAACTAAAATAAAAATAAACAAGTCAAAATTGAAATGAAAAATGAAAATGTAAAAATAAAAGCTAATTCAAAACATTAATAAATACTACAATATAATACAAATAATATTACAATTACACTTACGTGCTTATAAGGAATACTGTATCGCACTTTCTTTTTTTTTTCATTTCCGAGAAATGCCCACACTGAATTTAACATGAAACATTTAAGCATACTGCGGTTTGAAACTTTCATATTACTTCATGTTTTGCAAATTTCTAAGCAGTATATAGTGTGTACTGGGTGGAAAACAGTTTTCTAATATTCTATAGTCTTGCTGTTTCTCTCTGAAACTAAAATCATGGCTTTATAGTGTCATCTAGTGGCTGACATTTTTCCAGAACCTTGGGGCTCAAAAAAGGAGTAATTTGTTACAGCAGCTCTCCATTAAAATACCTCTGTAACATGTCAGTTTCATAAATGCATCATATAAACATCCAATTATAAGCAACGTAGCTCTTATAGGCCTCTATCATCACAACATTAGATGCTTTACAGACATCTATAGACGTCACTTAGGCCTACTTAAAGGGGATAATGACTTGCAAAGGCACAATGAAGCTAATTCTCGACCTGTGTCTGGTAACCAGGGAATTTATATCCTGTCTGTCCTCTCTGTGTCCTCCCTGACAACAATGGGCCACCCTGCCATCTCTTATCTGAAGTCTGCGTAATGGGTTTGTGTTTACACTGTGAAATTAAAGTGCACAATGCTGGATGACAGTAATTCCACCCAGCCAGGCAAGCTTAATATTTATCCCAACATTATGAATAGAACATTTTAGAGTGGTAAAGTGGCAAAACATCCCCAGCATCTGTAGTTAGAGTCTATATATTGCAAATGAGGACGAGAGCAGCAGTGAATATTGCTGGTCAGGTTCATACAGTGCTTCTCTCTCTCTCTCTCTCTGCATTAGTCTAATATCAATGGCTCGATCAGGCCTCCATTGCTAGGTCAAAAATTATATTTTAGAAATAGCAACAAAGGTGTTGGATGATACACACATTCTCACAAGAGCGTTTTAAAGACAAAAAGTAAATGAATGTCTTAGGTTTTAACATCTTTGCCAATTTATTAAAAATAAAAAACTTAAATGATTCCATTGCATAAGTTTTCATACCCTTTTCTGGGACAGTGTGTGAATTACCTGAGCCGTTATTTGTGAAAAATGTCATGTAGCTTTTAAGTTGCAAAATTATTTTACTGATAAAATCGTCAGAGTAGCAGTGACAACACGTTTCTGTCCATGTGTGCAAATGTGTCTGTACGGTGTGCGTTTGTAAGGGTGAGAGAGAGGGAGAAATAGAGTAGCCTATGCTGAACGTAAGTTTGTGACAAAAACATTTAAATAATTTGGCGTCTTCATCCTATTGTTTACTATATTTTGTATACTAATATCCTGCTGTTACCAATATTTTTTTTGCTTGGTCAGTTTCGTTGTGGGTATTGGTTATTTAGCTGTTTTAGGCTGTAAGGACCTTTGAAATCATTTGGCGAAGTGATTTAGACACGTAATGTGGTCAAGAGCTGCCTGGAACTACTTTTGCCGTGAGTTTCCCTGAAAATAATTGCACACCTCAGAACGTTCATCAGCCAATCAGATTCAAGCTTTTAACAGCTGCGTAGTATCTACTTTTTCCTGTAAGAGCGGGATTTGTAAATTTTATGAGTCTGGTTTAAGATTGCGTCCAGCTATTTTTAGCTGTACAAAACAGCTTGTTTTTGCTGCTTGATGTTGCAGATTGGTGTGTCTTACCATGTTGTTTTAATGTATTATCTTAATCATGAACACACTGGTTTATAGTGCAAACAGTTTAACCATTTACTGCACGTTGTTATTCTTCTCGTTATTTCCCAATAGCGGCTAAGGAACCATAAGTCTTGCCCATATAAGCTTACTTCTGCGTTGAAGAATATGGTGGACAATAAAAAAATAAACTTAAAAATTATTATTATTATTATTTTAATTAGCCTATGTGATCTGTTGTTGTTGTTGTCTGAGGGCAGAGAGGTTAAACACATACTCACCAGTCTGACAGATTTAACATGCTTAAGTCATATTTTAAACATAATATTTTATACATCTTTATACATTTAACATTACTCTTACAGTGGGTAGAAAAAGATATGTTATACAAAGTTATACATTTTTATACATTTTTCAAAATATAATGTAACGATTTCTTTGAATTTTAATATGCTGATTTGCTGTTCAAGAAACATTATTATCATTATCATCAATATTTTAAAAAGTTAAGTTTTTTTTTTTTTCAGGATTCTTTGATGAATAGGAAGATCCAAGGATCAGCATTCATCTGAAATAAAAAGCTTTTGTAACATGATACACTATATCATTCAAAAGCTTGGAGTCAGTATAATTTTAATTTTTATTTTATTTTTCATTTAGCAAGGATGCTTTAAATTGATCAAAAGTGATGATAAAGACATTTATAATGTTACAAAGATTTCTATTTCTGATAAATGCTGTTCTTGTGAATTTTCTATTCATCAAAACCTGAAAAAGTCTACTTAGCTGTTATTAACATAATAATATGTGACCCTGGACCACAAAACCAGTCTTAAGTCGCTGGGGTATATTTGTAGCAATAGCCAAAAATACATTGCATGGGTCAAAATTATAGATTTTTCTTTTATGTCAAAAATCATTAGGAAATTAATGTAAAGATCATGTTCCATGAAGATTTTTGATAAAATTCCTACTGTAAATATATCAAAATGTAATTTTTGATTAGTAATATGCATTGTTAAGAACTTAATTTGGACAACTTTAAAGGTGATTTTCTCAGTATTTTGATTTTTTTTGCACCCTCAGATTCCAGATATTCAAATAGATCTATCTCTGCTAAATATTGGCCTATCATAACAAACCATACATCAATAGAACGCTTATTTATTGAGCTTTCATATGATGTATACTTCTCAGTTTTGTAAAATTTAACCTTATGACTGGTTTTGTGGTCCAGGGTCACATATTTGTAAAAATAACAATAAATGTTTTTTTGGAGCAGCAAATCAGAATATTAGACTGATTTCCGAAGGATCACGTGACTGGAGTAATGATGCCAAAAATGTAGGTTTAAATCACAGGAATAAATGACATTTTAAAATATAAGAAAACAGTTATTTTAAAAAAGGACAAATATTTGAAACTTTTACTGTTTTTGCCGTACTTTGGATCAAATAAATGCAGGCTTGGTGAGCAGAAGAAACATTAAAAATCATACTGTTCAAAAACTTTTGACTGCAGACGGGTAGAATTGCTGCTGTTTAAGTTTGACTTAATCTTTAAGTTAAAATACAGTTGTATGGTTGATTTAGTCCTTTGCATATCTATGCATGTAGCAAAACACCTTCAGAAACTCAATAACAAGTCCAAATCATATTTAACCCCCAAACCAAAATAAACAGGAAATTATCATTTGCACAAAGAAAATGAGGCTTTTTATACAATCAGGAAATTGTTAAGCACATATCACTTTATTTGAATATAAGATTAGCGATAGAAATATATTTATATATTTAAACAATTTAATGTAATACTTAAACAAAATATATCATCATAATTACTAAACACATAAATCTTATATTATAATTCCATTAATTAGTACAAAATTGTATCTTCTGCCTGAATGCATTCATGAACCTCTGAAAAACCAACTATGGTTTATCATCTAAAAAAAACAACAGGCAATCATACATCCAGGATCCGATTTGCACAATTGATAAAATCCAGCTCACTTCCTGCTTTTCCTTTACTTTTCGTTGCCTGCATCACTCTGTCTCCCTTGAAACATTATATTATATTTCAACACAGTAAGTACAAGACAGGTGAATGCCAGGTCTGGCAAGAGGGTGGAGGAACCAGAGGAAACACTGTGACATCTTTACTAAATACAAAAGGTTTAGTTTAATTAGACACAACGGAACAGTCTAGCAGGCTCCTACGACGCTCCTCTACACCGGACGTCTACAGCCAGGTACAAGGCAAGGGATTCTGGGAAAGGAGCCCAGAGGTCAGCAGGTGGCGTCGATGATATTGCCATCCATCTGGTGGCGATAAACTACTCGAGCTTTATGGGAAAAATAGACGGGACGTGCTGCACTTTCTTCTCCGTCGCATCCCCAGGAGACTTTCGGAGAGAAGCCAGGTTGCACCTCAACAGATGGCACTGTGAAGGCAAAGAGAGAGAGGAAATTAACGAAAGACGGTTTGATTTATTACTTCATCAGGAAGATATGAGGACAAAATTAGGTAAACAAACGCGGCTTACCAGGTGGAGGAGGGCACATCCTGCTTTTACCCTGGTTTTTACAGCGTTTGTACCAAGGAAAACACTGTAAGACTTTTTTACCCATGGTTAAGAGGTCTGGAAAGAGAACATAGCGTGTAAGATCTACTGACTGATGGACATGGACTTGCAGTGCCATTGTGTTTGTTTCTTTAAGCTTATCTCACTTCTCCAAGTGGAACGTTAGCTGAGAGGTGAAAGCGGGAGATTGCTAATAATGGCTCAAAGAAACAAAGAGCTCATTCATCCTGAGAGGATTAATCCTCAGTCGTGTCTGAAGCTTGTACGCTGCTATATCAGTTGAGCGGGGCACATAGTCGTGTTCCCTGACCCACTTCGGAGGGCCGGGACAGCCGATCGAGAGCTAGATCTGTCTCCACAATCAGTCATGAAGTCAGTGTGCATAAATCTTAACTACAGGAAGGGAAGTGCTTTTTAACAACAGAACCCTTTTGTTGAGTATAATGAACAGCACCACCCGTGTATTTAGCAGAATGGGACTGTGATTTATTCTTGTCATGTATTTATTATTAAAATGTTCTATGTGAGACATATGTATTGTATTCACAAAGAAATATCGTTTTTTTTTTGTGTGTGCTAAATTTAGCAACAAGAGATTTATTACACAAGAGATAATTAAATAAAATGAATGAATTAACAAATTAATATTCTTTAAACATTTGAGAAGTTTACAATATTCTGATTATATTTATGTTTATATTTATTTAGCAGACACTGTTCTAAGCAAACAAATACAGATTATAATTTTGGGCAAGAAAATTGTATAAAAATTTAGAGCAAGAGTGAAATTTAGACACAAATTTAGATTTTAAAATATTTAATTTAATTTATTTTAATCTGCCACGACTTCTTTACTTGTTTGCTTGCACAACATTAAACAGTTTGATCTGGCTAACAGCACAGTTAAAATTTGAATGAATGAATAAATAAATAAATAATGTATTTATATAAGAAAATGTATTTATATAAAAAAAATCTATTTATATAAGATAATAATTTATTATTATAAATTTTATAAATATTATATATATATATATATATATATATATATATATATATATATATATACATATATACAAAATTAGCATAGACAGTATAAAAGATATTTTCTAAATTCTAAATTATATATAAAAATGTAAATAAATAAAATGGGTAAATAAAAAATTAATTAATGAATTTTTATGTATGTATTCATTTATTCAAATTGAATTAATTAAATATAATTTGGAAGTGGAAATTTTTGAATGAATGAATGAATTTATAAATATTTTTTGTATTTTTCCTTTTAATTTATTTAAATTCTTTATTTTCATTTTTTAT
>NC_133383.1:22625045-22792930 GCF_049309525.1 Garra rufa
AATGACTGAATAAATAAATAATAAATATATATTTTTTATTTTATGCATTTTATTTAAATTTTTTTATATATGATTTTGAATTTACAAAATGAGTGTTTTAACACAATGACCTTATAATAGATTTCTTTGTGTATTTGTTAGCTTCGTGTTGTAATATCAAACTTGCTATTTTTCTCAACAGTTTCAACTTAAAAACTTCAGTTTAGCAGCTGCATTAAAATTTTAAGTTAAATCAACTTAAAAGTACAAGTCATTTTAAATAATTATATTGTTGAGTTGAAGTTGTAATGAATTGTATTTTTAAGTTGATTTAACTTAAAATTTTAATTCAGCTGCTGAACTTACGTTTTTAAGTTGAAACTGGTGAACTTTACAGTGTGGGTGGGCTATATAAATCAAAACACACAGCTGCCATTATATTTTAGAAAGAGGATCTTTCCCAAGGAGATGATAATATTTTGAAGTCCTTACATAAACAGTTAGAAACTAAGACTCCATGTGCTCACTGATCCCTTGATTGAGCACCGAACCTCCTGTAGATGCGAGAAAGAAGCGTTGTCGTTCTACGAAAAGTATCTTACATAAAACTCGACCGAGGAAAGGTTAATCCATCATTTAAGAAAATCAAAGTAGAACGACTTGGCGCGGGTTGCACAGGAACACATCACAGATCAAATGAGTGCAAATCCAGACAAACAGGAGCCAAGCATCAGCATACTGAGACAGACACATTGCTACTAAAACATTTTAGATAATATTTTTAAAATTCATAGTTCTAAAGTAATATATAACTTCAGGTAGCAAGATAAATAAAAGTGCATGTTAGAGTAGCATATACATATACATAAGTTGTTTTGCCCAAACTATAACACATAATATTGCCCATGTCACACGCTCCCATTTGAAACACTTTCATCACCAATTTGTGACAAACGTAACGTTACCTGTAGAGAAAAGAAGTGGCGCCGCTTGTCTTATCCAGTGATCTGTTAGATCTCCTGCGTTTGAAACTCTGGCTCCATGAGATTGCTCTCGTGCTGGTCCTTATAGAGATCGTGTTATGGCAGTGATCAGGTCGCATTCCCGGCGGATACTGATGCTGTTCTGACTCTATCTGCCCCTCTGTTCCGTTACCTCGGTTGCGTATTAAAGCTTTGATTGAGCGTGCGCGGAACGCCATGGGAAATTTCCACCGGCGGAGGCTTTAAATAACTAATCCTGCAAGCCACAACAAAAGCTCCTGACCTCAGAAGTGGCTGAGTACATTTTTCTTTTTTCAGATGTTGATGCTGTCTTAGCAGACCTTCTTAATAAATTGAACGCAATAAACGAATAAATCACGTTAATGGCAATTAAAGCTGCTGTACGCGATTTTTTTTTTTTTTTTGCCTGTAGTGTGTCTGAGAGATTTTTGAAGCCCGTTTCCATCTCTTAATAAAAAATGAAAAAGGTTATTATTACTTTTTTTTCTTAGAATTGTGAGATATAAACTACGGAGCCCCTTACGTCACCTGTAGAAGAAAAATAATTAATCCGTGGGGACGGTTTTGCAATTCGTTCCCTCAGTTTATAAACCGTACTCACGAATTCTTAAACTGTTCCCTCGGTTTAACAATTCATGCCCACGGATTAACAAACCGTGCCCACGAATTTCCAATCCGTGCGCTCAGATTTTGTAAACCGTACCCTCGGATTTTGAATCCGTAGCCTACCCACAAATTCATAATCTGTGCGCACGCTTTCGCAATCCGTTCCCACAGTCCGTATTAATCAAGGAAAGGAGTGCAAAAAACTGAGGAACAAAAGGCGTTTGTGGTTGGCCAAACTAAACCAGGTTTCAAGGGCAAGAATCTTGACAGCATTTGTGTTTGTTATAATTTCCAGTTAGGTAACTAAAAGTTATACCAAATCAAGGTGAAGAGTGCAGAAAACTGTCTGAGGAACAAAAGGCGTTTGTGGTTGGCCAAACTGAACCAGGATTTCCAGGACAAGAATCTTGACAACATTCGTGTTTGTTCTTATCATTTCCAGTCAGGTAGGTGAAATATTAGGCTAATATCTTAATAACTGCTTGTACATATCTTTACCACCTATTAACTATTAACAAATTATTGTGCCCCTTCCTGCTTACTAAGTCCTTCTCTATATGATTTAGCAGCTTCCACACATTTAGAAAGCATAAATTAGCAGAACAATGTATTCAGTAGTACATTAATTAATTAATTAATCTCTAATATGGCCGCGCATCTGGGTAATTGACCAAACTGTGACGTAAGAGCAAACCCTTTATAGCATGATATAAACTTGCAATTTCAAATGACAGTTGTGACTGTTTTTTTCTCAGAATTGCGTAATATAAACACAATTGTAAGTTAAACACTCGCAATTCCGTCTTTTTTCTTAGAATTGTGAGATGTAGGCCTAAACTTGCAATTGTGAGTTACAAAGTCCAATTTTGAGCGAAAAAGATTTATATGTTCTCAGAATTGTAAGTTTATATCTTACAATTCTGACTTAATAACCTGCAATTGCAATTAAAAAGTCACAATTGCGAGATACAAACTCCCAACTGCAAGTTTATATTACACAGTTCTGACTTCATTTCTCAGAATTGTGAGTTTATATCTCGCAATTGTGAGAAAAAAAGTCAGAATTGTGAGATTAAAGTCGCAATCATACAATTTCTCACAATTTTTATTTAGTGGTGGAGACAGGCTTTAATAGACATCATTAAAATTAACATCGGAGAAATCAAACTCGCTGTTTGATTAGAGAGTTCTATTATTGTAATAATGTAAAACCGCTGTTTAAGAAAAACATTCATCGAGGCCAGTCCTTTTAGCCAGTCAGAAAATTTGGAGGAAATTTAGTTTGGAAATAAAATGGAGAAAAAAAATGTGTTGGGGAAACAGCATAGGACGTCTTAGCAACACAGAACAACTGCAGAGCTAACAACTTTTTAGTTTAGTTGTTTCCCACCACAACATTTTAGTATTGTGGTAAGTTTTGAACAGTCAAGTGCCATTTATTTTCTTTTAAAAAAGTAAAAAAGTCTTGTTGTAATTTTGTTTGGATCCACAGAAATCATTTACAACAGTGCATGGAAAATGATTGCATAATGAGATAATGGGAAAATATCAGCTGCACTTAAAATGACTAAACAGTTTCCTACACATTGACTATTTTTTATATTTCATACATGTATGGTACGAATGTTTTATTTATTTAAAATCTAGTAGTAAGAGGTGTTTGTACAGTGATAAGAACACTTTTTACAAAGACTTCATAGTTTCTTATTCATGTTAAATGTACAAAAATCACTAAATTACTAAAAATGCACATAAAAACACATACAAAGAAACAACATTAAAATATGTATTTCATTTTCAAAAAATAGTTCCACCATTTTTCAACATCTTACAGACCTTAGGTCAGACGCCATATTGAATTTAATGTACAGTTGAGGTCAAAAGTTTACATACTTCTTGCAGAATCTGCAAAATGTTAAATTATTTTACCAAAATAAGGGGGATCATACAAAATGCATGTTATTTTTATTTAGTGCTGACCTGAATAAGATATATTCATGTTTTTGTTTAGTCATAGTTGTTCATGCCAGCTGTTTTTCAGAAAAATCCTTTAGGTCCCACAAATTCTTTAGTTTTTTAGCATTTTTGTGTATTTGAACCCAACCCAACAATGATTTTGAGATCCATCTTTTCACATTAAGGACAACTGAGTGACTTATATGCGACTATTACTAATGGTTCAAGCGCTTGAGAATGCTTCAGAAGGAAAAACGATGCATTAATAGCCAGGGGTGTAAACTTTTGAACAGAATAAAGATGTGTACATCGTTTCCTATTTTGCCTAAAAATATATATTTTTTTCATTTAGTACTGCCCTTCAGAAGCTACAGAAGATACTTGTACATGTTTCCCAGAAGACAAATTAAGTTAAATTTACCCTGATCTTCAAATTCAAAAAGTTTTCACCCCCCGGCTCTTAATGCAGTGTGTTTTCTTCTGAAGCATCAGTGAACGTTTGAACCTTCTGTAATAGTTGCATATGAGTCCCTCAGTTGTCCTCAGTGTGAAAAGATGAATCTCAAAATCATACAGTCATTGTTGGAAATGGTTCAAATACACAAAAATGCTGAAAACCAAAGGATTTGTGGGACCTGAAGGATTTTTCGGAAGAACAGAAGGCAGTTTAACTGTTCAGAACAAACAAGGGACTCATGAACAACTATCACTAAACAGAAAAAACACAGCTGTGAATTATTCAGGTAACAACACAGTATTAAGAATCAAGAGGATGTAAACTTTTCAACGGGAATTGTATAAATTCAACTATTATTTTCTCTTGTGGATTTTATGTAAACAAATTTTATGTGAAATATCCTATTCAGGTCTGTACTAAATAAACAATACCATGCATTTTGTATAATCCCTCTTATTTTGGTAAAATAATTAACATTTCGCAGATTCTGCAAGGTGTATGTTAACTTTTGACCTCAACTGTATGAAAAAAAGACTGAGGAATAGACTTACAGTCTTTACAATGGCATGGACTGTATACAGATCCTAGATCAAGTCAACTTTCAAATCTTTTGTCTACCGAAAAAGATGTTTTGTCAGCTATAAAATCCACTAAACGAACTATACTTCTATCCCTCACAGTCTTGTTTTCATTCCTGTAAAAAACTAAATATGACGCTACCCTGACTAAGGTCTATACTCTATATGTTGATCCAGTTAAAAAGGACTGAAAAAAACATTACTGCAAAAGCACGGACATCAAATAAAAGAACAACTTGTAAAAAGTCAGTTAAAACAAAACTGCTGAGAACATGCCACTGCTTGTATTGACACTGGCACTATTTGGTTCTTTGTATGTGACCTATTGCTATGTCTATTCACATTAAATTCACCAGACTCTTTTTGTAGGTTTTCAAACCCACACGCTACCCTTTCCCTCGCTCTCTCCTGCCTCCTGCTGGACACAGCAGCCACCCAGGCCTCGATGACGTGACGCAGGCAGGTTCTTGTAGACGGCACGGCTGTAGGGAATGAAGCACAGGCCCAGCTGGAGATGGCGTGCCATTCTGCAGTAAGCGGCCAGAGCCAGAACCAGGAGCGGAGCCAGGAGCAGGAACCCCACCACCAGTAAAGCCACACAGCCTCCATCATCCAAGAGATCTGAACAGTAGACGGAAGTACCGTGGCGCTGAACCTTTGGAACAGACGGGAAGGAGTCCAAAATACAGAGTTAGGTTAGGAAGATTTCACAAGCAAGGGAGGGGACTGAAAGTACTGTCAAAATTGTGCCTGATGTATATTGTCAGATAAGATAAGAGCGTGGTTACACTGACCAGCGATAAGAAAATTAATAAAAACATCCACATATGGTGAAGCAGTGGGAGTTGACTGAGGCAGCTCAGTTGGAGACGGCTAACTGATCACTGACACAGAGAAAATGATAAAGAGAGGATCATGTGACAGAGTTTATTTTCTCTGCTCACCCAGGTGTTTTGTGTTAGCTGAACGGAACTCTGGGAAGTTTTGTCATCAGTGCAATGACACTAGAGCAACCTGAGCTGTTTTAATTTATTTTGGAGGGAGAGAGATGAGTATTAGAATGATTATATATTAGTATGAGGATCTTGTGACACTGAAGACTGGAGTAATGATGCTGAAAATGTCTGTTTCCATTACAGAAATATATTACATTTTAAATATATTAAAATAGAAAACAGTTCTTAAACTTAAACTGTATTACTGTCAGTGCTGGGTAGTAATTTACATTAGATGTAATTATATTCCAAAAATTATTACATAATTGATTACATATGGCTTTATGCATATATGCATACATAAATTATCCTGCGTCATATCTTTGATTATTTTCACAAATTTTGTGTTAATAAATACCATGCTTCTGAATTTGAGGGAAAATAGCACCTCTCCAGCCATTAGACCATGTATGAAACAGATAATGATGCATTTGTTTGGCAGCCAAACCCTTAAAATAAAATATTTACTTTTACATTTTATGTGATATATGCACTAACAGTCAAAAGGCTTTGAACAGTAAGGTTTTTAATGTTTATAAAAGAAGTAGAATATATATAGAAGAATATATACATTTTAAAATGTAATTTATTGCTGTGATTTCAAACCTGAATTTTCAGCATCATTACTCCAGCCACATGATCCTTCAGAAACATTTTTGTAATTATCATTATCAACATTTAAAACAGTTGAGTACATTTTTAGGATTCTTCGATGAATACAAAGTTCCAAAGATCAGATTTATTTGAAATAAAAAGCTTTTAACCTTGGAGTCAGCTTTAAATTGATCAGAAGTGATGATAGAGACATTTATAATGTTCCAAAAATGTTTCTATTTCAGATGCTGTTCTTCTGAGCTTTCTATTAGGATGATTTCTGAACGATCATGTGACTGGAATAATGACGCTAATCAGCTTTAAAATCACAGGAATAAATCACATTTTAAAATATATTCAAATAGAAAACAGTTATTTTAAATAGGACAAATATTTCATAATTTTACAGGTTTCTCTGTATGTTGGATAAATAAATGCAGGCTTGGTGAGCAGAAGAGACTTTAAAAAACATGGTACTGTTCAAAAACTTTTGACTGGTAGTGTATCAATGTGGTACATTTGTGGTAAGTTTAAGACATATTTGATTAAAAAGTAATCATAAAATAATCTAAAAAGTACTCAGAATGCATTACCTAAAATAAGTAACCCAGATTACATTAGTTTTCATCATGTAATCTGTAATCAGAAAACGGACTACAATTTGTAAGTAATCTGCCCAACTCTGATTACTGTTGTTCAAGCACTATTTTTAGCCAAATAAATGTAAACTAGTTGAGCACTTCTTTCAAAAACACAAAAAAATCTTACCGACCCCAACTTTTTAAACAATAGCTTATTTGCTTATTTTTTTTTAATTCAATTTAAAAAATTCTAAATGTTTTTTATTTTTTCAAATCAATTAACATGCACTAGTAATGTACAATTATAGCAGGAATATGCATTAATAAGTAAATTTGGTCAATTTAGATACTATACTTAATTGTTACGTAACCTACCGTTGAATGGCATAGGAAGCCAAAAACAACCATGACGAGCGAAGGCATGAGGATGAGGCCGAAGATAAACGCAGCCAGGCCCACATTAAGCGCGGCGATGATTAGATTCTGTGCAGTAACCAGAACAGAACAGGCCCAACAGTCCAGAGAGCCCCTCAGCTCCAGGGGACAGTCGTTTAACGCACTGCCTGCTATCGAGTACGGAGGGGGAACCACCACACCTGAGCTGGACGCGTTTGCTGGAGTACTTGAGGAGATGGAGCCGGTGTGATGGAGGCGCGGGTGAGGTGATTCGAGCTCCCCTCGGTCCGTGGCGGTCAGCAGGGACGCGGGTTTCTCCAAGGTACCATTACGGGAAAGACTCATCTTGCCGCTCATCAGTCTTTCAGGTATGAAAGTCTAGTTTTTGGCTGGGGAAAGATAAATAAACAATCAAACTAATGAATTAGCTACTGTTAAATTGGCAACAAACATCGATAAATAGCCTTTTAAGTCATGCTAACAGCAATAAAATGACTAGCCTATTAAAGGAATATTCGAGGTTCAAAAGAAGTCAAGCTCAGTGGACAGTAACCGTTTGTGACATAATGTTAATTACCACAAAGAAATTCTTAGAAAAAAGCAAAAGATTGAAACTTTTTTTTGAAAGATTTAAAAGTAAAGCTGATAATGCTGATAATTTTTAAAAACACATTAATTACTGTTAAATCATCAATTGGCCAAATTTAACGCACTGAACGTAAACAATGCCACTGAACCGAATGAAAATCGCATAGTTTGCTCATTATTGCTGCTGAAAATGAACATTTCTGTCATGTTTAGGGCTGTAATTGGTCAGAGTGGGAAAAACATTTGGAGTTCTAACAAATCAAGGAGAAGAGTGCAAAAACTGAGGAACAAAAGGCATTTGTGGTTGGCCAAACTGAACCAGATTTTTCAGGGCAAGAATCTTGACAACATTAGTGTTTGTTCTTATCATTTCCGGTCAGGTAGGTGAAATATTAGGCTAATATCTTAATTATTACTGCTTGTATATGTCTTTACCACCTATTAACTTTAGTTTGTCAAAATATTGCGCCGTTTCCTGCTTACTAAGTCCTTCTCTATATGATTTAGCAGCTTCCACAGGGTTAGACAAACATAAATTAGCAGAACAATGTATTAAGTAGTATAGTAACTGAAATCCATGCTGTTGTTTACAACTGAGTATCGCCGCTATGGCTGCGCATCCGGGTAACTGACCAAATCGTGACGTAGCCTAAGTGTAATCCCTCTATTATTTGAGCTGTAAAGCTGTTTAAATAATGTTTACAGTCATTTTAGGGTTAGGGCAATGGCGGTGAAGTTGTAAAATTGGATATACCTTGTTAGTAAGTGTTCTTTTACACTAAAATCTTGTGGCCATACTAGAAACAATGGGTGCTTTAACGTTTACATATTATCCCAATTCACTTCTATTTTAAGCGCCTCACTGAAACCCAAACTTTTGCTTTTTTTTTTTTTTAAGAAACAGGGACAAATGCAAAATAATTTTGTGTTGAACAGCATTATGCCACAAAAGCTGTTGATTAAGCTTAACTTGCATTAAACTAAGAATACCTTTAAAGGAAAAATAATTGTTGGTGGAAACGAAGATGTGTGGACTGTATTTCTCTGAAAAGGTCTGGTAAAACAGTGATAACTAACACTGAAGATCAGGAAATGAAGCTGCTGACCCCACCCTGATCTCCAGGATGACCAAAAAATACCAAACAATAACTTTGGAATGGCTCATCAGGAAACCCCAAATACTGAGCAGACCGCAAATACTATAAAACAGCGGAATCCCAAAAGAGCAACATCCTAATGAAAGAGTCATAAATAGCCTTTAACAGCTTGTTACAGATTCGCAATAATCATTTAAGCAAGTGAATGTCAGGAAAATATTAATTTTCCTCTGATTTATGCAGTTTCGTCTCTTTAAAGAATAATGCAATTTGAATAGCATTGAGGGCAAATGTTAAAACACAGACGAGCTAATTGTTTTAGATTGTAACTTCAGAACTCGGAGGTCACATGCTTGCTTATTCTTTCTAGGAATAAGTCCTCTGCTTAATCTTGTTTATTTGGAGTGGGCCCAAATTTTAGTGAATACAAGTATGATATCACTCTTCCATTAATAGTTCAGATGTTATCAAGACCTTGATGTAAAAACCTTTCCCACACAATCACCTTTTAAACTCTTATAAAAGCAATTTGCTGTGACCTTGAGGAAGCTTTCAGTGGCCTGTACTTCACTTAAGAGTTTATTTAAGTGACAATAATTGCCAAAAGACTCTTTACATTATAAAATTATAGGTGGTAAAAGTATTTTCATATTTTATTTGATTATTTATTTAGATACATATTAATAATATTAATATCAAATCATTTAGATATTTTATAATATAGAAATATTTTATTTATTTATTTTTATTTAAAAGTGTGTAGCTTTTTGATTAGTGTCAGCAGTGCAAACATCTG
Source organism: Garra rufa (assembly GCF_049309525.1). NCBI lineage: Eukaryota > Metazoa > Chordata > Actinopteri > Cypriniformes > Cyprinidae > Garra > Garra rufa. The sequence continues at coordinate 22,634,673 of NC_133383.1, forward strand.
TACATTCGCCAAGATTAAATCACCACCATCTTAGATTCCGATTCAAGGTTCAGAATATCAGGAAATTCCACTAAATATATAAATATATAACGGGGGTTTTAACAGGACATGGACAGTCTTTAGGGAAATAAGGTCAGTATACAGTATATGGCAGAACAGAGCACAAAAACTTATGAAATGCATTTAGACAACTAGTTTTTTAGAGTTTTATATTTAATATGTGTCCAATGTACCAGGCCTTAATGCTTTATACTAAAAGGCCTTTTCAATCTATTTATTATATTCAAAGCCTAAATGAGTTTATATGTGCACATTTAAATATAAAAAAAATCCATCCATACAATTTTGTTTTTGAATAATTAAATTTTTACATAAAAAAACTCTCTTAAGCTTACCAATACTGCATTTATTTAATCACAAATACAGTATACAGTATACTATTTAATGGTTTTATATTTTAATATATTTTAAAATGTAATTTATTCCTGTGCTGCAAAGCTGAATTTTTAGCATCATTACTCCTGTCTTCAGGGTCACATGATCCTTCAGAAATCATTCTAATATTATTTAAAAAAATCTGCATAGGAATCAAATATTACTGACATTGTGATATAAAGTAAAAACCTTTTTTTAATATAAAAATGCATTTATATGAAACGGTGGTATTTACAAATGCTCAAACACAATCCAAAGTCTGAAATCTTTTATACTTACATTAGAGTAATACAGTAGGTTGTCCGTTCCCTCAAACACCACCTTTCCTCCTGCAGAGAAATTTCCTTTACTTGTTATATAATTTCCTTTCCCCACTGGCTGAGATGATTATTTCAGTCTATAATTTTTATTATACGATTTATTCGTCTAGTTTTCACGTCCACCTGTGGGATCTCCACTGGCTCTGTGTGAAACTGAACTCTGTGGAACGGTCACTCCTCTATTTCAGCCCTTTCTCTTCCTCCTTTCCTGCTCCGCTCTTTCCTTCCTTTGACAAAGATGTCCTGCCTTGGCTATTCAGTTTTATCTCTCCGCTCCCACTTCTCTTTTTGGCCTCATGCTTCTCTGGCTGGGGCATTTAGGATCGTGGGGTGTTGGGTATTGGGGGCGTAGTCTTATCCAGGAGATTTTTTTTTTTTTTGCCCAATAAGATGGATGGCCTGCACTCCCTTTGGAGCTACACACTCCACAAAAGAGTGTTTGGTGTAGGATTTACTTTGAAACAATTTTCACTCAAAAATAGCTAGTAAAATTTATTTAGTGCAAAGAAACGGCAAGTAACATACTCCAATAATCGTTCTTTTATTTACAATTTAAGTTTTTCTGATGCAATTGCATTTTTATTTTGTGCATTTAAGACCTTTGAAAAGATCATTACAAGCATGTCATACAAAACTGACATTTTTTAGTTAAACTATAAAGGTTTTTATTAAAGGTCCCATATTGTACACATTTCTGGAGGTTTATTTTAGTTGTTGATGTCCTTAAGAATATATATTTGCGGTATAAGTGCCAAAATCCATCTCGATATATTTTTACAGCTCCTTTTTTAGGAGCTCTGTCAAAAACAGGTCGATTTTGGCCCATCTAATTAATATTCATGAGCCTGTCTTCTGATTGGCCTGTTGTTTTCTGAGTGACGCACAGCCAGGCCAACCACAGTTAATTACGTCATGTATGCTGTAAGCTAGCTCAAAGCCATAGAGAGAGCCTAGCCTGCTGATACTCAACAGGATATTTCAGAATGATCATTAATGTTTTTTCTTTTTCAAACACCGAATGCAGTAAGCTACATAACTGTTGCTTTAGTAAAGCCCCTTTCACAATGCGCGCTGATTCTGGAAAATTACGGGAACGAGCGCTGTGTGAACAAAAGCCAGAGCCATAAAGGCAGTGTTGTAGTGATGATGCACGTTATCATGCGACTCTTCACGACGAAAAAATACGTGCAAAGTGGAATGAAGCGGCGATCAGACAGAGCCAGCTCCTCACTATCAGCGCTGAAGCACAGTTTGTTCAGGTTAGTTTAGGTTTAGTGAATCGTACGCGTCGCATTACATCTCACATCCAAATGTCACATGTCTTTATGGGTTGTGTGTAAAGCACGCACAGATTCCGGAAAACAACTGTGAATGAACCAAATTAAACAACTCCGGAACAAATCATGGGACACATTATCCGTGTATTTACCGGAATCACTGTGTGAAAGAGGCTGAAGTTGACGTGCCACTGGTCTCTTATATTCACGTTGTTCTGAAGCCTGTGCAATGATGTAGTTTCAACATCTATCGACTGAACAGCGTTTTCTCGACTTGTTTTCGTGTTGTTGTTGCTCAACAATGGAATGGATGCGTTGTTGTCTGGGGGTTTGACAAAAGGAGGGTGGGGCAGTGGTTGGTGCTCGTGGTGGTGACTGAAGGCGGTGACTGAGTAGATCGGACGTCACATCGTTACGGAAGTCACAGCGGCTCGTGAAAAGAAACAGCTACTTTAAGCAGGCTGTGTGCAGTTTACTGTGGATTGACTGTTTTGAAACTCATATGGTAGTTACATAGCCCCTAGACCTCAGTTATCATGAAAAAAGCCAGGAAATTTCGATTTTGACAATATGGGACCTTTAATACTGTAATTGTTTGGTGAGTAAAAAGCTTGAATGATTGAATCGGTTCACTTTCAAAAGAAAAACACTGCCCGTTACATAACCCTTGTTCTTACATCACAACCTCTGTATTTTCATCAGTCTTAGAAAAGAACCAGACCCTCTGGTCTAAAATCAGACATCTCAAACACAAAAGAAGGACTCAGATCTCCTGAGGAAAATATATAACATGATTAAGTGGCGTATCAAAAAACTGTGAAATGTGAACGAGATTGGAGAAACTCCCAGTGGCACAGAAAGAGATCAAAGAGGCTTTCTCTCTTGAGTTACAAAAATATGAAATACTGTATATAAGAGTTAGTAAAGGCTCAAACATAAGTCTGAATCACTGAGGGTGCGCTAAAACATTTAGCTCTTTGTATGATGGTTCAGCAACTACAGCGGGGGGAGTTGATGTCTGTTTAATATCTCTCGGGACGTGTCAGAGCTGTCAGGGCACAGGGGGTTGTCGGGATGTTTTTAGGAGATTTCAGCAGACGGGATGGATGTTTTTGAGTGAGATACTGGGGGTTTTTGCTTCAAGACCTAAAATCAGGCTGAAATTGTAGCAAAAAATGTTGTTAAAATGGACATTACTTTGACTCATCTATGAATTAATTTCATCTTTCAAGGATAATATAATATAATATACAACACAACAGTTTGACAGCATTAATGTGTAAATAAGAAATAACAACAACTTAAAAACATTTTGTGCAGAACTACTTCCTTACGATCAAGCCTCTGTTACTAATTTGAAAATGTCACTTTAGAAGTAGTAACAAAGAGATGTTGATTTGCTTCATTGAAGGTTAAAAGATTATTGTATTACTGTATTAAAAGCTGACTGTATTATGTAGAGTTGAGTTTAGAGTTGAGTTCAGATTACAATAAAACTAGTTTAACTGTCCGCAGAGAAAAGCAATATCTTTGTCGTACTATCCTTTTATCTCTTCAGCGTGATTTCCGATGACAGCGCTGCTCAGTGTGTTTGTTGCCTGCGTCTCAAGGTGTTGTTGAAAGTAAAAATAGGCTAACTTTCTGTTTTAGTCCCAATATAAAAGTCTTTACTGCTGACTCACTCATAAAAACAGTCTCTTGTTGCTATCTAATGGCGGAATAATGTAATTAAAATCGCCATCGTGAATACGCACACCGTTTCTCAATACTAAAAACTGTTGCAAAAAAAAAATACTATTATTTATATAAAATATTATGTATAAACCTTCAACAGCCAACATAAAAGTTTCCAGGCAATTCAGTCAAAAGTACAAAGGCAGAGCTCTCAGCCAAAACTATTTGCTCTGGAACAGATAATAGATAAGTGAGTCTGCCCGTTAGATTGACCCAAAACAAATTATATCAAATTCCATAAGATTTGGCCGAGGTGAGGCTTCTCTCGCAGGTTCATGAGCACTGAATAGACGCTAACGCTCTGGAGCTCACATCTCCAAAAATGTTGAAGCAAATTTTTGAATAGTCCTTTATTATTTATCAAACCTTTATTAACAAACTGCATATTTGAAGTCTAAACAAGTACATTCGCGCCTAAAAAATCTTTAGACTACATTCCGTGACACAAAAACACTATTTATATGTATTTATAAAATGATACTGGATTTGGGCTTTCGCCATAACCCTCGCAAGCGAAGTGATACAAACCGTGAAATGGTTGGAGTGCTGTTATCACTAGAATATCACACTCCTGTCAGCCAGTTAGATTTGAGGACCAGAAATAACTGTTATAATATAATATAATATAATATACAAGCAATATCACACTTGTAGACGTGAGATTTGGCTGTATATCAGCACAGCTGTGCTGTGCCCGTAGGTAATCACAGTGTGCCGATATACAGCCATATCTCACGTCTACGAGTGTAATATTGCGTTTATACAACAGTTTGACGGCACAAGTGTACATACAGAAGAAACAACAATAAAGTGTCATTAAAAACCTCTTTTGTGCAGAACTACTTCCTTGCGTCACGAATTCTAAGTTTGACAGTTTAACAGCTAAGCCCAAACCTCTGTCACTTATTCGAAAATGTCACTTTGGAACTAGTAACGAGGGAACATTGAGCTGCTTCATTGAAAGCTTATTGTATTACTGTGTTAAAGGCACAATATGTAAGATTTCACTGCTAAAAGGGTGCATATTTAAAACAAAGAACAGTATATAACACTGTTCTAGTGGTTTTTGGATATTTTAATCAAACAATCTTACATATTCGGCCTTTAAAAGCTCACTGTATTATTTAGAGTATTATGAGAGAGAGATGGACTGAGTGAGCTAGTGTGATTACCTGCACCTGCATTTTTCAGATTAATCTCTCATTCTCAATAAAACATTAGTTTGAATATCTGATGAGGAAAGCGATATCTTTGTCGTAACATTACCATTCCTTTCATCTGTTAAAGGTGATTTCTGATTACAGTGCTGCTCTGTGCATCTGTTCATTCAGCGCCAATCTGTTGTTGAAAGTAAAAATAACATACGTTTATAGACGTTTTTCCTGAACACGGAAGTAAGTCCGACTCTTAGCTGAAAGAATGCTTTGCATTTCCGTTCTGCATTGTTTCTAGTCAAATTAGGGTATATTCCGAGCTAATAAACTAATGTTAAACCTATTAAAATGTTTTTAAAAAGCACATGGCTCCATAGCGCCATCACTTGGCAATGTCGCAATGACCGTCAATTGTCAGTGCCTCACTTTAATGAGTGTGTAGATGACACGAAGCAGCGGACGTTAGCTACATTAAAAACAGATGGACGCTATTTGAATGGGTTCCTATGGAAACCGGAACAGAAAAGCATTCAATCTGACCTTAAAATTCGTAATGGCGGTGCTCATCGTTTACTCAGGAAAAAGGTCTATAACAGTATTTATTTTCCAGTATAAAATTCTTTACTGCTGACTTGTATAAACAGTCTCTTGTTGCCATCTAATTGCGGAACAATGTAACTAAAATTACCATCACGAACACGTACCGTTTCTAAATACTAAGAATTAGTATTAAATACTACTATTATTTTTTATAATAGCATTTAAAGGTACACTGTGTAATATTTTAAGATGATCTCTAGACAGAGGTGCAATATAATATACATAACTATGTTTTCAGGGGTGTATAAAGACCTTACTTAATGAACCATTATGTTTTTATTACCTTAGAATTATCAGTTTATATCTACATACACTGCGGGTCCCCTCACATGGAAGTCGCCGTTATGTTTCTACAGTAGGCCTAAACGGACAAACTGCTCTATAGATCGCGTTTCATCACTGTTGTTCTTGCGAAAAAACACTGACACAATGATGAACAAGTAACAGTAATATACACAATAACATCGTTTTATTGAATAATTAAGTAAATATAATTCCTTAATTTACGTTTTAAAAGAAACCTCATTATTCTTTGCTGTCTAAAACGATGACGTCTTAATCCTGTGTCGGCTACGGTAGCTTCTGTAAAGGGAGGGGTGAGCGGTAGACTGTTGCAATTCACAACCTCACCGCTAGATGCCGCAAAAATCTACACACTGCACCTTTAATAAAGAGCAACAACAGCCATCATAAAAGTTGCTAGGCAATTCAGTCAAAAGTACAAATGCAGTGCTCTGATATACAGCATTAAAGCAACACTAAAGAGGTTTTTTTTACCTTAAAATTATGTTTTTGAAAATGCTTGCACAGATCGATTGTTTCGTGTCATGTATCAACCTCGATGTATCGTCACAAGCCACAGGGTTTAATTTGGTTTTGTCTGTGTATGTTTTTTTTGACTCTCAAAAGTCAGTCCCATTGACCGCCATTATATGACTGACAGACTGCAAAGCTTTGAGTTAAAAATCTTTGTTTGTGTTCTGCTGAAGAAACAAATTTACATTTTAGATGCCCTGGGGCATCATTTTTTTTTTTTTTTTCTCATTTTTGGGTTAACTATCCCTTTAACAAACTGCGTTTTTGAGGTCTAAACAAGTACATTCTCACCAAAAAAAAAAAAAAAACTCTTTAAACTACATTCTGTGACAAAAAAAAAAATATTAAGGAAATATAGTGGATTTGGACATCCAGAATGACACTTGCAGTGAGAAATACCGCAAGCAGAGCAATACAACAGTGAAATAGTTGTGATATCACTAGAATATCGCACTCCTCTCAGCCAATCAGATTCGAGAACCAGAAACAACTGTTGAATATAATATAACATTTTCAGGTCACGACTCCCCAGTTGAGAATGATTGTGATTGAGTGGATAAGATATTGAGTTAACAGGGGTCTGAATAAACTTTTTACAGTCGTTTATTTGTTTATTCACAGCAGTGGCGATATGGAAGGAGAGATAAAAAGGGTGCTGGTGAAACGTACAAGTTCAGTGTAGAGGGATGGTGAAAAACAAGATATATCCTGACAGTCATAAAAGAGGAAAACCTGTCTTCCTGTCCTTGGAGCCAGGATTTCCGCAGTAAAGTCCACAGAGAGCGCTGAGGTGTCAGCGAAACATTACTCCTGTCCCATGACCTCTGCAGGCCTCCGCTTCCACTCGCAGACAGACAGGAGACTGTGAATCTGTAACCTTCCTCTAATACACTTCCACACACAATCCAGAAATAACTTACACGTAAACATGCGTGAATTTATCAGAATGTTTTATTTATTTTTTTATAGTTAGAATTATATCATGTATAACACACAAAAATCACAAAATGTTTTAGACGAGTCTGGCTCAGTTCCTTAATGTTTAACTTTTCTTTTTTCCCATTGTATTATTTCTTTCTTTTTTAATACAGTAAAACAAACAAAATGAAATGGCAACAAACCTGAAAACAAACTCCGAGAGGTATCGATGGAACGCAATTCTAAAACTCTCAATAATCTGCAATAATGATACAAATCAGAAAAGGTCATAATTATCATAACAGCTAGGATGACTGGAATCATACACGTGTCACAATATCCTGTACCTCATGGAAAGCAAACAAATGTCATGTCTTAAATATACAGTACAAAGACATTCAGTTCATAAAAGTGTACTGACTCTGTTCTAAGCACCAACTTGTGAGATTAAATTCATGTTTTCAAACCTACAGATCATTTATACAGACAGAGAGAGAGAGAGAAAGACCCGGGAGGAAGGGGGATCAGCACCATTTTGAATCAAACGTTCCCCCATAAGCCTCACCACATCAGCACAACAGAAAGATTTACAAAACGTCTCCGAAAAGAGAAGCATCACGAGCGATCAATAAATACAAAAGGAAAAGACAAGTAAATAAATAAAAAAAACTAAACCAAGAAAGAATAATTCAGTTATGCTTAAAAATTAAGAAAAAAGATTGAGAAATGCATCAAAAGCCACAAGTTTGCAGGAATGATTTTTTTTAGTTTAGTTTTTTTTTTTTTTAGTTGTACAAAAAAGATTCACGTAACACACACAAGGTTTTCCAGACAAAAGCAATCAAATAATTTTCGATTAAACCCGTATTTTTTGGAATAACTGTTACATATACTGCACCTCACGTGATATTTTAATGCTCTAAGAAAATGTTGTTATTTCAATTCAAATACCATGAAATCACCTTTTGTCTAAATGCATACCACAAGGCCCAAATGGTGTAACGTCTAGACTGTTAAAAAAGTTTTTCTTTCTTTCCGAAAACCTTTGACAACTTAAAAAAATAGCACCCAGTCAAATATGCAAATACCATTTACAAAGATCAGACTTGTAGTAAATATGACACGACCGAAACGACAGAAACAAATCGAAAACTTAATGCCACTGCAATGGTCTTCAGCTCCAAGAGAAACGAATCCCCCGTTGTTTGTATCAAAGCACCACTTCCTCAGATAAACCAGAGACATAGAATTACTGAACCGGTGAAATCGTCTTCCTTTTGCATAAAAAAGTAAACTACAGCAGTACCTGAATTAATGCACATGTTCGGCAAGTTGACTATTATTTTTTTTTTTTTTAAAAAGGAATCACAGCAGTTATCCATTGTGGATGAGCGACCTGATAGCCAAGATATACTTTATTGTTCGAGTCCAATGATGTAGCACCACTCTAGTCGTTCTGTAATCAGGAGCACGACAACTATCAGATGTCCCGTCAGTAGCTGGCTGAGGGGAAGACGACTTGCGCTGGAGAGACATCTGCTCATAGTATTGTAAACAATGTGAAGTAAACAGCGATTTGATTGGCTGTTCCGTAAGTCTGCAGTAGTGGTTTTGGTTAAAAGAATAAAAAAATGAAGAAAGGAAAAAGGAGAACGTAAGGTTTGTGCCGCTGCTTTGGGGCAGGAGGGTGGGAGATTTGGTTATGGCTGTGTAGTTTCAGACATCAAGTTCACCTACAGCACGGGACTGGAGCCTGCCAACAGAAAACTCCTGCATTATAATTGCTGGGAAAATGTGGTCAAAATGTACACATAAGATCATAGTTGTCAATAACCATGTCATCGATGGATTACATTTTAAATATGTCCAAGAAACATAAAATTATTATTTTGTTTAACTAAAATTTCTTGCAAATTCTGTTTAGTGAAAGAAAATTAAGTCTATTTAAAATAAAATGAAAATAGCACTACATATCATTTATTTTTAAATGATATGTAAAATATGTGACCCTGGACCACAAAACCAGTCTTAAGTCGCTGGGGTATATTTGTAGCAATAGCCAAAAATACATTGTATGGGTCAAAATTATTGATTTTTCTTTTATGTCAAAAATCATTAGGAAATTACGTAAAGATCATGTTACATTAAGATTTTTTGTAAAATTCCTACTGTAAACCTATCAAAATGTAATTTTTGATTAGTAATATGCATTGTTAAGAACTTAATTTGGACAACTTTAAAGGTGATTTTCTCAGTATTTAGATTTTTTTGCACCCTCAGATTCCAGATTTTCAAATAGATGTATCTCGGCCAAATGTTGTCCTATCCTAACAAACTATACATCAATAGGAAGCTTATTTATTGAGCTTTCATATGATGTATATATCTCCGTTTTGTAAAATTTAACCTTATGACTGGTTTTGTGGTCCAGGGTCACATATCATAAATATTTTATTTTATTTTAAACACGCCATGGTCACAGTTCACATATATATATATATTGCAAATGAAAATTAGGCCTATTTTTAAAATACAGTAATATCCATATTTTTTTATTTGATTTTTATTTTATTTTAAACACGTGACATGTCACAATTTCGAAATTCTGTTTAGCAAAATGAAAATCAAGTCTATTTTTTGTTAAGAAATGACATAATTAGTTTTAAACATGCCCAGCTCACATTTTATAGTATTATATTATCCATACTGAAAATTAAGCCTCATTTTTTTAATAAAAAATTCTTATAAAATAAAAAATAGAAATACACGTTGATATAAAATAATGTATATTGTTGCATTTTTTTATTTTACTTTTATTTTAAATGTCAGTCACAGTTCACAAATTCAGTTTAGCATATGAAAATCAAGCCTATTTCAAGTAAAATAAGAAATAGCATTACATATTTTTTTTAAATAAAATATATATTTTTTGTATTTTATTTTATTTATTTATTTAATTTAAACATTTTAAACATGTCATGGTCACACTTAACAAATTCTGTTTAGCATATGAAAATCTATTAAATAAATAATCAATTTTATTTTTCGAATGACAATTAGGCCTGTTTTTAAAATACAGTAATATCTATCTCTTTTTTATGATTTTTAGACAGTGAAGCTTATTTATTAATAAATGAATAAATAAATAAAAATAATCAATTTTACATTGCGTTATTTAAAATATAGTCTATTTTTTAAATAAAATAATATTTTTATTTTATTTTATTTTATTTTAGACATTTGATGTAACAATTCACAAATTCTGTTTAGCACAATGAAAATCAAGCCTATTGTGAATCTAATGTTAAAAAAAAAAAAAAAAAAAAAAAAAATATATATATATATATATATATATATATATATATATATATATATATATATATATATATTTTTTTTTTTTTTCTTAAATGTCACTTATAAAATATAAAAATATGTAATTATATATTTTTGTTTAAACATGTCCACTTTTCTCAAAAATTATACATTCTATTTTGCATACTAAAAAAGATTTATTTTTTTAATAAATAAAATTATGAACTGATATTTTTATTTAATTTTATGAATATGTATAAAATGATATTTTAAATGTATTTTATTTTATCTTTGTTTATTTTATTTTCAATAAAATATGTATGAACTGATATTTTTCTTTTTATTTAAAAAATAATAATATATTTACATTTTTTAATAATTTATAATATAATATAATATACTTTAAAATACTAATAATAATTTATTTAAAAAATTCAATTTAAATAAAATAACTGGGCTTAAATAACTGGAAATAATAAATTCTATTTAGCATAATGGAAAATAATACAAGCAATTAAAGGTAAGAAAAAAAAAAACCTCCGGATTTTTTCTTAAACATGTCCAGGTCACAAAAATAGAGAATGAATTTATAAAATAAAATTAAATTAAATGCATATGATCTCATATATATTTTTTATTAATTTTATTTTAACATGTCCAGCCCACATTTCACAAAAAATATTATAATAATAAATCATTCAAATAATTATAAATGGCATAATGGAAAATTAGGGCCTATTTTATTTTCATTTCTTAACAGATATAAAAAATCAAAGTTACAAATAAATAAAAAATAAATAAATAACAAAATTAAATTAAATACGATTACAAAATATTACTTTTTTTCAATTATACTAAAAATGAAGCCTATTTTTATATTTAAAACTAAAAGTAAAATAAAATATGATGTTACACTAGTGCATTAGTATGTAAGAGAATATTTGTCTTACCAGAGTGAAGTTATCATATGTGTTCATGAGCTCATTGATGCGGTACTGCTCCAGCACCACCACCCCGCTCAGACCTGGGCTCTGCTCCCGAGCGCAGTCCTCACAGTGAACCACATACGACTTCCTACTGCTGCTCTCACTGGTCACAAACAGCAGGTTAAACACCTCCACCTGTTCACACACACAGTCACAGACATCAAAAAAATCGCAATATCTCACAACAGCATATTATTTGCCATTTGGGGTGGTCCTCACATCACACTCATTGCAGTAGTATGCTGGCTCATCCTTCACCCTGCTCTGATAGGAGATCTTCTTCCCCGCAGACACCAGCTGGTCCCTTAAAATCTGAATGTGTTTGATTGACTGGAGAAGACAATGTCTGAAAGACAAGACAAGAAGGGTGTAAAACTCTAAAATCATTTCAAATAGGTCATAATGACACAGCGGTGCACTCACTTGATCATCTTGAATGTGTTTGGGTCTGTGATCTTGATTGTGCGGGCGACGTTCCAGGACACGTGAATCATGGGGACGATCGATTTTACTTTCTTGATCTCGTTCCACTCAAAGCGTTCAAGAGCCAGCTGATATTGATAGCCTGGGAAGACAAAAAGCCAAATGTATTTACAGTAAATATTTGGTGAATGTCTTTGGCGCCCTCTATTGTCACACTGTAGACTTACCATTTAAAGGGCCCACGTTCCAGGCAATGTTGTTGCACCAGCCCACGGCCTGCACCCAGTGCACAGTGCCAGCGTTGATCCACACCAGGTCTCCGGGTCTCTGAATGAAGCGGTACACTGGGATGTTTGCGCGGTACAGATCCTCCAGAACCGGCCACCACGAGCCTGTTAGATAGTCCACGCCGTGCCTAACACGCAGAAGACATATCGCTTTTTATTTAATCCCATTTGTTATCACTAAGTCATGAAAATAAGTGGTGTGTGTGATCCAAAACATACTTTTCGCATATGTCGCTGATGGCTTTCCAGTAGTGTTCATGGACGGCAAACCACTCACAGTCTCCAGGGCCAATGTTGATGTTCACTGAACAGAAGTTATTATTTTCCTGATGTCCTAGAGAGAGGAAATCAGACTTTAGGTTTTGTACAAAGCTCACAAAGTCACATTTAACAAAGTTTATGTGATAAAATACAAATAAAGCTTATTTGGGTTAAAACACAAATAAAATAATATTTTATAATGAAACATGTGCAGGTCACATTTCACAAAAAATACAATTCTAAATGCTATTTAGCAAAGTGAAAAAATTAAACATATGTATATGTGTGTGTGTGTGTGTGTGTGTGTGTATATATATAAGTAATTAAAAGGAAAAAGAGAATTGTTGCATTTTTTATGTTTTTAATTTATTTTATTTTATGAACATGTATGAACTGATATTTTTCTTTTATTTAAAAATTATATTAATTTAAATGTATAACTGGATTTAAATAAATGGACCTATTTAAAAAATGTTTAACACAAATAATAATAAATTATATTTAGCATAATGGAAAATAATACAAGCAATTAAAGGTAAGAAAAAAAATTATTTTCTTTCTTAAACGTTTCCAGGTCACAAAAACATCACCATTTCTATTTTGCATACAGAAAAAAGAGAATGAATTTATTAAAATAAAATAAAGTAAAATGCATATGATCTCATAGTTTTATTTTAATTTAATTTTATTGTTTTTTTTTATTGTATTGTATTTTATTTTATTTTGAACATGTGTAGGTCACTTTTTACAAAAAATATTATAATAATACAAATTTTTAATAGTTATAAATTCTATTTAGCATAATGGAAAATTAGGGCCTATTTTTATTTTTTAACAAATATAAATAATCAAAGGTAAAAAGAAAAAAGAAACATGTCCAGGTCACAAAAATGTAATAATTTCTATTTTGCATACAGAAAGTGAAGAATGCATTTATAAAAACAACAAATTATGTATAACCTGATATTTTTCATTCCTTTTTATTTTATTTTTTAACATGTCCAGGTCACATTTCACAAAAAAATATTACAAATAATTAAAATAATTTTAAATTGTATTTAGAATAATGGAAAAACAATGCCTACATTTTAAACAAATATAAGTATTCAAAGTCGAAAAAAAATATATAATTTCTTTTTATTTTATTTTTAACATGTCCAGGTCACATTTCACAAAAAAAATATTATAAATAATTATAAATTCTATTTAGCACAATGGAAATGTGCTAGAGAGAGAGAGAGAGAGAGAGAGAGAGAGAGAGAGAGAGAGAGAGAGAGAGAGAGAGAGAGAGAGAGAGAGAGAGAGAGAGAGAGAGAGAGAGAGAGAGAGAGAGAGAGAGAGAGAGAGAGAGAGAGAGAGAGAGAGAGAGCGCTAGGATGGAGTGAAGCAAAATGAGGTAAAATAAATCAAATTTATTTTCCTGATGCCCCTAAGAGAGGATGACTTTAGGTTTGTGGCCATGTATTGTTTTATTTTCAACATATCCAGGTCAAATTTCACAAAATAGCATAATTTAATTTTTGCATGATAACAATATATAGCCTATTTAAAAAAAATTATATTAAACATGTTTGTCTTTGATAATATGTTTGAAAGTGAAAAAGGTTTGTTATTCTCAAAGAGACCAAACTTCTAAAATGTAGTAAAACCTGACAAAAAAAAATCTACAAGGAAAATACCTTGATAAATGAATTCAATAATGTCTTATTTCAAATCTAAATAAGTTTGCACGGGTTAGAGAAGTCTAAAATGCACAAATACCTTGTGTGTGTGTGTGTACACTAACCTGGTGTGCGGCTGCCTGGGACCTTCATATAAAGCTGGACTGTGTTCATGCCCAGTATAGTGTGGCCAACGTGACTCAGCATGTTCGCGCTGGAGGAAACGCGCATAAACGCAGGCAACTTCAACAGCTCCTGCAGCTGTAGCTTCCACCTGAAGACGAGAACCCACAGTCTTTTACTCACACCAATGCAAGTAATAAATATAGCTGCAAGCAGCAATTACGGGGCCAAGCATTCAAAGGGGAAAATGAGGAGCTAAGGATGGCAGGAACAGCAGACCAACTGCAACAATAAGTAAAAAGAAGCCATTTTAGGATGATTTTAGTCAAAACGACAGAAAAATAATGTAGAACACCTACTGATATGATTTAATGGCTTATTAGGTTTGACCAACAGGTGGCGCTGTTATCAAATCGATGTGGTGTGTTTAGTGTGAGGTGACAAACGTACACACAAAGTTTGGTGTCATTATGTCAAAGCTTTGCAGAGATAAAGCCTCAGAGTCATTTTGGCATCAAGCCTAAAATTTGTAGAGGCGCTGTACGAAAACTGTTTCATCTATCAACGTGAAATCCATAACTTTTTGTCAGCACAGTCTGAAGATGGTCTGACTCGATTTTGGTGAAAATCTGACAAACGGTCTAGGACTAGTTCGAAAAAGTAGGTTTTCAACAAATCAAAATGGCGGACAAGAAGTTTGACCAACTGTGGCATATTTGGTATCTATGTTGTCGGCATGACCCAAGGAATATTTTGAGACTAATTTCATTACAATAGGCTAATGCTATCTACAGTTATTAGCATTTTTGGACAATTTATAATTGATAGTTAATGAATGGTTTATTACTCTTGACCAATAGGTGTCGCTGTTACCAAATTGATGTGGTGTAATCACTGTGAGGTGACAATGCCACATACAAAATTTGGTGCCAATATCTCAAAGCTTTGCAGAGATACAGCTTCAGATACACTTTGGCATCTATTCAGCAAATTCGTTGATGCGTTAAATGAAAACGGTTTCGAATATCGACACGAAATCCATAACTTTTTGTCAGCATGGTCTGAAGATGATCTGAGTCAAATTTGGTGAAAATCCAACTAACGATCCAACTTCATGGCATGGTGCCGAACATTTTTGTAATGTCGAAACGATACGCTAAACCGTTCTCAAGATACAGCATTTTAAAGCTAAATTCAAAATGGCTGACATGGGAAAATTGGATATGGTTCGACTCGGTATGACACACCGAATCTAAAGAGACCAGTTTTGTGATTTTTGGGCAAATCATTCAGATGTTATAAAGAAAAATAGCCATTTTTCGTATCTCATCTTCACCTCTAGGGGGCACTGCACCGAAACACTGCAGGTAGCTTCAGGTCATGCTTGTTATAACACACCAAGTTTGGTTTCAATATGCTAAACTGTTACGGAGATATAGCCTCACATTGATTTTTGCTAGCTTTTCGTAGAATTCTTTCGCGTGTTATTCGAGAACGGCTGGACGAATCGACTTGAATTCCATAACTTTTTGCCAGCATGGTCTGAAGATGATCTGGATCAATTTTTGTGACAATCGGTGCAACGGCCCAGGATTCGAAACCTACGAGTTCGAAAAAGTAGGTTTTATGAACAATTGAGAATAGCGAAAAAACTAAACCTTACGATTTTTGAATTTTGGTGTCCATTCGACTCGGCATAAGCCAAGGAATCAGAGGAAAAAAGAATTTTTGTTGTGTGGCTTACGATTCAAATGTTATTAGCATAAATCTTTTGAAAGTTTGGACAAGTGGTGGCGCTAGAGAGTTTGAGTTAGAGACTCCAAACTTGCTATGGTTAATGTTGGGACTGTCCTCTATCAGTGTGCCAAATTATACAACTTTCCCGCAAGCGGTTCTATGGGCTGCCATAGACTTGCGGCGGAAGAAGAAGAAGAAACGGAATAATAATAATAACGCCTATGGATACAATAGGTGCCTTCGCACCTTCAGTGCTTGGCCCCTAATGATACTTATAAAAGCATAGAGAATAACGTCACCTGACCAAACCACTTGCTGATGAAAATGATTTCTATGGACAACTATCTATAAACTATTAGGGTAATTAGCTAATCTAGATGGTTGTTGTTATTGTTGGTGCTTTATTCAATTTTAATATCCAAATGTCTTTCAGATATCAATCTACATACTGATGGACATCAGTTATCATCATCTTTGGTATCTCCTTGGAAGGCATCTTGAGCTACATATTTAAAGGGGTCATCGGATGTAAAACTAACTTTTACATGTGGTTTGAACATTAATGTGTGTTGGCAGTTTGTGTACACAACCACCCTACAATGATAAAAATCCACCCAGTGTTTTTTTAATCTTTAAAAGTAATATCCCCTTTTTAAAATCAAGTCATTCTCAGCTTCTTGCCGCTCCCACAATAGTTGATTGACATGAGCGCCTTACCTAACAGTCCGACTCCGATCGCCATTGTGTCGACTCAGATGCAGAGGAAGACAACATCTGAGCCGCTGAAGATGCAGAGGATAATGTTACTTTTGTTTTTAAAAGGAAAGCGCCGATCCTGATCTACATGTGCGTCTCTGTTCGTGTGAATCATTCCTGATGCAGCTTCACCCACAGCAGAAGTGAGTATAAGGGTTTTTATGCATCTTTGCCTTTCTTAATAATGTTCTTAATGGCAAGATTTGCCGCTAAATGTGGCTCAACGCGGCTAAAGTAAACATTACGGCTCACAGAGATCATTTGCTCTTAAAGGGACCATGCAATAAAATGAGTTTTTGCAGAGCTGATTTTGACAAGGTAAAAGGGTGTTTTTTTTACACTACTATTGAGAATTTTTAACCAAAGTATATTATAGACTTTTGATTAAGACCCTAAAGAATCATATGAACTTGTGGAAAATAGGCATCCAATGACCCCTTTACCAACAGCACATCCTAGTTTTCTAGAATACAGCAGTCTGTTGTGCATAACCCCCATAGTCTCCCTGTTAAACATTTTTTTTAATGGATGATTGTCAAATAATGTGAACATCTCTCACCGTTTGGGGTCTGATAAGTCAATGTTGGTTCCAAATTTGATGATTTTTCCAATGGCTTTCTGCTCTGAGCTGTTAAAAAAAGAAACTTTTCAGTGACGGTATTTAAAAAAAACAAACAAACAAAAAAATTAAATGTAGTCTGGGCCTGGTAACAGCAATCTATATGTATTGTTATATGATAGTTTAAACTTTATTTTTTAACTCTACCTGGATGTGGTGGTAGAAGTCGCAGTGTTTCCTTGGGAGTTGGATTTTTTCACAGTTTTTTCCTCTGATTTGTCATCTTCATCTTCATCTTCACTGTCTTTCTCTTCCTAAAAAATACAAATAACTTTCACTTTCTTACATTTCATTTTGAGCGTGTATGTCACTGTGTACCTAAAACTTCCAGGCGATTGCCTGGACACTCAGCATCATCAAACTGCAATGCCCTTGTTCTGAGAGGGAGGAGAAGGGACATTTCATGTAATATTTTCTCATTTCATTGAATATAACTTTAGGTGAGGCAGACTGTTATACTGCCACCAGCGTGTTTCCCGTTGAGTCGTAGATGTGACTTCAGTTAAGCATGAGATTGGGAGAGTTGATTTCTGATCCCACTAAGGCACCCATTGGTAACAATTTCTACCTGTAAGCTCTCCTGGAAACTGGACGCTTGGTACTGTGCATATTTAGCAATGGTGGTGTGAGATCTGCTGCTTTCACAGGGCCAGGTCTGGGCGGATCCTGAATGGTTCCAGTTCTCGTCTGCCGGCTGCTGCACCTGAGTCCTCACCTCCACCGCATGCTCAGAGTTGGCCTCTACCAGGGATTTAGTGGAGAACAGACCCAGATCTACCAGAAAAAAAACAAAGTTTTTAAAAGTTTTCAGATTAATGTAGACATAGTGTATGTGTGTTTGTGAAATTGTTTTTTTTCTCACTGAGACGGAGGGATCCAGCCAGTCCTCTGATGACAGTAACAGCATTTTTAGGGTCTGTGCAGAACTGCAGCAGTACCGGAGAAAAAGCATCTCTTTTACTCTCTAGCTAAAAAGACAAAAACAAAAACAAATTCAGGATATCAGACTTTGACATACAAAAATCTAAAATTAAGAGATTAAAGTTGTAATATTTTGAGAATAAAGTCGGAATTACTAGAAAAAAGTTGAAATGTTTATTCTAGCCTTTTGCGCATACAAATGGCCTGCATTGGGAGCACCAGGAGATATTCCAAAGTCTCAGCTTTCAAAATCTGTCAGTTTTATAGCAAAATACAAACATTATTTCTATTACAATAATGTGTTTTTCCAGAACGCTAAGAGAACGCTGTATTTGCCTCAGTTTAAGCGGCATGTGAATCAGTCATCTTACGGTTTACAATGAGACATTTGTTAGGAGTCCACTTTAACCTTTCGAACGTTTTGTTGTTTTTAATTAAACATATGAGAAACAAAAGCTTTGATGCCACAGACATTTTTGTGAACTTTCAAAAATACTTCCACAAAAAAAAAAAAAAACAGGATAATTTAAATTAATTTAATTCATTGTAACCGAAAAGACGGTTGATTCACATGAATACAATGATCTGTCCTGCCACATTAAAGAGCATTAAAAATACATTATTGCAAGACATCTTGTTTGTATTTCACTATAAAACTGACAGATTTTGAAAGCTGAGACTGTTTTAAATTAAAAGTACCAAAAGCACAAAGCTTATTGCTATTATTGGGTGGCTGGCTCACTACAAATAGGCCTAATAAATGCAATCGAAAAAGTTAAATATTGTTTTCAAGAATACTGTCCCACAGAGTATAACACATGGTTTGATTTCTGATAATAATCCCATATTCAAATCAAATCCAGTGGCCTGGCAATTTCTCAATCTGGGGCCATTTGCATGTACAGGCTATACTAAATATTATAACTTTAATTGCTACGATTTAATTCTCATAATTTTGACTTTATTCTTGACACATTTCAATTTTATTCTCATCATTTCGACTTTAGTCTTGAAACAATTTGAATTTTTTCTTATAATTTTGACTTTAATCTCAACACATTTCGACTGTATTCTCAAAGTATTTCGACTTTACTGTCAAAATATGGACTCCAGTCTTGTAATTTTTTTTTTATGTGGCACTAAAACTGTTGTAATGACAATCAGACAACTTCAATGGTTATTGTTTATTGTTACAACAACAGTAAAGACCTCTAATGTATCCATATATGATTATCAAATTTTAGTACTTTAATAAACTCTAAGCATCAACTCACATAAATGCTCGGTGTTGGAGGGTTCAATTTCTCTCTGGGAATAGGAATCTCGGTGGTCAGGTCAGGTTTCACTGAAAGCGCTGGAAGCAGGTACGACTCCCGAAACTTGCTCTTGATGTTTGCCCCTCTGTCACAGAAACAGAGAAGGTATATGTGTAAATGCAGAGAAAGAAAAACATAAAACTTAAGTAAGAGACGTATTCCCCATCAAAGTCAAAATAATAATAATTATAGACCAGGGGTGTCCAAACTCGTACTTGGAGGGTCGGTGTCCTGCAGGGTTCAGCTCCAACCCCAATTATAGACACATTAACCAGCTAAATAAGCTCTTACTACGCATACTAGAAACTTCCTGGCTGGTGTGTTGAGGCAAGTTGGAGCAAAAATCCACCGACCCTCCAGGACCGAGTTTAGAAAATATTATGATGCTAGGATGCTGTAAATAGGTACTATGGTGGAGCTGTGTGGCTGCTGAGTGGTTCTTTTAGAGTACATGACTTAAAATCTGAAAAGCTTTTTAAAACACCAGGCATCATACACTTACCGACTATGTCACAAAAAAAAAAAAAACTGGGCATCATATACTACACAATTGTACACTACCAGACCTTCAAGTTGTTGCATGACAACATGGATGGATGGATGGACTCATAGTCTGAAGCTAAAAAAATCCATCATACACTATGCGATTTTCTCTGAAAACCGTCAACTCTAATCTGTAGACCAGCTATGACTTTCAGCAACTAGTGTCAGCTTGTTTAGACTGTGGGGAAAAGTGGGGCAAAAGTCATATAGTGTATTCCAGCCTTAAGGTGGTTGATTACAGGCTCAAGTTGAAAGAGCCCAACCCCAACTCTATCATGTTCTGTTTTGGATATGACTCAGGTGCCTTCAATGTCAGTCCATGAAATCTTGCCTGTAGCTTAATAGCTATTTAGCCTTAGCAAGCGCCGCTAATAACTATTAAGTGCATCAGAATAATCTGAGACCTAAAGTCAGATGTGAACTTACTTGCAGGCTTGTACAACCTCAGCTGCGCTATTTTTGATGTTGATGGCATTGAGTGGCATGGTCTTCTGCTCGATCTCTGAGGCAATGAAAGTCTGCCGACCTCCGCTCTCAACCTTGACCAAACGGATCTTCAGTTCTTTCAAAGGAATTTTAGACAACTCCTGGAGATTAAGGAGATTGACCCGTTCCAGCAGCAGAGATCTACTTGAGGGTGTCACAGTAACTGAGGTTTGCGTGTTGGTTGTGG
Organism: Garra rufa; assembly: GCF_049309525.1. Lineage (NCBI taxonomy): Eukaryota > Metazoa > Chordata > Actinopteri > Cypriniformes > Cyprinidae > Garra > Garra rufa. Next base: position 22,655,545 of record NC_133383.1, read on the forward strand.
CAGATGTACCAGCCTTTACTGGGTCTTCTTTTATGGTTTCTTTTTTAACATCTGTCTCTTTTACTCTCTGAATTTCTTTAGATTCTTTATCTCCATCTTTCAAGTCGAGTTTTTGGTTTTCTGGGACAACCTGTTCGTTCTTGATTTCCACCAAGTGCTCATCTAAACCTTCAGAGGATGAAGCTTTTGTTTCTGTTTCATCCTTCACCATGTCCTTTTTATCCTTTCCTCCATTAGTCTTTTCGGGATCTTCTCCTTTCTTGCCTCTACCAGCTTTTCTTGGAGACCTCACTTGATCTTTCTTTCTAGCTTGGTCATGTTCCTGTTCTTTCTCAGTAGATGTGGACCCACTGACTTTCATTTCCTTTGTCACAGGGCTGGAGTTTTGATTGAGCAGTAGCTCACAGCTTTGTACTAGTTTAGCCTGCAGGGTAGCAGGAGACATTAGAGGTTCCTTCTCCTCCAGTGAAGTGCAGGTTGGGTCTTCAGCTGATTCAGCTACTTTGATCTCATCTTGTTCATCTGTTTTCTGCACCTCAGTTTCCTCCTTTTCTTCTTCAATTTCATCCTCTTTTGCATTGGTTTCCATTCTTTCTTCCTCTGTTTTACTCTCTTTGTCCTTCTCTGCAGGCTCGATCAGTGGTGATGTGACCTGATCTGGGATTTCCGTAGTTGGAGATGTGGCAGGTGGACTATGCTGATCTGGAGGGTTGATCTCAGGACCCAAGGACAAAGATGATGAGTATTTTACCCCAATTAAAGCACCAGGAGGTGGCCGACCAAATGGCCCACCCCTGTAAGTGTATCTATGGCTGCCCATCGCTGATGTTGTTGATTTGAATGTGTCCATTTGGTGCAAGTGCGGTTTGTTGGGCTCTGAGCTGCTTGATACATCAGGACTACTATCTTTCTGCTCACCCTCTCTCTTTTCTTCATCTTCTTCCTCAGTTACCATTGCTTTGGAGGACTCAGGAAGACCGTACAACTTGGCCAGGTCACTATGGCAATAGTCGACTCCAGTGTTGATCTCCACTTGATCTCTTAGTGGAGATGAATGTGTTGGACTGGGTTGTAGCACTGGCCTCCTCAGAACTCTAATCAAATCTCCCTCTTTCCCTTCCTCATCTTCACCTAAGTCTGACACTGGAGAGCCCTGCCAGCTCAGAACTGGTGGGCTTGTTGGTGGGTCCAGCCTTAGGAGCTCCTCGCTATAGGTGCAGTGAGCCGGGAGGAGGTCTGGGGCAGTATGCAACCCTAAAACACCCTCCTTGCTTCCGATGGGTTCTTCATTACAAACCTTCTGCTTATCAAGAAGAATAAGTTTGGACCTGCCAACATCATGGTCCTCTACACTGTCATCATCGCTAGTGTCTACATGGTCAGGCTCAGAAGAGTCTGATTGGTCGTCAACCTCTAAGGCTTTAGTATTGGCTTTATGGGTTGATTGGTTATTATTAACAGAAGGTAGGATGAACCCTGAGGTATGTTGAGAGGACTCTTCCTCTCTGTGATTGAGATCAAGTGGCTCAGATAGTAGGTCATCCAGAAGAGGTTCAGAATCACTAAGATACAATGTTCCTAAACTAGGGGATGCTGATTTCGAAGAGGGCTCACTCTTCCTGTCTTCATGCGTTTCTTTTTTTCTCTCCTCCTTTGCTCTTCTTGATATCTGTCCCAACTTTCGGCCATTTTGATGTATGTTCTTCTTATCATGTCCCTTTCTTCCATCCTTTATCTTTTTCTTTTTCCTGTCCTCCATTTTTTTCTCCATCCGTTCTCTTGTATCTAACAGCTCTCCTTCCTTCTTTTTCTCCTTCCTTCTTAAACGCTCCTTTTGCCTCCTCTTGGCCTGAATGTGTTTCAAGAGTTCGGTGTCCAGCTTGCTGAGGGAGCTCTTGTGGGTGGGTTTGGATCCAGTCTGGTGTTTAGAGTGCCTGCTCTTCTTCATTTCGGACTTTTGTGCCCTCTGACCTCTGTCTAAGGTTTGAGTGATGGGCTCAGAAGGGGAGTCTGAGTCTCTCTGATTGTGTTTCTTTGACCCAGTCTCTGGGCTCCTCCATTCTGAACAATCTGTGACTCTACCCTCTGCACTGCTGTATGGCTGGATAGGACTTCGTTGGCGGCTAATATGTTTAGATGCGCTTGCCCGTTTTCGGTCCCCACCCACAGACTCTTGAGATTCCAGGCCAGAGGTGGTACGCCCTGTCTCCTGCAGAGAAACAAATGCCCAAACATTTCACAAGTCTATACGAATACAAAAGAGCAGCTCAACAGATATGAATTGCTTTCTGAAATGTAATCTTTTCAGCTTTTACTGATTTGATATTTAATTGATGGTCTTGTGTTGCCAGACTTTCGATTACTGATATTAAGTCTTGAAGCTTATTCTGGCCAAGAACGCCTACTTATATACTCTTTGGGTGTGTTGTCTGAGGCTGAGACTAGTTCTTTAAAAACTGGGCATAATATTGAAATGAATAGTTGACTCAGAAATGAACATTTCTCCTTCATTTACTCACACTGCTGCCATGTTTTCCCGAACGGCTCTGGGTTTTCCAGCCAGGGTGTGCTGTGTTGAATCTGGGTTGAGGTACTGAGGTGGCTGGGCTGCTGGAAGGGCCGGTGTGCCTCTGTGGTGGAGGGAGCTGGTGCTGCTGACTGTAAGGCACACTGGTGAGGTTTGCTGGTGATGGGCAATCCCAGCCCCCTTTGGCCCCACGGGGATGGGGGCCTGGATGATCTCGGACCGGATGATGAGGTTGCCCCTGTTTGGTGGGTTTCTTGCTGTGGACGCCCTGGCTTGGGGCACTGCTGGGTGGTGATGGGAGGGAATATGGTCTGTAGGTGTGATCTCTCATGACTGAATGACTGGACTCCTTTGAGAGAGAAAGAGGAATGCTCATTAACAGTACAGATTATATAATTGTAAATTATAGATTTAAAGCGAAGTATGTGATTAGGGCTGTTAATGTGTAAAAATGACACTGTCTTAATTCACATGTGTGTATAGAGTTATAAACCCTCCTAAAACTGCTGCTGCCTTCCAGGCATATATATAAAAAAATACTGCTGAGACCACTGGTCTACCTGAAAGCATGAGGGGGAGGACCTCTTCTCAGACAGGCTCCAGGGCATTGAGCTTTTGTATCCTGGGCTCCATGGCCGAGGTGGATGTGATGGGGGTGGACGGTTGATTAAATATTTCTCTCTCAGGTGGAAATTCTACAGAATTGATTAAGAGTCGTCCATTATCACTTAAGGATGTTCTCATTCTGACCAGCAGGTGGTGCTTGAAGACTAATGCCTCTTTATAACCAAAACTTTTTGATTGACATAGATCTTTATAACCAAAAACTAACAGAAAATATGATAGTTTAATGTAAACAGTAGTTTTCTTTGCACATATTTTTTTTAGGATTAGTTCATTTACCCCAATGTCATCCAAGATGTTCATGTCTTTCTTTCTTTAGGGAAAAGAAATTAAGGTTTTTGAGGAAAACATTTTTAGGATTCTTCTCCATATAGTGGACTTCAATGGGGATCAACGGGTTGAAGGTCCAAACTGCAGGTTCAATGCAGCTTCAAAGTGCTCTAAACAACCCCAGCTGAGAAATAAGGGTCTTATCAAGAGAAACGATCTGTCATTTTCTAAAAAAAAAAAAAATTATATACTTTTTAATCACAAATGCTCATCTTGCACTAGCTTTGTGATGCGCATCTACGACTTCACGCATTGCGTAATCATGTTGGAAGGGTCACACACGGTTAGTTCTTCGTCTATGTACGCTGGTTCAAAAAGGTAATTTTCTCCTCCAACTTCAAAATGGTCTGACATCGTTGTTTTATCTTTTTTTGTAAAGGGTGTTTGACTTTCTTTGCATGTTTGCGTTGTAAACACCAGGTCAGAACTGCCACCTGCGTCACGAGTGACCTTTCTGACATGATTACGTAATGTGTGAAGTCATGGACGCAAAGCTAGTGCAAGATAAACATTTGTGGTTAAAAAGTTTATAATTTTTAATTTTTTTTTAGAAAATGACCAATCGTTTCGCTAGCTAAGACCCTTATTTCTCGGCTGGGATGTAGGAATTTAGAGCCCTTTGAAGCTGCATTGGACCTTCAAACCTGTTGATCCCCATTGAAGTCCACTATATGGTGAAAATTCCTCAAATTTTTTTCTCAAAAACCTTAATTTCTTTTTGACTGAAGAAGGAAAGACATGAACATCTTGGATGACATAGAAGTAAGTTATCGGAATATTTTAATTCTGGAGTGAACTAATCTTTAACAATGAAAAAGAACATGACTGACCTGATGTGAGCTGTTGCTCCTGCTCCTCTTGCTGGGACAGTCGTCTCGTGGAGGGGATGGGTCCCGGAGTGGTGGTGACATATTTTGAGGAGGAACTGGACGTTTAAGAGAGGGCCCTTGGAATGTCCTGGACTGAGACTGTGTCCATTTCTCTCCCTGGGTTTGTGGAGGACGCACAGTGGAACGCTGCTGCTGATGTAAACCCCCATACTGCAATTTAAAAAAACATTGAGTTGATCAGGAAATAGGACATTTTTTGTGTTTTGCTCATCTTTGATAGCACTGCAACTCTATCAATTTGGATGCCCTTACTCTGTGTGGCTGGCTGCTGTGATTGTTGCTGCTAGAGAGATGCCCTCCACACCCTGAGCTATAGTTTAGGGTGGGGCGTTCTGGGTTGTGGTGCTGGCTCTGTGTTGGTCCGCAGACCCTGGGGACCCTCTGCTCTTTTCCGATACCTCTGTCTCTGGGGTGCGTGTGGGGCCTGTCTCTGCTGAAACCTGGAGGCCTGTTTGTAAATAAAGAGGGAGTACAATTAGTGGAAGTTACAGAGCAGTGTTAAGATGACAGATTTGCTTATTATCTGTGCAATATATGACCCTGGACCAAAAAACCAGTCTTAAGAAGCACGGGTATATTTGTAGCAATAGCCAAAAATACAATGTATGGGTCAAAAGTATAAATTTTTCTTTTATCATTAGGATAATAAGTAAAGATGATGTTCCATGAATCTACCTACAGGTTTTGTGGTCCTGGGTCACATATATACTGTATTGACTATTACCAATGCAGTGGTAATACAGTTACATACATTGCCTCGCAAAAATATTCATACCCCTTCATTTTTTCACATTTTATGTTGCAGCCTTATGTCAAACTGCTTTAAATCTACACCCCATACACTCTAATGACAAAGTACAAAACAGATTTGTGACAACTTTGCAAATTTACTAAAAATAAAACACTTAAATAAGTACATTGCAAAAGTATTCACACCTTGGGACACTTTACATTTAGCTCAAAAGCATTCATATGACTTGTAGATGTTACTACACTTCGAATGGAGTTAACCAGTGCCAAATTCATTTAAACGAGTATGATTTGGAAAGGCACACATCTCTCAATAAAAGGTCTAACAGCTGAAAATGTATATCAGAGAAAAAACCAAGCCCTGAGGTTGAAAGAACTGCCTGTAGAGCTTTCTACAAGGCAATGTATATTAGATGCAAATTGGGATTTGGCCTACAAATCAGTGCTCTAGAGCAGAAAAAAAAACTGACCTGTTGTTATAAGCTTTATTTGGGTAGCTTCTTCCTGCTGTGTAGTTTTGGGATGGGGATTGATAGTTCCCTCCACTGCACCTGAAAATGGAATAACTAATTAATTAAAAACTAATATATACACAATAAAACACTGTTCAGTTAATGAATGCTATGCTAAATGTGTGTGGAGGATGGACAACCTGGATGGAGGGGCCCAGTGCCGGTTGCTGCCTGGGGCCCATGGTGCTCGATTCGGCCCAGAAGAGGGGAAGGAGTCCCACGAGTTACGTCCAGAATACTGCTCTGCTATGTGATACATTCAGCCTGAGGCGAGACAAACACGCACACATACAAAAGCAATTACTGTAGCTGTTCACTCGTGATATACCTTGTTCTAGAGAGAAGAAAGCATCCTGTGAATACTCACCGCGCTGATGAGTCTGAGAAACCCTCCACTGCAGATCTCAACAGAGATCACTACACTTTCCCTCGCTTTCAATTTGAGCTTTTCTGAATGGAAGAAAGAGAAAAAAGAAATAACAAGGATGAGTTAAGCTGTAAGCATTCTTTCATAATATCACATGATAACAGTAAGGCCCTGTTGTGTGACATTTTTAGAACATTAGTAGTGTGGATCCTCCTTCAATGTAAATTTGCAGGATTTTCCACCCTTTATAATTGTCAGGTATTATTCAAGACGATCCAGGGCGAGCTACTGGTTTAATTATAATACTTAGGGTTAGGGATCTGACAAACCTTTAGTATAAGCAATAGAAATAATCGTGTTTGACTTAGTACAGCACACAGGAAGTTAGAGACATAAAGACAGACGAGAAATTGAATGAGGGAGGGGACAGCAGAAAGGAAATCTTCAGGATGTGCTCTTGTAAATGATGGTCAATATCAGTTTCCTGAGAGAAACGACAACATGGCTCCATGGTAGCCACAAGCATGTGCTGCATAACACAACACAACACAACACAACACAACACAACACAACACAACACAACACAACACAACACAACACAATGCCCTTAACTGTCAAAGAAATAAATCTCATTGTGATCTTCACATCGCCCACACACCTTTGAAGAGTATCTAGCACCTGACTGACGCTTCCTTTAGATTTGACTGCGGCAACAGATCAAACGTGCAACGCTGGAACAAGTTCAACCTGAAGCATCTGCAGCAATCCACAGGCTCCTGTTCGTCTTATCTCTGCCCCCCATGTTCCACCCCACCCACACCAACTGTCCTTTATCATCGGAAGAACGTAACAAGTGTGTGAGGTTAAAGGAGGGCATTTGTGCTCTTTTTGGTCCATGAATAGCTCAGCTCTCATACTGTAGAACTCCAGTTGTGCATTCTGGTTCAGATCAGGACAGGGCAACTGCAGGCTCTTTGTGTTTGTTAAAGACTGTTTCACCTCTTATCTGCATCGCATAATAGCACATTTAACTCATACTCGGTTGAACACACGCTTGAACTTTGACACATTTGCTAGATGTATAATACATTGTAAGCTTTTGTATTTTTATTTTTCACACACACATAGCCGTAGCTGCGTAGCACATTAAAAACACTATTATGTTGAGAGCTCTTGTTTCTCATAAACAGCAAAGAGATTAAATGGAGAACACATGGAGACTTTTGTCTAGAAATGTCACAGGCATCTACTCTAGAGTTTCAGAAGATCTGAACAATAGGCATGTTTCAATTCATATATTTGAAATGGATATTTTACCCAAAAATGAAAATTCTGTCATTACTCACCCTCATGTCAGTCTTTCGGAACACAATTGAAGATATTTCTGATGAAATCCGAGAGCTTTCTGACTAGGGGTGTGCGATATAGACAAAAAATGGTATCTCACTATTTTTTGGGATTGTATCGATAATGATAATTAGACAATATTTTGATGACTGTGTTATTGTGCTGTATACCGTGGATAGCTGACTTCTGATTTTTTTATATTCTTCATATTCTGTGGCTTTTTTGTCTTTATAAGGCCAATTTTTCTAAAAGCGTGCATCATCTTTTGAGTCAAATTCTTACATTTGAGCTGTTATGCCAAACAAATGAAATCAGTATCAACAAAATTCATCTTTGCAATGCAGAGGAAACACAGAAGCTGCATCTGAAGTGGCATTTAGATGTACACACTGTTTAATGTAGCTCAGAGGTATATTCCTTAATTTAACCAGAATATACAGTCGATGGACTAAGAAAGATCGACGTTCTACAAATGCTAGCACCACGCATCCGTTGTGGTAATCTTGTGAACGTGCATCAAAGAATGACACGGAAGAGAAAAAATAAGTATTCTCGTAGCTTTATAACATTATATATAACATTGATGTCACATTGACTATCTATTTTAACAATGTCCTTACTACTTTTTTAGGCCTTGAACGTGTCAGTTACGTTGCAGTCTATGCAGGGTCACAAAACTCTTGGATTTGATTGAAAATAACTGAATTTGTGTTCCGAAGTCGAAAACGAACGAAAGTCTTGTGAGTTTGGAACAACATGAGGGTGATTAATGACAGAATTTTCATTTTTGGGTGAAGTATCCCTTCAAGTCTCCTGAGCTTTGAAATTTCCTTTTTATTGGGCAATGTAAGCGTCCTTTCCCATTGTAATCGAATTTTAAAGCAGACCAACAATGTGCCGTCAAACAGGTTGAGTTATATCAGATTACACAAACCTATCCAGGTATATCACACCTGTTCAGTCCAAACCAGACTCTCACAGCGTACTCCAGCAAGCTTACAAAACACAATGATGCAAGTCTGACGTGCACGAGTGGGTTGTGCATGCCAACGTCTTCATGACATGCTGCTAATCTAGGTAGCCATAGAAACCCAGCGAACTGTTCCGTTGAAAAGGAAGTGGTTCTAACTTCCTGTAAAAGCGTGACGCTGTTGTGCACTTGCGGTCGTGACCTCACTTACACAGACTGCTGAAATATATCTCACTTTGATAAACATGTCTGAAACTTCATCCCTACATGAATTTTTTCAAGTGGTGCAGTTGTGATTGTGGTTGATATCAGGCCTGATTGGGATGCATAAGCAGAGTCTCGCATCTCATGGATGAGTACGGCTTCTTTGCATTACATTCAAATGAGGTGCGATGCAGACAGACAGACAGTTGGAGAATCACCCGAAGAGCTTTCACTTACACATCTTCCGCTTACTATAAGCTTTTATGAGTCTCTCCAGTTTCACACACATGCACTTACTGTAGATTAAGGAGGAATTACATTAGAAAATAATGGGCCTTAGGCTGTCCAGCACTGTTCGTTTTAAATTTCTTTCTCTCCCATATCTTGCTCTTCTTAATTTAATCAAATCCATTTCGGAACTGCAGTAATTCTGCTTTTGTATCATAGTTCTGCAGAGGTCATATCATGTTTTCTCTGAGGCATACTTATAATGTTAATCAGGTTGTTTTTGCACCAAAAACACTCATAATTTTAGTATTTGTATGTATTTAGTCAATATTCTGCTCACTGTCTGAATTAAATAGGCCATTTTTTGCTGCTGTGCCTTTAAGACTCCATGAAAACGGACTTTCTGCATATAAAATGAGTAACATCAGGTATGCTGTGATGTGTAATTTAGTTAGCGCTTCCCTGTTTCTTAATAAGAGCCTGCATTACTTTGTGACAGATACTAAACTTGTAGAGATATTACATTTTCCTCTTTAACAGTTTGAAGGGATCTATTATGCCCATTTTTCAGCTCAAAATACCCCACAGATCATTTATTATATCATTTTGAAAATACCTATTTTGAGTGGAAGCAGAAACATGCTGTATTCACTGTCTCCTTAAATGCAAATAAGCTGCTGCTTCCCACCCCTTTTCCAGAATAGAGCCTTTACAGTTCATACCTCAGATACTCTGCTGAAAACATCTGTTTAGTTTTGATTATCATGTCTATTGTGCTAAATACCTTCGTTTTAAACCATATTAGTTTAAACCTCTGATATAGGCTTTTCTGAGTGCACACATCTGAAGCACGCAAGCAGAAAGTGGCTGTCACATGGCATGTTAGTACTAAACTAATTCTCTTTCAAGTCTTATTGCGCTTAAACGGTCAAAAACACATACGTTTAGGTTAAAAGCACACTTGAGTTACAAAAACTCAATCGAAAGCCATCGACAGAATAGTTAGCTTGCTTTGCTTGAACATTTGTCATGGCGTTAGAACTGGTACACCGGTGTCGCTTGCGACAACAAAATGGCAGCGCCATAGGTGGAAACGTGCAGATTAAGGGTCGTAATATCATAATAAGAACCCTTTTCTACATTGCAGGGGGAGCGTAATCTGAGCGGCTTGTTTTTTCACATGCTTGCAGACAAAGGGTTACCAAAACAAAGTTACTGGGTTGTTCTTTTTCACGTTTTCTGGGTTGGTAGATGCACCAGCGACCCGATTATAACACTTAAACATGGAAAAAGTCAGATTTTCAGTTTTGTCTTTTAAAGTTCTAGAAAATTGAATGATTTAAAACCCCACAAACAGAGTTTGATACTCTATAGAAAGCCACACAGTCTAGAATCCACATTGATTACATTGACTCAAACTCCTTACAAAACTCAAAAGAAAGACCAGGAATCCAGTCGAAAACAAAGAGTCTACGGTGACTGTCCATCTGAAACAGATATCTCATGAGAGCAGAGGGGAACCACAGCAGGAATCAAACAGCCGGAAAGAGAGAGGAAGAGTGGGAAGGGAAAGATAGGGGCGCCACTGCTGTCGGGAGTAGCAAGATTGTGTTACTTACTGATATATGAGAGAAATTCAGACTCAATATTCAGCGAAAAAAACCCACGCACCCTGCAGACGTAAACAAAAGCCGCTAGGCCGACCTGTGCGGGGTTTCCTGTTTAAATAACTAAATTAGATATGTCGTGTGTCTCTTTATCGAAAGCAAAATGCAGATGGTGTTACAGACACAAACATAGACAACATCTAAAACGGCACATCATGTATGAGAATTTGAGGTTTATTTAAACAGTTTCAGTTTCAGACGCAGAACGACATCCAGTTTCAAAACTCAACTTAGTAAGACGTCTTACTTTTGCGTATTTCATGTCAAGCAGGACTTTGTTGTGGAGAAAACGGTCTTGTAAAACTGATGATGTTCGCTGATGTGGGACCCTCTGTATAACCGCATGAACGTGATTCTCTACTACGCTGTTGTATGATCAGCCGCATTTTCTGCGAGAGTAATTCTCACAGGATTTCGGTCTGTATGTCTTGTTCTCACTTCCAGCTTTCACGCTTAGGTAGTGGTGCCATTGCTGCTTAGAAGTTGTTAAAAACTTGACATGCAGCTGTTAGGGTCATAGTCTATGGGTTAATATCCAATCTGAGAGGCATATATTGACATGCACACATGTCTCATATTACTCTAAATAAACAGAGACAGAGACTCACTCTTGCACATGAGATTTATATCAGATCAAGAATGAGGGCTGTAACAGGCCGGACGCATTTGGTGGTGGATTTAGGTCATTAAACAGAGGGCAGCTAGGGACAAACTAAATTGATTGAAAATACTTTTGATGTAAGGTAAGCCTGTGAGAACATAAAGACATTCTAACTCTCATAGAAGTCTTCTTTTCAAACATGTTCACACAAATGCACACGCACACTCTCTTCTCCTGGCTGTTAAAGGAACAGTGGACCCCAAAATGAAACTTGGTTGCGATGAAATGCATTAAGTTTAAATATGCACAAGTGCAAATGAGATTCAAGGGAGATCATGAAGTGTTCCATACGGCATTTGCACAATATTACAAATATCCTGAAGCCACATAGTAGTCTTCTGTGATTTGGTGAGAGGAAGTGCAAATGAGATTTGAGAGATGGAGAGTGATATGTGAACTTGGATCACAAAACTATTTATAGCAATAGCTAAAAATACATTATATGAGTCAAAATTTTCTATTTTTCTTTTATGCCAAAAATTAGCATATTAAGTAAAGATCATGTTCCATGAAGATATCTTGTAAGTTTCCTTCCGTAAATATATCAAAACTTAATTTTTGAATAGTAATATGCATTGCTAAGAACTTCATTTGGACAACTTTAAAGACTATTTTTTCAATATTATATTTCAATAATATTCTAGATTTTCAAAAAGCTGTATCTCGGCCAAATATTGTCCCATCCTAACAAACCATAAATCAATGGAAAGCTTATTTATCCAGCTTTGAATAAGAGATGATTTATACTCGATTTTTAAAAAAAAAAAAGACCCTTATGACTGGTTTTGTGGTCCAAGGTCACATATTTTCAATAAAGATTCATCATTGCAGTCACTTATGGCTTTAGAAATCATGCTACGTCATATGTACCACTTAAAGGGATAGTTCACCCAAAAATGTAAATTCTATAATTGATTACCCCCATGTTGTTCTAAACCCATAAGACCTTTGTTTATCACAAATTAAGATATTTTTGATGAAATCTGAGAGCTTTCTGACCCTGCATAAACAGCAATGCAACTGCGTTCGTGAATGCGCGTCGAAGACCGACACGAAAGTCTTTATTTTTGTTTTGTTTTTTGAGCACAAAAACTATTCTCCAAAATTAAGGTTGAACCACTGATGTCAAATGGACTATTTTAATGATGTCGTTACTACCTTTCTGGGTCTTGAATGTGTCATTTTTGTCTATGGAGGTTCAGAAAGCTCTTGGATTTCATCAAAAATATCTTAATTTGTGTTCCAAAAATGAACGAAAGTCTTACAGGTTTGTAATGACAAGACGGTGAATAATTAATGACAGAACTTACATTTTTGGTTGAACTATCCCTTTAAAGGTACCCTTTTTGCCACTTTCTGAACCCCATTGTCAAAATACTGTAAGCTTTCAATACATGTAAAAGAACTGTTTTGTTTTCCACAAAGAACTGAAAAAGCTATTTTGGGTGCGCCATCACTTTAAATGCAAATCTCTCTGTAACACACTTAAAGTTTGCAGGAGATTTTAAAGTTAAGCAGATATTTACATTACTCATTATTCAACTATTCAAAATATGTTTACAACAGTTGGGGTTATGCCACTACTCCCGTTTGTCATCTCTTATCATTCTATCTTCATTTGCAGGTGCTGCTAATGAATTGGGCCAACAGGGACGACAGGTGACCATGGGGCCCCGCAAGAGGGTAACGTAATGCGTGCATGTGGGTGTTCCATGGCAGATAACACACCGAGGAAATCTCTCTCGTGCAGAGAGAGTTATGGGTGATAGTGCTCTTGGGGAGGTTGTCTGAGAAAGTTCACTGCAGACACACACACACCGAGGCGGTGTCTTTTATTAGATCTGTGCTGAGCTGTAATGGCAGAGATCAAGATCGCCATCTATAATAACCATACTTCCTGTACAAAAGTATTCAGTAGAGACCGGCTTGCTATTATATTACACACACATATACACACACACAAGTGCATTATGTACAGAAGGATCTCCTCTGCAGCTAACTTTACATATCACTTTGAGTTGTAGAGACCTGCACAGGATTTATTGCAAAACATTCACATTTACTGCACAAAGAATAGGAAAAGAAAGCACATGGAGCACAAAGACAGAAAAAGTGAGCCGGAGGGGCCGGTATTTAAGTGGCAATGGGAGGAGAAATGAGCGTTTCTCTCCTGAGATGCACAAGCGTTCTTACCTTGCAGGTCAGAGAGGAAAAGAAGGGCACTGCTTCCTGTTTGCCCACTGCTTGAGCGCAATGTACCTTTAAAATGTTTCACCTTTACCTTTAAAAGTACCGGATGACAGCTTATCAAACAGCTGCACAAAACGTGCACGCGCTCTGTCTCATGCACACGCACACACACACACACACACACACACACACACACACACACACACACACACACACACTCGCGCTCGCACAAAAAGAGTGAGAGGACTTACTCACGAAACGCCACTGACAGACAGGAAGTGAGCTTCTATTGTTAAAAAGCCGAGTGTGCCTAGTCCATTCTGCCTTGTCCTTTCTTACCCCCCTCTCTCTCTCTCAAAACACTCTCTCGCGTTCTCTCACATTTGCACCCTCCTCTCCTGCCTTCTCCTTCAGCAGACAAAGAAAGGGAAGGAATGGTACGAGAAAGCAGAAAGAGAGAGAGAGAAATAGAGGGAGAGACAGTGAAAGAGGCAGAGAGAGTGGTGTTGAGAGAACATAGCCCAACCCCCTTCTACCAGCCAGTCTGCTTTCATTTCTTTTCCTTTTTTTGCTTTTCCCTGTACAGCCCCTCCCCCACCCTCCATAACCTCCCTCTGCTTCACTCCATCCTCATTTTCTCTCTCTCTCTCTCTCTCTCTCTCTCTCTCTTCACACCTAAAGAGTACAGTATGTGTTTCCAAGGCAACCAATCATAAACTCTGCTCACTGCACATCAGCTCAGTGCTACAGAAGATGTTCTAAATGTGCAAAAACAACGATCTCACCTGAGAAGAAAAACACATGCAAACGTGGAGTGCACGAGAGTTCCTGAGGGAGATCATGTGCAATTGAGAAATTTGCATGGCTGCTTATGTAGATTTATTTGTCTTGATCGCATTGTCTGATTTATTTTGTTATTTGTTCAGTGACTTAAAATGTGAGGGTGTGCATGTTGTTTAGATGACTTTTCCTCTCCTTAATGAACCACATGCAAACCTTCCAGAGTAAATTTTGTCCACCTGGAAGAAATTACAGTTGACTAAGTGGTAACAAAAGATTATTACTTTTATTGAGCAATGTAAAGAAAAGTAATCTTGCATTTTTTGTGCAAAAACCTACTCTATGCAAGGCATCTTAAAGAGATAGTTCAGCCAAAAATGAAAATTCTATCAGTTACTCATCCTCATGTAATTTTAACCCTTAAATGCATACTTCGGGTCTTTAGCGACCCGGAGCGTAATTCACTACCCTTCTACCCTTTTTCAAGTTTTCCTCAATTAGTATTCCTCAATCTATTTATTATAAACAATATAACAAGAAAAAAATATTAAAAAATATCGGTTTTCTGATTATTTCTTTGTAAAAAGTGTATAGGGTCGCTAGAGACCCGAGATGTGTAATAGTGTAAGTATATTTCTTGTGCGCACAAATATGTAAATATCTGATGACTTAATACGTGCAATTCACCTTTATTCTTCTAGGTGGCACTGTTTATTAGACAATAACGTGATGTTTCACTCATAATCATTGCAGGCATAAAACAAAAGAATATCATCAGCAAAAAATGTAACTGGTTTGAATGTCTTTACTGTACGCAATAAAATATAAATGTCACTGTTATTTGATGGTGGATGTGGTAAATAAGCTGCCAGCAATCAAAATATTGATTTTGAAGTCATTGAAAATGATAGTTGAGAATATGGCTGAGATCGCGAATATTAGCCAGATGCTGAATGTACTGTGGAAGTGCGCTGTGGATGGCGGGGATCGTAAAATCATCTGCTCAATTGAACCCTTTTAAAGGAACACTCCACTTTTTTTGGAAATAGGCTCATTCTCCAACCCCCCCCCCGAGTTAATAAGTTGAGTTTTACCGTTTTGAAATCCATTCAGCCGTTTTCCTGTTCTGGCGATATCACTTTTAGCATAGATCATTGAATCCTATTAGACCAACAGCATCGCGTTCAAAAATGACCAACGAGTTTCAATATTTGAGGCCGATAAGATTAGGAACTATACTTCCATTCCAGCGTAATAGTTAAGGAAGTTTGCTGCCGTAACATGGCCGAAGCAGGCGCAGTAATATCATGCCGGTCACATTGAACGTTAACTTGCTGGGAACTAATTTCAGGCGTTGTGTGATATTACTGCGCCTGCTGCGTCCATATTACGGCAGCAAACTTCCTTGACTATTATGCCGGAATGGGAATGTAGTTCCTAATCTTATCGGCCTAGAAAGTCGCATCTTTACATTTTCCGCCGGCATTAGTACACAATATAACTACAGAAGAGTCAAGTTTTAAATAGGACAATTATCGAAACTCGTTGGTCATTTTTGAACGCAATGCTATTGGTCTAATAGGATTCAATGATCTATGCTAAGCTATGCTAAAAGTGATATCGCCAGAACAGGAGAACGGCTGAATGGATTTTAAAACGGTAAAACCAACGGCGGGTTGGAGAATGAGCCTATTTCCAAAAAAAGTGGAGTGTTCCTTTAAGTTTCAAAAGGTAATGAAATATGCCCTATTTTTTTTGTTCCTCAAATATCAAGAGAGTTTTTTGCTATTGCAGAAGTTCCATTCATGCTGGATATAGGTCGGGGTCGGTGAAATGATTGGCGAAACATGCATGCATTTAAGGGTTAAACCTGTAAGACACAGAAAAGAAGCAATTGTTGAAGTCATTATTTTTGTTTTCTGTGCACACAAAGTAGTTTTCTCGTAGCACATAATGGTTGAGCCACTGACGTCACATGTACTATTTTAACAATATCCTTACTACCTTTCTGGGCCTTAAACATGGAAGTTGCATTGATGTCTATGCAGAGTCAGAAAGCTCTCAGATTTCATCAAAAATATATTAATTTGTTATCCGAAGATGAACAAAGGTCTTATGAGTTTGGAACGACATGAGGGTGAGTAATTAATGACAGAATTTTAATTTTTGGGTGAACTATCCTTTTAAACTTTGTTGCATTCCAAAATGTTTCAGAACAGAATTCACATCATTGCTACAAGACACCTCTACAGTCAGTCTTCTCATTTTAGGCCATATGGCTAAGCCGTTTTAAAAGAATCTTGCTGAGCAAGTAAGTTTATAATTTGCTGTAGTGTCAAGCTAGCTAAATAAAATCCAGTTTAATGGCACAGACATTTGAGGGTAACTCCTTTAGTACAAGTATAAAAACATGTTTAGGAACTGTACACTTGCAGTGGGCTGCCAAGCATTGGTTTCTGCAGTTGAGTAATTTGCAGGAGTAAGTACGTTTCTAGCCAAGTTCTTGTAACTTACCTTTTTTTCCTTGAAAATGTCAGAATAATTAGTTACAATTGGACTTGGATTTTGCCCTGTCTGAGGTCATGTTATAATGTTAACATTAAGTTTAACAATGTTGAGATCCGACTGTGTTCAGACTGATCAGACAATGTGTAAATCAGAACTTTGAGATCGGACATTTGGTATCAGTTTGTTCAAATCAGAGGTTTGAGACCAGGCAGCTAAAAAAACTACAGCAGTTAGACAAAATCAGATTAAGATTGAGGTTATTGTTAAAATCATAAATTTGAGATCAGACTGTTAAAAGCAGAGGTTTGGAATTAGAAGTCTGAAAACAAACTACAGCAGTTAGAAAAGATCAGAAGTTTGGGATCAGACGTTTGATATTAGTGTTAAAATCAGAAGTTTGGGATTAGACGTTTGATAACAGACTGTTAAAATCAGAGGTTTGAGATCAGAAATCTAAAAACAAACTATAGAAGTTAGACGAGATCAAAAGTTCAAGATCAAACGTTTGATATTAGAGTTAAAATCACAAGTTTATGATCAGTTGTTTTATATCAGACTGTTTAAATCAGAGGTTTGAGATCAGAAAACAATCCAAAGTAGACAAGATCAGAAGTTTGAGATCAGACACTTGAGATTAGTGTTAAAATCAGAAGTTTAAGATCAGATGTTTCATATCAAATTGTTAAAATCAGAGGTTTGAGATCACATGCTTGAGATTAGTGTTCAAATCAGACGTTTGAGATCAGGCATTTGACATCAGACTTAAAATTAGAGGTTTGAGATCAGTGTTCTGTTGCAGTTAGAAGATATTAGAAGTTTGAGATCAGACTGGTGAGATTAGAATGTTTCAATCAGAAGTCTGATATCAGACATTAGATATCAGACTGTTAAAATCAGAGGTTTGAGATTAGAAGTCTGAAAACAAACTACAATAGTTAGACAAGATCAAAAGTTTGAGATCAGACATTTGAGATTAGTGTTGAAATCAGAGGTTTGAGATCAGACATTTGATATCAGATTGGTAAAATCAGAGGTTTGAGATCAGACGTCTGAAAACAAATTATAGTAGTTAGACAAGATCAGAAGTTCGAGATCAGACGCTTGATATTAGTGTTAAAATCAGCAGTTTGAGATCAGACGTTTAATATCAGACTGTTAAAATCAGAGGTTTGAGATCAGACGTTTGATATCAGATTGTTAAAATCAGACATTTGAGATCAGATGTTTGAAAATAAATTATAGTAGTTAGATAAGATCAGAAGTTCGAGATCAGACGCTTGATATTTGTGTTAAAATCAAAAGTTTGAGATCAGACGTTTGATATCAGACTGTTAAAATCAGAGTTTTGAGATCAGACGTTTGATATCAGATTGTTAAAATCAGGTTTGAGATCAGACGTTTGATATCAGATTGTTAAAATCAGAGGTTTGAGATCAGATGTTTGAAAATAAACTATAGTAGTTAGACAAGATCAGAAGTTCGAGATCAGACGCTTGATATTAGTGTTAAAATCAGAAGTTTGAGATCAGACGTTTGATATCAGACTGTTAAAATCAGACGTTTGATATCAGATTGTTAAAATCAGAGGTTTGAGATCAGATGTTTGAAAATAAACTATAGTAGTTAGACAAGATCAGAAGTTCGAGATCAGACGCTTGATATTAGTGTTAAAATCAGAAGTTTGAGATCAGACGCTTGATATTAGTGTTAAAATCAGAGGTTTGAGATCAGATGTTTGATATCAAATTGTTAAAATCAGAGATTTGAGATCAGACGTGGTTTGATATCAGATTGTTAAAATTAGAAGTTTGAGTTCAGATGTCTGAAAATAAACTATAGTAGTTAGATAAGATCAGAAGTTCGAGATCAGACGCTTGATATTTGTGTTAAAATCAAAAGTTTGAGATCAGTCGTTTGATATCAGACTGTTAAAATCAGAGTTTTGAGATCAGATGTTTGATATCAGATTGTTAAAATCAGGTTTGAGATCAGACGTTTGACATCAGATTGTTAAAATCAATCTCAGGTTACTTGACTGTAACCTTGTTCCCTGAGAAAGCGGAACGAGATGCTGCGCTGCTAAGCGCATTGGGAACGTCTTTAGAAGTGACCAGCTGTGAATATTGTATGTAAAACGTCAATAAAATTGACTAAACGGCAGTATAGCCTCGGTTGGTGACGTCACAGGAGCGCACGCGCACGAGGCTATAAATAGATGAGCCACAGGTGCATCGTCAGGATATTTTGTCTGAAGAGCAGTCCTGGGACATCTTAAGCACGGCAAAGTAGCGCAGCATCTCGTTCCGCTTTCTCAGGGAACAAGGTTACAGTCAAGTAACCTGAGATTGTTCCCTTTTGAAAGCTACAGTCGATGCTGCGCTGCTAAGCGCATTGGGAACGAGAATACCCACGCCGCCGTGCTTGAATATGTCTGGACTCCTACGGTTGTGCAGGTGTGTTTCACAAGAACGCAAGAAGGCCTAGACATTAGCTTGTAATGTCGACTCAAGGACATGAGAGCCCGGAGTGGCATGAACATCCAAGCTATAAAATCTTATGAATGTGTGCGGAGAGGACCAGCCTGCCGCATCACAAACTTGTTGTAGGGGAGCACCCCTTGCCAACGCATTGGACGAGGCGACCCCCCTGGTGGAGTGAGCCCTAAGGCCTATAGGCGAAGCTTGACCGCGCGCCTCATAGGCAAGAGCTATAGCATCCCTGACCCAATGAGAGATGGTCTGCTTGGTGGCAGCTGCTCCTCTGTTATGGGGGCCATAACAGACGAAGAGTTGCTCCGACTTACGCCACTGGCTAGTGCGGTGGATGTAAGCCTGAAGAGCACGGACTGGACACAGTCTATGAGAATTCTCCTGCTCCGGCGTTGTGAACGGTGGAGGACAGAAGGCTTCTAAAATGACCGGATGTACAGCCGAGAATGGCACCTTGGGCAGATAATCAGGATGAGGATGCAAAATCACTTTGACCATTCCTGGGGCAAAGTCTAAGCAGGATGGCGCGATGGACAGAGCCTGCATGTCCCCAATTCTTTTTAAGGAAGTTATTGCCATTAGAAAAACCATTTTAAAAGTCAGAAGTTTGTCAGACGCTGATTCTAAAGGTTCAAACGGGGTTTCAACCAGACCCTCAAGGACTATTGCTAAGTCCCAAGAAGGGATCTTGGTTTTGACTGGAGGCCTCAGTCTCCTGGCCCCACGAAGGAAGCGGGAGAGCAGAGGGTGCCTCCCAAGCGGTTCCCCATCAATCAGGGTGTGGCAAGCCGAAAGAGCGGCCACATATACCCTAAGAGTAGCGGGGCAAGTGCCTGATGATAATTTCTCTTGCATGAAGTCCAACACTGAAGCAATCTGGCAGTTAACTGGATCTACATTGTGTGCAGCACACCACCTTTCAAAAATACCCCATTTAACGGCATAAATCCTCCTAGTGGAGGGAGCCCTAGCACTTAGGATGGTCTCAATAACGGCAGGTGAAAGCCCCGTGTCCCTCAGTTGGTTCCCCTCAGGGGCCAAACGTGAAGATTCCACAGGTTGGGCCTGGGATGGAATATCGTTCCCCCCGCCTGCGATAGAAGGTCCCTCCTCTCCGGAATCGCCCAAGGCGGGCCGTCGAGGAGAGATATTATCTCCGAGAACCATACTCTGTTCGGCCAACGCGGCGCTATCAATAAGAGGCAAGAACCTTGCTGGCGAACTCTGGCTAGAACCCCCGGGAGCAGAGAGACTGGAGGAAACGCATACAGGCGCATATTGGGCCATGAGTGCGCCATCGCATCCAGACCCAACGGAGCTGGGTGACTCAGAGAGAAGGGGACATTGCGCTGTCTGTTCGGAGGCGAAGAGGTCCACTTCCGCTTGATAACATCTGGTCCATATCAGATTCACTACTTCCGGGTGGAGTTTCCACTCGCCCGTCGGTAATGTCTGTCTGGACAGCAAGTCTGCTCCCACATTCAAGTGCCCTGGAATGTAAACTGCCTTGAGTGACAGGAACTTTCCTTGGGCCCAGAGAAAAGTCTGTCTCGCTATCCTGTTCAGGTTGCGAGAACATAGACCTCCCTGGTGATTATGTAAGAGACTGTCGCTGTGTTGTCCACCCGCACTAGGACATAACAGCCCCTTAATTGAAGGAGAAAATATTTCAGAGCCAGAAATATAGCCATCAACTCGAGGCAGCTGATGTGCCAAACGAGCTGACGGCCCTCCCATGCCCCTTAAACTGGACGACCATTTAAGGCCGCTACCCAGCCCATCAGGGAGACATCCGTCGTTAGCAGTTTGCGACGACATGGAGCCTCTAGAGTGGGACCCAAGGTGAGGAACCGGGGTCTGAACCACGGAGATAGTGTACGAAGCCATTGCGGCGCGCCACTTTTATTTGCCTTAAAGGATTGGCTCTTGGATAAAATCCTCCGGCTTTTAACCGCAACTGAAACTGTCTCATGTGCAACAGCCCCAAAGGAATCACCGTGGATGCTGATGCCATGAAACCTAACATTGTTGGCACTGACGAACAGTGCATTCTTGGCCTGGCCTGCCTTTGGTCATGGTCTGCCGAATGGTCTCGATTCGAGCGGGAGACTGCTGCGCCCGCATCGTGATCGAATCCCAAACGATTCCGAAATAAGTCATTCTCAAGGCAGGAGAAAGAAGACTTTTCTTAGTGTTGAGTCTCAACCCTAGAGAAACCAGCTGAGCTAACACGATGTATCGTGAAGGATCTCCACCTCTCGCGATTGTGCTCAGAATTGACCAATTGTTTATGTAATCCAAAAAGCGAATGCCCTGGAGTCGTAATGGAGCCCTGTGCTGCATCCATGCATTTTGTGTATGTGCGGGTGACAAGGCTAGGCCGAATGGAAGAACCCGAAATTGGTATGCTTCGCCCCCGAAAGCGAACCTCAGGTATTTCCTTTATAGTGGCAATATTTCTAAGCGAAAATATGCGTCCTTCAGATCGATCGTGACGAACCGATCGATGTTGAATCTGCGTCACGACCGTCTTGACAGTTTACATCTTGAACTTGAGCGCTTTAACTGAATGGTTTAAGCCTCGAAGATCTAAGATTGGACGCAGCCCCCCATTCTTTTTGGGAACCAGGAAGTATCTGCTTTAATAGCCCTACTCTCTTACTGAAAGAGGAACATGCTCTATGGCCTCTTTGCTCAGAAGATTTTGTAGCTGTTGTGACAGTACGTGCATCAGTTCCGGTTTCACGGAAGTGTAAACCACGCCGTTGAAACGCAGAAGATGACTGATAAATTGGATTTTATATCCTATCTGTACTGTGCTTAAACCCCACAAAGAGATGCCTGGCAGAAGC
Organism: Garra rufa; assembly: GCF_049309525.1. Taxonomy (NCBI): domain Eukaryota; kingdom Metazoa; phylum Chordata; class Actinopteri; order Cypriniformes; family Cyprinidae; genus Garra; species Garra rufa. The sequence continues at coordinate 22,677,441 of NC_133383.1, forward strand.
TTTACACGCTGCCAGACTCTGAGAGTGGTATTAATTTAGTTTTAATTTTAATACTTCCTTTTGAGGGCATGTTAGATGTTCAACGTCCAAAATGACAGCTGGAAACGACAGAACATCTAACATTTCGCTGGAAACCGCTGCCCCCCGAGGCACGAGAAGTGGCGGGGATGGAGAGGTTTTATGAGGGTATCGGGAAGTGGCGAAGATGTTGAACACGCCACATCCCACGGGGAACTACCCTCACCGTAGATACGAGACCATCAGGACTTTCTATTTTTGTTAATAATAGTCCTGAGGTCTTGCTTGGGAGGTTGCTGAGCGCAGCGAGCCTGTTCCCAGTCTCTACGAGGGGAAGCACGCTAAGCCACGCTCTGCTTTTTAACCTCCCTAGATGTTGAAGGACCGGGGCGGGACTGTGTTAGACGGCCCCTCCCCTTGAGTGCGGCGAGGAAGAATTGCACAAATACTTCATCTTGTTTCTTTACCTCCTTATATATGTCAACAATGGTATTAACCAGGTTTTCAAATAAACCGGAGGGAGAAACGGGGGAATCTAACAGGAAAAAACAGTTTTCTTTCTTTAATTCCTGTCAGATTCAGCCACAGCAGCCTCTCCGCGCTGATCCAAGCACTCAAAGAACGGCCGCTGGCGCGAGCCGTTTGCTTGGTTGCACGGAGAGACACACTCAAATCCTTCAATAAATCAGCCTGGTACGCCTGTAACACTGCCATAGTGTGCAACGCAGCACCAGCCTGACGTGCAGCTTGATAAACTTTACCCACTAAGCTGATGTTGTGCTACATGGTTTAGTGGGCAGGGTAAGTTTCTTTATAGACGATGTAAATTCGGGCGAGAGATAGCTCGCGAGCGTCCCTTTCACCCGACATCTCCATATAATCCAACAAATTTACTGTATTTGGGGGTCTCTTGTTCATCTGGCCAGTCAAGCTGCAACCTGTCCACAGCGCGAGTGACCACCTCTAGCAATTCCTCAACAGATTTACTTTCGCGAGAAGAACGCTCAGAGGCTGGCGGCTCGCGATCTGATGAACCAAGAGATATGCCATCCCCTCCGTGAACCGAAGAAGCACCGAAGCGCGCTTCGAGATCACGAGAAGGAATGTCAGGATTTGGTGACGCAGCAAGCGAAAGGGACGAACCCGTCTCTTGCTCGTCAAGCAAATCCATGCGAGAGCCCCACGATTGCAATGCAGGTGCGGACTGGAAATAATTAAGACGAGTGCGAAGCATCTTGACAGTTAACAGGTCGCAATGCTCACACCCGTCCTTCTCTATCGCTATGACCGCGTGCTGTTCCCCCAAACAAACAAAGCAATAATCGTGTGTATCCATCTCGGTCATGGGACGCGAGCATGGAGGAACACAACGCTTACCTGCTTGTTGACTCATGATGCTCTTTTTCTTCTTTTTAAACTCTTAAAATAAGAAGAGAGAAAAGTGAGAAAAAGAGTGAAGTTTCTGCGTTCTGCTTAGTCAAACTAACTCCTAACAAAATCAAGGATGAGTAAGAGAGAGAGTTTTCCGACGCACACAACACACAGAGTGATCTCTGAAGACAAAAGACCTGACGATGCACCTGTGGCTCATCTATTTATAGCCTCGTGCGCGTGCGCTCCTGTGACGTCACCAACCGAGGCTATACTGCCGTTTAGTCAATTTTATTGACGTTTTACATACAATATTCACAGCTGGTCACTTCTAAAGACGTTCCCAATGCGCTTAGCAGCGCAGCATCGACTGTAGCTTTCAAAAGGGAACAGAGGTTTGAGATCAGATGTTTGAAAATAAACTATAGTAGTTAGACAAGATCAGAAGTTCGAGATCAGACGCTTGATATTAGTGTTAAAATCAGAAGTTTGATATCAGAATGTTAAATTTAGAGGTTTGAGATCAGAAGTCTGAAAACAAACTATAGGATTTAGACAAGATTAGAAGTTTGAGATGAAACATTTGAGATTAGTGTTAAAAAAGGTTAGACAAGATCAAAAGTTAGAGATCAGACATTTGACATCAGACTTGTAAAATTAGAGATTTGAGATCAGAGTTCTGAAATCAGACTGTTGCAGTTACAAGATATCAGAAGTTTGAGATCAGACTGGTGAGATTAGAGTGTTTAAATCAGATGACTGAGATCAGAAGCTTGATATCAGACTGATTGAATCAGAGATGTTAGATCATTAAGACATTTAGACAAAAGATATCATAAATTTGAGATCAGACTGAAATCAGAATTTTGAAATCTGTTGTTAGCAAGTGAAGATCAGTTGAAAGAAGTCCCAGATCCAAAGTGTGTATTCAGGCTGTTGAGATCATACTGGAGCCTAATCTGAGAGTTATTTGGCAGCCTGACAGTAAACCAGTTCAGGCAGATACGATACATGAAGCAGATACGACACAAGGTAGAACTACTGTACGGAGGAGCTAACGAGCTCCAAAACGATGGTGGTCCAGTAATGACAGTCTCCTCAGAACCACAGATTCCCATATGAGGTTGTGAAGTGCTTGGATTGGCAAAACTTTAGGATGTTTCCAAAACCAAGTTTCCTTCACTCCCAAACCATAATAACCACTACCACTGCGACTCACACAGCTGGACCACCATAGCCCAAACCAGAACCAAACATAATGTTTTAATTTACCGCTGAGCTGTAAAAGGTGCACAGTATGCATGAGAAGTTTAAAAGGATGGTTGGCGTTTATGTTTTCAGAGTGCTATAATTATATATTTAGGGTGTTTCTGCATAGATTTAACACTAGGCTACACTCTTCAAGAATTGTAGTAACTTTCATCTTTGAAAGGTTTCAGCAGACACTTCGTAACTATGCGAGGAAAAACAAATAAGGTCGAGCTTCAGCGCATACAAACTTGGTCTCCAAAACACAGCTGACTATCTAAGTATCTAAGCTGTCCTCACAAGCGATTAATTCTGCAATTACAGACTTCCTGTTTCTGTGTTTGAACTTCTGTGTTTCAACTCAGGAAGGTTCATTTCAGTCTACGAGGCACAACTGATCTCTTTTAACTGACATCACGGTTTCATTCATTATGGCTCCACCAAATGACTCGGGTTAAGCTTCTATTTTTAGAAGGATATTTTAGCAGCTCACGGTTGTCTGCTTGTGGTAAAGCTCCGGTGAATGTAGGTCAGTATGTGCAGATAACCACAGCACGTGTGCCATTAAGCCCCCTGCAGGCCTGTGCAAACAATAGCCGTCCAATGCTTTTTTTCTCTCCTGGAAACATTTACAGTATACAGTGGATTGCTTTTAAGTAAACACAGTAATTTTCAGAACCCTACTTCCTCTATGAGTTGACATGCATACCAGATGAAGCCATTTTCTAAAAACCAGCACATTTTGAAACAATGTTTGCATGACATTCTTATTACGATATGAAAACTAGAATGCCTTGGGGATTGTAATCTCACAATGGCATTTATTTAATCACACGGAACTAGAGAGCCAGTGTAAGCGATACCAGTAACTACAGTTGCCGGCGATGATGTGAGGCAATGCATCTGTAATGCTACCACACACACACACATACACTGCTGTCAGAATAATGAATGACTGCTTTAGTGCTGATCGGTGTGCACGTAATGCACGCATACACGACATTTACCTTTATGGAAACACACGCCAATGCTAATTTGCACATTAAAAACCACTGAATGTAACTCTTAACATTATAAGATGTTCCGAATAAAGAAATGGTCTTTTCTTTCAAATCTTCGTCTTACCTCCTCTCCTCTTCTTTCACCTCCTCTTTCTCTCCCCTTTTTTCCTCCTTCTTTTTCCTTCAAAGCAAATCCAAATCTTTCCTCTCCCTTCCTCTCCTTACCAAGTCAATCCTGTCGCCTCTGTTCCCCACTTCTCTCCTCCCTCTTTCCCCTCTCCTCTCCTCTCTCTGATTCTCAGATGTTCACAGCGGATTCATCCACGTGCACAGCCTGGGGGTGGAGCCACTGCTTGCTGCTTCTGCACTCTGCTCAGTTGTCAATCATCTCACTTCAGCCAATCAGAATAGAGCAGCCTGTGTCAGTCAAGGGATACCAGCGAATATGAGCCCTGGAGGTGGGAAATGTGCAGAAAAAAAAAAGTGGGAGAGAGAGAGTGTGTCTGCCGTGTATGTGTGTGTTTTGGAACAAGGCCAACACACTATGTGCTATTTTTAAACCTCACTGTAGGGTGGCAAAAGACTCCATTTTCTGAAAGAATCGGGTATATTTCAAAGCCTCAGGAATACCTATATGCTCAATTAAATCTGTTTTGATTGAAGAAATATGAAATTGTGGAATTCACCGTGGGATCATCATAGTCTCTAATGGTATTTTGATGTAACTGTCTCTACATGTAGCAGTGGATGTGGTCACTGCAGTTTTTACAGAGTTTTTAATGGACTCTAAGCTGAGCTGATACTATATTAACAAATCTGAGCTCAGCTAGATTATAGTGATACATATAACCACACCAGGGTGTTGCTCAGTTGTTAAGGTGGTTGTTTGGGTGCTGTAGGGGTTTGCTTGGCAACCCAAAGCAAGACATTTAATCCCACATGTCTCTGAATTTGGTTGCTTGTTCAATGCAAGTCTATGGTATGAGAATCGTAAGTGTGACCTGATGAAATATTGTCTGACACTCAAGAGAGTAGATTTCAGCAGGAGATTAGAGGTGATAGGATATGACAGGCACTAATGGATGATAGTGAAAAGTGAGAGACAAAAGACAAAAAAAGCATTAGGAAATGAAAAAACAAAACAAAAAAACAGGAATAGTATATGGTATGATGATAGGCCAGAATAGGGATAGCAGGTCAGGACAGAACAGCATTAGGACCAAGAATAGGACATGGAAAGGATTTGATAGGAGAAAAAAGAAATATGAACAGGATAGGATGGATATATGAATAGAATAGAATAGAATAGAATAGAATAGAATAGAATAGAATAGAATAGAATAGAATAGAATAGAATAGAACAAAACAAGACAGGATATAACATGACAGGTATAATAGAAAACAATAGGAATGGAATAGAATAGAAAAAGAGGATAGGAAAGCACAGGATAACATCTTATAGGAAAGAAAAGAACATTAGACTACAGAGAACAGAACAGAATAGGGCAGGACAGCATAAGAAAGAATAGAAATGATATGGGATAGGCATATGATATGAACAGAAATAAAAAGAATAGAACAGGACAGGAAGGGGAAAAAAAGAGTATGAATAGGGTAAGATAGCGATAAGAATTTGTAAAGCATAAGACAATAGAATAGATCAGAACAGGAAAGAAAAAAAGAGTATAAATAGGATAAGATAGCATAGCGATAAGAATATGTAAAAACATAACACAACAGAGCAATAGAAGAGGGCAGAATAGAATAGAATATAATAGAACAGAAAAAGACAGGATAGGCAAGCATAAGACAGGATAAGATCTGAAAAAACAATAATAGAATAGCATAGAATAGAACAGGGTAAGGTGGGAAAGAGTATGAATAGGATAGTGACAAAAATATGAAAAATGTAGGACAACAGAACAGAATAGAATAAAGCAGAAAAGAAAACAACAGGAATGGAATAGAATTGAAAAACGGGATAGGATAGCATATAATCAGACAGGATAAGATCTGGTAGGAAAGAAAAGAAGATTACAGAATACAACAGAATAGAATGGAAAAGGGCAGAATAGAATAGAAAAAAAAACAGAATAGGAAAGCATAAGATAATACAGGATAAGATCTGATATGGAAAACCAAGAATTGAATAGAATAGCATAGAATAGAACGGGGTAAGGTAAGGAAAGAGTATGAATAGGATAAGATAGGATAGCAACAAGAATGTGAAAAGCATAGGACAACAGAACAGAATAGAATAAAATAGAAAAGAAAACAACAGGAATGGAATTGAATTGAAAAACACAGGGTAGGAAAGCATATGATAACAGGATAAGATCTGGCAGAAAAGAAAAGATTGTAGAATATAACAAAATAGAATAGAAAAGGGCAGAATCGAACTGAATAGAAAACGACAGGATAAGATAAGACAGGATGACATCTGATAGGGAAAATAGAATAGAATAGAATAGAATAGGGCAGGATGGAAAAGAGAATGAAAAGGATAAGATAGGATAGCGACAATAATGTGAAAAGCATAGGACATCAGAACAGAATAGAATAGGGCAGACTAGAATAGAATAGAAACAATACGAATTAATAGAATTGAAAAAGACAGGACTGGAAAGCATAGTAAATGGCAGGATAAGATCTGACAAGGAAAAACAACAGAATAGAATAGAATAGAATAGAATAGAATAGAATAGAATAGAATAGAATAGAATAGAATAGGGCAGGATGGGAAAGAGTATGCATAAGATAAGATACGATAGTGACAAGAATATGAAAAGCATAGAACAACAGAACATAATAGAACAGAACAGAACAGAAAACAATAGGAATGGTATAGAATTGAAAATGACAGGACAGGAAAGCATAGAATAAGACAGGATGAGATCTGATAGGGAAAAAAGAACATTATAGAATAGAATAGAATAGAATAGAATAGAATAGAATAGAATAGAATAGAATAGAATAGGGCATGATATGATAAGAAAGAATATGAATGAGATTGGATAGGTATATTATATGAACAGGAATAGGAATGGGATAGAATAGAATAGAATAGAATAGAATAGAATAGAATAGAATAGAATAGAATAGAATAGAATAAGAAAGAATAGGAGTGGGATTGGATAGATATATTATATAAACAGGAATAGAATAAGAAAGAACAGGAATGGATTGGATAGGTATATTATATGAACAGGAATAGAATAGAATAGAATAGAATAGAATAGAATAGAATAGAATAGAATAGAATAGAATAGAATAAGAAAGAATAGGAATGGGATTGGATAGGTATATTATATGAACATGAATAAAATAGAATAGAATACAATTGAACTCAATCAGAACAGAAAAGGATGGGATAAAAAAGCATAGAATAGAACAAAATAGAATGGAATAAGATAAGGCAAGAACTGGGTAGGAAAGAGTATGAAAAGGTTAGGATAGTAAAAGGAATATGGAAAGCATAGAACAAAACAGAATAGAATAGAATAGAAATGCATAGAATAGGACAAGGCAGGTCAAGATATGAAATAACAGGAAATGACACTATAAGTCAGGATATAATAGAATAGAATAAAATAGAATAGAATTTAATAGTATATTATAGAATATGTGTTGGGATAGGAATAGGATAGGATCCAATGGGATAGGATCCGATAGGATAGGAACAGGAAAGGAGAAGTAAATAGATAATATAAGAAAAAAAGAAGATTGTGAGACATAAGAACAGATTCTAAGAATAGAAAATAGCAAAGTTGGAAATGGATGAACTGGATATGATAGAACATTATAGGAATAGGTTACATGATAGGAAAAAGATGATAGTGAGATTTGAGAATAGATGAGAAATGCAGGGCATAGGACAGGACAGGATGTCATAGTAGAGGATGATAGAAGAACAGAGGGGATCTCAAAATGCTTGTGCATTCCTAGTAGTGTCTGGTCACAGCTGGGTAGACCCACAGCTTCTTACTGAGACTGAGACACTTAGACTGAGCTATTGAGGCAGTGAGGCAGTGGGTGAAAAGAGGAGGGGGTTCTTGCCTACGTGACTTTCTGTGCATAGCACCCACGTACCCCATCTGCCCTGTCCCCATCCTATCAAAGACAGTGTTTGGGGTGAGTACAACCCAAAATTTGATGGAACTGCAGAGACGGTGCATCACAAAAAAACACACAGACCATACAAAATGAGACAGATTCCTGTCTGACTGCCCATAGCAACAGCTCCAGTGCTGCACCGTTTCCATTGGGCGAGTCAGCCGGCTGCATGATATACCAGTGTCGGCATGCCAGCCAATCAGACGCTGTGTCTGCCTGAGCTGGATTCCACACTCACCATGGTAACAGAACTACACACTTGAGTCAGTCAAACATGGAGTTCTGACATCCATGAACCACATGTGACCGCTGACTCCATGCAAAGAGAAAAACCAGAAGATGCCATGAATCAACACTGTTTATGTTTGCGGTAGCATAAGGACATACAGAAGACAGACTCGCACTGAACAGTGATGCATGAAAGAGCTTATTGGAATTCCTCTGGTGCTACACAGCCATAAAAGATGCATTTAGTTTTGAGTGGTGGCGTGGTATGCTTCATATCTGTGGCTCTGAATAATAATTCCAACTAGATTATACATGTGTAAAAGTTGACGCCACTAGGTAACAAGGAGGTCTGCTCTCTAGATATGGCTCAAGTTTCTTTTTTATTGTATGTCAGGGTGAAGTCCATGCACACCTATTATTAACAAAAGTAATATCTATGTCCATAGCACAAAATTAGATTTATGTTAGGATCATAAATCAAAAATTAGATAAAAACTAGATGGAAATGCATAAACGTGAACCAGCTCTGCTTGGGAACAGCTTTGTCTGAACATGCTACACACATGAAATATGATGCTCAGTCAGTGTCATCATCTTTTAACCCTGATGAAGCCATGATTATTGGTTAGGAGAGAGTTAAAAGTCCCACCTATTCTCCATGATGATTGGCTCTCCTGGCTGTTCATCTCCCTGAGCTCAATCAGAGAGAAGCTCTTCACAAACTGGTACCAATGGCACTTTTCTACTGGCTGCAGATGCATCGGCATCAGTGACATCATTTTCCATCCCACCGCAGGGATGAAGGAAGAAACCCAGCTGCTGGCCAGCTGTGCAAATGACAAGAAAGAGAAAGAGAGAGTAAGTTTTCATAATGTTTTGTTTCTGTAAAGGTGACTTTCAGAAAATTTTCAGAAAATGGCTTGTAGATCTCTAGCAATAAAATGTATTTTTTTTTATTTTGTATTAAGCCAGCATAAAGACATTCTACATAATTCAACAAATAATAAATAAGCAATCTTAAAATGTGTGTAAATATACACAACCAGTCAAAAGTTTTTGAACAGTAAGATTTTTTCAAAGAAGCCTCTTACACTCATCAAGTCTGCATTTATTTGATCCAAAGTAGAGCAAAACTGAACATTTTTTAAATGTTTTTACTATTTAAAATAATTGTTTTCTAATTGAATATATTTTAAAATGTAATTTATTCCTGTGATTTCAAAGCTGAATTTTAGCATCATTACTGCAGTCTTCAGTGTCACATGATCCTTCAGAAATCATTCTAAGATTTGCTTCTCAAAAAACATTTTTTATTATTATTATGTTGAAAACAGCTAAGTAGAAATTTTCCCCCCCGTTTTTTATGATGTTTTTATCATCACTTTTGATCAATTTAAAGCTTAATTAAAATGTCTATAATACCCCTCCCCCCACTGTTTTAAATACTGATAATAATAAATGTTTCTTGAACACCAAATTAGCATTTTATTTATTAGAATTATTTCTGAAGGATCATGTGACACTGAAGACTGGAGTAATGATTCTGAAAATGTAGCTTTGATTACAGGAATAAATTACATTTTAAAATATATTCAAATAGAAAGCAGTTATTTTAAATAGTAAAAATATTTCACAATATTACTGCTTTTGCTGAATTATGGATCAAATAAATGCAGGCTTGGTGAGCAAAAGAGACTTCTTAAAAAAATATGAAAAATCTTACTGTTCAAAAACTTTTGACTACAAAATCAGTCTTAAGTAGCACAGGTATATGTGTAGCAACAATACATTGTATGCGCAAAATAATCGATTTTTCTTTTATGCCAAAAATGATTAGGATATTAACTAAAAACATTCAACAAATTTCCTACTGTAAATATTTCAAAACTTAATTTTTGATTAGTAATATGCATTGCTAAGAACTTTATTTGGACAACTTTAAAAGCGATTTTCTCAATATTTGCACCCTCAGATTCCAGATTTTCAAATAGTTGTATCTCAGCCAAATATTGTCCTAGCAAAACATACATCAATGGAAAGCTTATTTATTCAGCTTTCAGATGATGTATAAAACTCAATTTCAAAAAATAGACCCTTATGACTGGTTTTGTCGTCCAGGGTTACACATATATGTGACCCTGGACCACAAAACCAGTCTTAAGTCGCTGGGGTATATTTGTAGCAATAGCCAAAAATACATTGCATGGGTCAAAATTTTGGATTTTTCTTTTATGCCAAAAATCATTAGGAAATTAAGTAAAGATCATGTTCCATGAAGATTTTTTGTAAAATTCCTACTATAAATATATCAAAATGTAATTTTTGATTAGTAATATGCATTGTTAAGAACCTAATTTGGACAACTTTAAAGGTGATTTTCTCAGTATTTTGACTTTTTTGCACCCTCAGATTCCTGATTTTCAAATAGATGTATCTCGGCCAAATATTGTCCTATCCTAACAAACCATATATCAATAGAAAGCTTATCTATTGAGCTTTCATATGGTGTATATATCTCAGTTTTGTAAAATTTAACCTTATGACTGGTTTTGTCGTCCAGGGTTACACATATATGTTAAAATAACGTTGACAAATAATACAAATAAACAACCCTTGTAAATATCTTAGACATTTTTGTATTCAAATGGCGCCATCTAGTGGTGTGTTCCAGAAATAGAAAAGAGACGCACAAGTGACGGACATCTTTAAAACACAATTTAGAGAGTGTAAAACAAACTCGTTATTACATATAATAAGTAACATAACTTATTAGTTCGCAACCCAGCTATATTTACATATATTCATCACCTTACCTGCGATATGAGCTGAAAACCGATCTTATGGGGTGTGTGAGGTAACGAGGAAGAACTGCGCAGTTTAAATTCCTTCAGGAATACTCCATAGAGCCTTCCTGCACCTGTAACACCACCATCTGTGTATGTAGCCTCCATCAGAGCTGAGAGTAGAGGAGTTGTTGTTACTCACAACGGCGTTACTTTTACTAAGGATGAGCGGTTGAGTCACCGAGTGACGTCAGTGCGATTCATCCCACGCTCACTTGGCCTCACGAGCTCGTGCATGTTTCTTCTTTAACAGCACTACATAGCACGTTTCTTTAATTAATTAATTTTTTATTTTTTATTTGTGACCCTGGACCACAAAACCAGTCATAAGTAGCACGGGTATATTTGTAGCAATAGCCAAAAAATACATTTTAAATGATCGATTTTTTACGCCAAAACAACAACAACAACAACAACAAAATCATTAGGATATTAAGTAAAGATCATGTTCCATTAAGATATTTTGTACATTTTGTATATTTTCATACATTGTAAACTTTGATTAGTAACATAAACAAATTTGTTGGATCAGTAATATATGCATTTCTAAGAACTTAATTTGGGCAACTTTAAAGGCGATTTTCTGATGTTTAGATTTTTTATTTATTTCTGATTTTCAAATAGTTATATCTCGGCCAAATGTTACCCTATCCTAACAAACATCAATGGAAAGCTTATTTATTCAGCTTTCACATGATGTATAAATCTCAGTTTAAAAAATGTACCCTTATGAATGGTTTTGTCGTCCAGGGTCACATTTAAAGTTTGCTTGTACACTTCAGCTTCACTGCAACACGCTGTTTCAGAACAATCTACACTACCAGCCAAAAGTTTTTGGACAGTAAGATTTTTACTGTTTTTAAAAAGTCTCTTCTGCTCACCAACTCTGCATTTATTTGATCTAAAGTACAGCAAAAACAGTACAATTTTGAAATATATCACTATTTAAAATAACTGCTTTCTATTTGAATATATTTCGAAATGTCATTTATTCCTTTGATCAAAGCTGAATTTTCATCAGCCGTTACTACAGTCTTCAGTGTCACATTATCCTTCAGAAATTATTCTAATATGCTGATTTGCTGTTCAAGAAATATTTATTAATATTATCGATATTTATAACAGTTGAGTATTTTTTTTTTCAGGATTGTTTGATGAATAGAAAGATCCAAAGATCAGCATTTATCTGAAATATAAAACTTTTGTAACATTATACACTATACCATTCAAAAGCATGGAGTTCGTATAATTATTATTATCTGTTTTTTTATAAAATTTTTTGTGAAAGAAATTATAGAAGTTAATACTTTTATTTAGTAAGGATGCTTTAAATTGATCAAAAGTGATGGTAAAGACTTTTTTAATGTTACAAAAGATCTATTTGCAGATAAATGTTGTTCTTCTGAACTTTCTATTCATCAAAGAAAACCTGAAAAAATTCTACTCAGCTGTTTTTCAACATAATAATAATAATAATAATAATAAATGTTTTTGAGCAGCAAATCAGAATATTAGAAAGATTTCTGAAGGATCATGTGACTAAAGTAATGATGCTAAAAAGTCAACTTTCAAAATTGTACTGTTTTTGCTGTACTTTGGATCAAATAAATGCAGGCTTGGTGAGCAGAAGAGACTTCTTTAAAAAAAACATTAAAAATCTTGCTGTGCAAAAACTTTTGACTGGTAGATAAACACTTTAATTTACAGTTGGTAAGTAATTATTGTCTGTAGTTAACTGACTTGAAGGAATAGTTCGCCCAAAAAGGAATGAATTTGTTGAAAATGTATTAATCCCCCAGCCATTCAAGATGTAGATAAATTTGTTTCAGATAAGTTTGCAGTACAGATTTGGAGAAATGCAGCATTACATCACTTGCTAACCAGTGGATCTTCTGGAGTGAATAAGTGCCGTCAGAATGAGATTTCAAACTGTTAAGCATAACAAAAAAAATACACAAGTAACCCACAAAACTCCAGTCCATCAATTAACATCTTGTGAAGCTGCATGTTTGTAAGAAACAAATCCATTATTATTGAGTGCATAATCCATAATATTGCTTCTTTGGTGAAAAAGTCCATTCCCTGCTGTCTTCTTACATCAACATCCACCGTCATATTTGTTTAGAACTGTTTTTGCTGGGAGTTGATTGAATGATGGGGTGGGGGTAGTTTTTCCTCTGCTGTGGGGTCTGGTGGGCCGCCCCGGGCTGCCGTGGGCCCTGGTCTGGATGGGCCTGGGCCCCCGGCCCTGGGCGGACTTGGGGCAACGGGGGTGCCTATGGGGGTCAGCGGGGGAACTTTGCCCCCTCCGATGCTTTCCTCCCCATCCCTAATGCTTCCCTTCTCCCGCTCCATCACACTAACATACAGGTAGGGTTTTGGGGTGCGGGTGTGTCGCTGGGACGCGGGGGATTTGGGACTCCTCTGTCTCCTCGTGGCCCTCGGATCTCCGGGCCCAGGGACCGGCCTGCCCTGGTGCGGCCGGCTGCTGGCGGAGCCTGCGGGCTTGCCGCCGTGGCCCCCTGGGGCTTCTGCAGTGTGGCGGCCGGATGACCCCCTCCGTGCTTTTATCTGCCCTTTTCTGGGTGGGATCCGCGGTTGTCTCTGTGGTATTTCTCCTGGGACTCCCGTGCCCGGGGGGGCCTCCGGATGTTTGGGGCCCGGATCTCCTCCATGTCTGCTTCATGTCTTGCGGGATGGGGCTGTGGTTCCCCACACACACTATTAAACATTTACATGGAAGAACCTTATGAACACAAGTGCGCTTATACACACACGTGTGCACAATAGAGTGCGGATCGGGCCGCATTTTTCTGTCCGAGCCCGGCCCGAGTCCGACAGAGCAGTAACCGAACCCGACCCGAGCCCGACACAGTTAAAATCTCTTTTTACTCATACTAATGACACATGCACTTTTTTGTGTGGAAAGCCCGCTTTTATTAAGCCACTGTAAAAAAAGCGTTCGGAAATGTCAACAGATGAGAGCATCAGTGCACACTGGGCAAAAAGCGCCGTTATAACACGGGCGCACTATCGCGCTGAGGTGACCGAGCCCGACCCGAACCCGAGCATCCTTTCTAAATATCTGTCCGAACCCGGCCCGACCCGTCGGGTTCCGTCGGGTCCCGTCGGGCTCGGCTCGGGTATCCATCCTCTAGTGCACAAAGGTGTACTCACAAGCATTCACACTGGTGTAAAAAGACGTGCTCATAGACACATTTAAATATTATTTAATAAAAAAAAAAGTGGAAGTGATGTGATCAGTGCAGACAGAATGATCCGCATAAAAAAAACAAAGAGGATTTGATATCATCTGCGACTGATCCAAAAAAAAAAAAATAGAACTGTTTTTGCTTGATCTGAGTATTTTCTCTCCTGATTCAGACTAGACAATCAAAATTGATTACTTGTGGATGACTGTGATGTTTTTAATCAGCTGTACTCTCATTCTGACGGCGCCCATTCACTGCAGATGATCCATTGGTTACAAGTGATGTATTGCTACATTTCTCCAAATCTGTTCTGATGAAATAACACATTTTTCTACATCTTTGGTGGCCTGAGGGTGAGTACATTTTTAGCACATTTTCCATTTTTATGTGATTTTTTTTTATTACCTGCCCTATATAGTTATATAGCCTATTGGATTTTAGTATGTAGTCCACTACATGGACAAAGACAAGTCAAATCAGTTAAAAAAGGTGTAACAAACAAGAGAACAGTCAGAACAGGTTAAAGTTTTTTAGTCAAGTCAATAATGTAAGCTATATGTTGAGGTTTACAATATATTAATGAGTTTCTTTTTTTATTGGAGTGGTTCAGTAATTAATCCCTGTTCTTGTGCTTATCCTAAACTACCTAAAAAATGTTTGTGTTATCCTCTATAGTGCAATCCAGTGTAGTGACCAAAGGAAGCAGAGAAAAAAGTGGGATGCAGACCACCCACTAGGTAACTATGGCAACAAGTCAACCTTTCATTGGTGGGCAGGCAGTCAGTCGTGGAGGAAATCTCACTAGTAAGTGTGAAAGTTAACATATAAAAACACTTGTGTGTGTGCACTGCGTACACTTCAAATGATACTTAGACAAGTGGCTTCTGTTCTATATACATATACAAACATTGTGAGCGTACTTGTCCTTTCAGTATTATCGAAGCGTATAAAAGTTATTACCACTGTTATAAGTTAGATAGATAGATAGATAGATAGATAGATAGATAGATAGATAGATAGATAGATAGATAGATAGATAGATAGACAGACAGACAGTCAAGCCCAAAATTATTCATACCCCTGGCAAATTCTTACTTAAAGTTATTTTTATTCAACCAGCAAGTTTTTTTGTTTTTTTTTGACTGGAAATGACACAGGCTTCTCCCAAAAGATAATAAGATGATGTACAAGAGGCAACATTGTGGGACAAAAATATTTCTCAGCTTTTATTTACATTTGAACAAAAAGTGGCATGTCCAAAATCATTCATACCCTTTGCAAACTGTCACAGTCTATGGGAAAATCCAAAGTTCTATACCATTCCAAATAGTCCAAGCTGTTCTAAAGCATCCTAATTAGCCTGATTCATTGGGAACAGCTGTTTTAATCAACTCAACAGGTGAAAAACAGAAGCTCTCTGCTGTTGGTTTGTGGACAGTCATGGCTAAGACAAAGGAGCTCACTGAGGACCTGCGGCTGTGCATTGTGGCTGCTCACAAGTCAGGAAAGGGCTATAAGACCATATCTAATGTTTTGAAGTTCCAGTGGCTACAGTGCAAAGTATTATTAAAAAAATACAAGACCTTCCTCACTGTAAACAATCTCAGAGGACGTGGTTGGAAGCCAAAAGTGACACCTGTGCTGGCCAGGAGGATAGTGAGAGAGGTAAAAAAGAATTGTTTGGACACAATGATGTAGCCATCATTTGGCGTAAAAAAGGAGAAGCCTTCAACCTTAAAAACACCATCCTCACTGTCAATGAGAATCTGTGGAGGGAGCTAAAGATCAGGGTGATGGCAAAGAGACCCACCAACTTGAAAGAGTTGGAACTCATTGCTAAAGATGAATGGGCAAAAATACCAGTGGAGACATGCAAAAAGCTGGTCAGCAATTCTAGGAAGCGTTTGATTGCTGTAATAGCCAATAAAGGATTTTCTATTGATTATTGAGAAGGGTATGAATAATTTTGGACATGCCACTTTTTGTTCAAATGTAAATAAAACATCATCTGTGTCATTTCTAATTAAAAAATTTTTTGCCAGGGGTATGAATAATTTCGGGCTTAACATTGAACATTAAAATTCTTTATACCTTTTTGATACAGCTAATTGAATATAATGTAAATCAAACGTATCCCAATTGTAAATAGGCTACATAAGGATAAAATCTACGTGCAACTACTTTCTAAAAAAAATGTTAATTTGAGAATTAACATTTAGTGTAGCGTTTATGAATGCTACAGCAGGCCACTAGGAGTTTTCCTCACTGCTTGTTGAGATGCTGTTGTCATGGTAGTGCATGAAAACGAGAATTACAAGCGCTTCACGAAATGAGGAAGAACCTCTTCAAAAGACATGCAAGCCCTTGACCTTCAGAACTAATGAGAACGATCACACACGCATATATACACAAACTTCAACTCACAAAAACAACAGTCTTAGTAATGAATCACACTTGATTTAATGTCTTGCGCTTCTATTTGCTACACTATTCAAATCATGTAGGCCTACTGTGCGCTAGTCTGTTTGCTTAACAAAATATGTTGAGGCGGAAACCACATTCACCTGACACGAATTATGTTTAAACACGTTTGTGAGGTTATTTAGTTATTAATTTGAATATACTTAATATAGAAGTATTAAAATCCTGTGGAAATGACCTGCTTTGTTGACGAACATCTGTAAGTGGGAATTATTTACACATGGAGAATCGATAAATTCAATTTAATTACTCTCAATGAACATATCAGTCACTAGGGGGTGCTATGACTCTGCTGGGTAGAGTCTGTCTATCAGCGTCTTCCGTTTAATTGCACTAAAAGCTAATTCCACTTCTACAAATAAAACTGTACACATTTTAGTTTAGTTTGCTTTGACCCTGCTGGGGTTGCAGATTGCTTATTTATTTTGGTTTGTTTATTTGAAAATTTCTAAAATGCAGACTCACATCAAATATTGGGATATATTTTCAGCTCATCAACTTTAGACTAATGTACATTAAAATAAATCAGAAATGGGTTTTGATTGTTTGAAAGCATGCTGAGAGGACAACAGAACACTTCGTGTTTAGAGCCCGGCCCTAAATCACCAATTACTGGCGTCAACAGGAAATACATGATCGTTATAGTTCACTTAGACCCAATGTAATGCCATCCATCAATCAAATCTGAAGTCAGATATAGGCTGAAAATGAGAACTGACTAGTGAGGTTACGGTTATTTCACTGGACGTCACCCACAGACCTGCATTAATGTTTCATTATGGCTTTATTGCAAATTTATTACTGTGCATTATGTATTTTATAATAGCTTTATTATAGATTCTCTGAAAGCCACTGTATCATATAACAGCTATTTAATGTCTCAATACTTTCTGATTGACATTTTTCATGTATATGCATTTAAAATTTACAGTCTTTCTCTTCCAGGAATAATTAGCAAATGCGCCATACAAATTTTTATCCAATCAAATGCTTTATAGAATGAGAATGTCCCACCCACTAATGATATCCTAGGGAAGCCCGTTATGGCCACTGAATAAAAAAAAAAAAAAAGGTAATTGTGAGGTTTCATCTCACAATTCTTACTTTTTTTCTCGCAATTGCGAATTTACATATCTTTTATAAAGTAAACTCGCAATACTGTGTTGTTTCCTAAATGATGCACAGCTGTTTTTTTAGTGATAGTTGTTATAAAGTAAGAGTAAAATACAAACTCAAAATTCTGACTTTTTTATATAAACTCACAATTCTGACATTTTTTTTTTCAAAACTGCATGTTACAAACACGCAATTCTGACATTTTTCTCAGAATTCTGAGATAGAAACTCGCAATTGCAAGTTATAAAGTCAGAATTGCGAGATATAAACTCACAATGTTGACTTTTTTTTCAAAACTGCAGGTTACAAACTCACAATTCTGACTTTTTTTTTCAGAACTGCATGATACAAACACAATTCTGACATTTTTCTCATAACTGAATGATACAAACGTGCAGTTCTGTCATTTTTTTCAGAATTGTGAGATATAAACTCGCAATTGCAAGCTATAAAGTCAGAATTGCGAGATATAAAGTCACAATTCTGACTTTTTTTCTCAGAATTCTGTAATACAAACGTGCAATTCTGACATTTTTCTCAAAATTATGAGATATAAACTTGCAATTGCAAGCTATAAAGTCAGAATTGCGAGATATAAAGTCACAATTCTGACTTTTTTCTCAGAATTCTGTGATACAAACTCACAATTCTGACTTTTTTCTCAGAATTGCATGATACAAACGTGCAATTCTGACATTTTTCCCAAAATTATGAGATATAAACTTGCAATTACAAGTTATAAAGTCAGAATTGCGAGATATAAACTCACAATTCTGACTTTTTTCTTAGAATTGTGATACAAACTCGCAAGTCTGACTTTTTTTCAGAACTGCATGATACAAACACGCAATTCTGACATTTTTCTCAGAATTATGAGATAGAAACCTGCAATTGCAAGTTATAGTCAGAATTGCGAGACATAAACAGCAAATTCTAAGAAAATGTCAGAATTGCACGTTTGTATCATGCAGTTCTTAGTCAGATTTGCGAGTTTGTATCACTCTCAGAATTTGTATCAGTCTCAGAATTGTGTGATACAAACTTGCAGTTCTGACTTTTTTCTCAGAACTGCATGATACAAACTCGCAAGTTTTTAAGTCAGAATTGCGAGATATAAACTTACAATTATAAAGTTGGAATTGCGAGATATAAACTCACAATTCTGACTTTTTACTCATAATTTTGTGATACAAACTCGAAATTCTGACTTTTTTTTCAGAACTGCATGATACAAACATTTTTCTCAGAATTCTCAGATAGAAACCTGCAATTGCAAGTTATAATCAGAATGTGAGAAATTTAGTCACAGTATTGACAAATAAAGTCAAAATTGCAAGATATACAGTTGCAATCAAAATTATTCAACCCTCCAGAGACTGCAGTAGTTTACAAATACAAGCTTTTCTTAAGATCCAGGACTTTAAAAAATTGCATCTATAACCAATTACTGGCATATTAAAAGTGATAATGTCAACATATAATGTAATATTTTTGAGTTTCTGGATTTTTTAATAACACAGCTATGTCATAATTATTCAACCCCTGTTTAACATTGCTGTTTTTTTATTCTCTTATTTGTATGGTAGGGAACAAAATTGTCCTAAAACATAATTAAGCCTTTAGAAACTCTATTAGAAAACAGAATTAGCTTGTGCTGTTACACATACATACAGTTAGCCCATGCATATGCTAAGGTTTTGGTGGCTAATATGACAAAGTCAAAAGAGCTCTCACAAAAGCTATAGAGACGCTACAGAGAATAAATAATTTTATTAATTTAGAAAATAAGGCTATATGAAGATTTCCAAGGCATTAAAGGTTCCTAAAGACACAGCTGGCAGCCTTATTCGTTAGTTTAAAATGTGTTGTACCAGAAAACCTTTGAAGGTGTTGAACGAAAAAGCACAATATCATAAAATGTTTGATCAGAACAACTGAGGAAAAACTTGTAAGACGACCCAACGAAAGGAGGAAACACATTTCAATGCAGTGTATAACAAAAACACTAGACAATTATGGCCTTCATGTTGAGACATCTTACCGAATACCACTCTTGACCAAGAAGAACAAAAAGGCTGGCGTGAACATGTTAAAATTAATTTAGATAGACATGTGGATTTCTGCAAGAATGTTTTATAGAGTGATCTGACCAAACTGGAACTTTTTGGACGGATCAGTGGTATGTCTGGTGCAAAAAAGGCAGAGCTTATGAGCAGAAGAACACCATCTTCATCGTCAAACTTTGAGGTGGACCAGTCCTGTTAGAGGGGTGTTTTATTGTAGCAGTAAGTGGAAATCATGACCGTATGACGGACATCATGGATTCTTTGAAGTATCAGGCCATTTTGGCAAGAATTGTGATGCCTTTAGTGCAAAGACTGAAGCTGATGATCAATGGACTTTTCTGCAGGACAGTCATCCTAAAGTATACATCCAAAATTTACTTATGCTCGGTTCAGGGATCAGTTATAGTACTTGAGTGGCCTGTTCAGTCTCCAGATTTAATTTTCATTGAAAACATTTGGTTGAATTTGAAGAAAGCAGTGGCAAAGTGAAAACCAAAGATTATCAGTGATGTTAAAGCTTTTTCAGGCGAGGAATGGGCCAAGATTGCAGTAGAGAGGTGACAGAAGCTTCAAAGCACTTACAGGCAGCATTTATTGGCAGTTTTAAAGAATAAAAGATTCTGCACAAAATTTGACTTTTAGGGGTTGAATAATTTTGAACATGAACATTTAGAGCCAATTTGATTTTTTTTTTATTATTCATCAGCTTCCGTTTTCAGAATGACTCAAATGTGTATTTATACATTTCTCTAATAGTGTACTGATGCCTTTGTTGAGTTGCTTTTACAAAATTGTGTTCTCTGCAGCAAAATGTCTTGCAGGTCAAGGGGGTTGAATAATTTCGATTGCAACTGTATATTTTTATCAGAATTGTGACTTTATATCTCGCAATTGCGAGTTTTTCTCAGATTGCGACTTTATATCCTGAGATTCTGAATTTATAACACGCAACTGCGAGTTAAGTCAGAATTGTGCGATATAAATTCTGAGAACATATCGGTCTTTTTCCCCTGAAAACTGAACATTATAACTCACAATTGCAAATTTATATCTCACAATTCTGAGAAAATAGTGAGATATAAACTCGCATTTGTGAGAAAGAATTTCAAGTTTTTGACTCGCAATTGAATTAGACCACCCAATTAAAAAAATAATTGTGAGATAAAAAGTCACAATAACCTTTTTAAAATTATTCAGTGGCAGAAACGGGCTTCCATATATATCACCTGCTATCAAGAATAATTAAAAAAGGAGAATGGGACCTGAGATACTGTACATCTCTCTCCAACTTCATATTTAAATTGGAAATATATCAGAAAGTCAGTTGTAGTCATACAGCAAATTCAGGTAATATTCTGTTAGTCAGTATGTTATGTTTCATAACATATTTGTGTTATTATAGGTTTTATTAATTTATTAATAAATAGTTATTTATTAATAATAGTGTTTTTTTATCATTTATAGTATTTTTAATATATATGTCTAGTTTCTTTTATTAATTTTACTTCAGTTTTACTTACATATCATATGTGACCCTGGACCACAAAACCAATCCTAAGGGTTCATTTTTTGAAATTAAGATTTATACATCATCTGAAAGCTGAAAAAATAAGTTAGGATAGGATAATATTTGGCTGAGACACAACTATTTGAAAATCTGGAATCTGAGGGTGCAAAAAAAAGAAAAACAGCTCTTATTAATGCATATTACTAATCAAAAATTAAGTTTTAACATATTTACGGTAGGAAATCTACAAAATAAATTCATGAAACATGATCTTTACTACCTAATAGTTTTTGGCATAAAATAAAAATCAATAATTTTGACCCATACAATGGATTTTTGGCTATTGCTACAATTATACCCATGCTACTTAAGACTGGTTTTGTGGTCCAGGGTCACATATCATATCATATCATAGCTATATAACAGTGATAATATAGAAGTATAGTGCATAGTTTAGAATTTCACTTTTTAATTAATTTTTAATGAACCTCACTGTCACAATTTGTTATTAAAAGCACAATTTAATACCCTAATTAAAATCTCAGTAAACACACTTAGCCGCTATAAAAATAAACAAGGCTGTCACAATGAATGGCTGAAAATATCTGAGGCTGAGTCGCATGATAGAACATGAAAAAACAGAACACGCTCTATTTCTAAATGTTTGACAGGCGCGCCATATGTTTGTTAATTATGAAGCTGTTATGAAAGCACATCAGCTTCGCTTTTTCCTGCCGCTGGTCATATGGCTCACATCAGCTTTCTGGACACAGCTGGCTGAGGTCAAACTCTCTCCTTGTTCTGCAACATGCTGACAGAAAGTTTCTGAGCCTGACTAGATGTGAGCCAAACGAGACATCTTACTGACATCCGAGGGTCGTGATTTGTGGGGAATATGTGGCAAGATGTGGCAATATTGCGTCGCTTGTTTCCAGCAGATTCTGCAGCAGCAGTATTGGACAGTGATCGCTAGGCCCACACGCATCTGCACCCACAGAACTCACACATTTACTTCAAGCACAATTTGAGAACCTGTCAATCATTAAATTATGCACATTTGGTGCTTCCTACTGTATGTGATTATTAAATAGTTTAAATTAATTTAACAAAGCTTTGACCTACTAATAGGAGCATACTCTTAGCTATATAAAGCATTATGTTTAAATCCATTCCACAGATTTTTTTTTTTTCACAAAATCTGCACAAAATTGGGTCAATGACATGAAAGTCCTTTTTCAAATCTATTAAGTTAACTATATAAAGCCTACTGTATCATATTTGACAGATTCATTTCTAAGGCCTCTAAATTATCAGCATGATTAAAGCTTAGCTGAAAAACACACTTTCTGTCATCAGTCTGATAGTTTAGTAAGTAAAAGGCATTTTAGTATAATTCTGGTTGTGATAAACATATTTTTGCTATTAAATCCTTATTGATTTTTATAAAGTATGCATGAGAATGACTTTTATATTGTGAGTATTATACCAATACAAACATTTATTGAACTGAAGCAAGTTAGGTTTACTTGATTATCTTGATTTAAAAAAAATAAATAAATAAATAATAATAATAATAATAAAACTATCAAAAATTATACCTCATTCAATCAGTCATTGTAGTGTTTTGCATTAAATATTTTGCCTACAGACTGCTATACGTCACCAGCATACATGAATCACCCCGTAGCAGATCTAAACAGGTGGAGCTAGGGAAGGAGGGTTTCTGAAATGAGCTGGAACTGCTACAGCAAGCACTAACAAAGTATTTGAATGCTGAGCAGCAAGCTCATTGGCTGCTGATACAAAAGAGAACCAATCAACTGTGCCATGTGATAATGATGTCAGTATATCAGATTGAGTTAGACCTAACGGACTGCGCCATCTAGTTCCTGACAGAACTTTGGATTTCTACTATTTTTCAGTTTTTAAATTAAAAGTCAGTTTTATATATATATATATATTTTTTTTGGTGCAAATAAAAGAAAAGAAGAAAGAGGTAAAAATGAAATTGGCAAAAGTAGTTTGCATAATATTATTATTAAAAAACAAAGTAGAGAAGCAATTTTGTTTTTTAAAATGTAAAAAAAAAATGTCTGTCAAATATCAGTCAGTGCAACACACACTTAGCCACTTTGTTGTCATGTGACTATACGTATATATGGAAACTCTTTTAAGGCTACCCTTTTCAAAATATTCACATTTACATTTAAAAATATGAATGGAATTTTAAAAGGTCTAATGCTATTTCATGCATTCTGGCTTATTTACACTGCTATGGAATTAGATTCTCATGCTAAACATAACCAAAGTCTCAAAAAAAAAGTTTGTTGTATGATGGAGTAAAGACACTCCTTCAGTGTTCGTATAAGTTTTGGAAAAAAAATTTTCCATTTATGACATCATAAAGGGGCGGAATTCCTTATATGGGCACTTCTACTGGAAGAGCGTGCACACCAGTCAACCAGGAGTGCGTTTCTTGTACAACCACGTAACTCGCTAATTAACCACCATTGTTGTGGAAACAAACTAACTAGCTAGTCACGACCGTTTCCCGAACACGGGAAAGAACATAAAAAAACAGTACACGCTCTATTTCTAAATGTTTGACATTCATCTCCATCGTTTGAACCACATTAGTTCAACAATATAGGGCCGTTGTTAATGACACCACACGCATGTGGTGGAGTAATAAGTTATGCTATTTAACTGATTAGTGATCTCTAAGATGCTGCTGTATTGAACATGGCACCTGATGACTAATTAAAGGGTTCATCGGATGCCCATTTTCCACAAGTTGATTCTTTAGGGTCTTAATAAGAAGTCTATAACATACTTTGGTTAAAATTTCTCAATGGTAGTGTAAAAAACACTCTTTTTGCCATGTCAAAATCAGCCTTTTTTAAAGCGAGCTATTCTGTTGCACGTTCTTTTAAATGCTAATTAGCTCTGCTCGCCCCACCCCTCTCTACCGTGGGATGACGAGCCGTAATGTTTACTTTAGCTGCGTTTAGCCGTGTTTAGCTGTGAAACTTGCTTACTAGCACATTATTAAGAAAGGCAATTTGCAAAGATGCATAAAAACCCTTATTGGGTGAAGCTGCATCATAAATGCTTTGCATGAACATAGACACATATGTTGATCGGTATCGGCGCTTTCCTTTTAAAAAACGAAAGTGACGTTATTCACATTAATGTTCAAACAACATGTAAAAGTGAGTTTTGCATCCGATGACCCCTTTAACTATTTTTGGTTCCCCTGTCATTTTGCTTTATTTGATGTTTGATTCATCGTAGGTTCCCTCTTATGTCATACTCTGAGGTTCCTTTAGGCATTTATGCACATGCACACTCTTCAAAAACGTTGCTTATTGAGGATGTGCAAAAATACATAGATAAAAATGCATTTGTATTTACATAGAATGGAAGATACAGATTGTACTGCATGTTAGCTTGCCTATTGTGCTCAAGAGCATCATTTATTTAAGTCCATATGTCTTAATAACAAGAAACTATGCTTCTAACCACAGGTCGAGAGCTGTAGTTCCAACCAATAGCCAATTTTTTTAATTTTATTTCCTATTTTATTTGTGGCCCAGATCGGATGTGAAAAAAAAAACTGATATCGTGCTGATTTTAGTTTTTACACGTGTGCAACAAATTCCAATCTTAGTCAGATGTGAGCAAAAATCAAAATTTTTGAGCCAGTGTAAACACAGACTATAGGTAGAAACTGTGTGTGTTTTGTCCACTTTAATAGTTACATCATACAGTGCCCTCCACAAATATTGGCACCCTTGGTAAATATGAGCAAATTCACCTGTGGAAATAAATCTGCATTGTTTATCCCTTTAATCTTCAATTAAAAAAATTCACAAAATTCTAACCTTTCATTGAAGTAAAACAATGGAAATTAGGGGGAACATCTCATAATTAAATAAATGTTTTTCTCTAGTTCATGTTGGTCACAATTATTGGCACCCCTAGAAATTCTTATGAGTAAATTATCTCTGAAATATATTCCCATTCATATTTACATTTGTTTAGCACACCAGGGTGGAGCTAGGAGCATGAAACTGTCCAGCCATGACTTCCTGTCCCACAGGATTATAAATATAAGAAACACAAAGGCCAAATTCCCTTAATTGTCCATCACAAGGAGTAAAACCAAAGAACATAGTTCTGATGTGCAGAACAAGATTGCTGAGCTTCACAAAATAGAAAGTGGCTCTAAGAAAAGAGCTAAAGCATTAATTAAGAAGTTCCAATCAACTAAAGATGTTACAAATCTGCCTAGAAGAGGATGTGCGTCTATACCGTCATAATGTATGGTGAGGAGGAGACTTTGAGTGGCCAAAGACTCTCCAAGGATTACAGCTGGAGAATTGCAGAGATTAGTTGAGTCTTGGGGCCAGAAAGCCTAAAATAAAATTCAAATAGCCCCTACATCACCACATGTTGTTTAGGAGGGTTACAAGAGAAATCCTGCTTGTTCATCCAAAAACAAACTCCAGCATATTTAGTTGTCAGATATGACTAAAACTTTAAATGGGACTGGCTTCTATGGTCAGATAAAACTAAAAAAAGAGCTTTTTGGCAGCAAACACTCAAGATGGATTTGGTGCAAACAGGGCTAAAAAGTACCCCATGCCCACATTTAAATAAACTTCTGGATTTGTAATGTTAAGGGCCTATTTTTCTGCCAGATATCCTGGACATCTTGTTTAGATACATGGCATCATGGATTCTATCAAATACTAAGAGATAAAAAAAAAAATCTAAACCTGACTGCCACTGTTAGAAATCTTATATTATTGGGATAAAATGAAGCTTCTGCCATGGCCGGTCCCAGTTCCCTGACCTGAACCCTTTGGAAAATGAGTGGGGTGAACTGAAGAGGAGAAGCACCAACATGGAACTTGAAATCTGAAGGATCTGGAGAGATTCTGTATGAGGGAATGGTCTCTGATCTCTTGTTAGGTGTTCTCCAAACTCACCAGGGATTATAGAAGAAAATTCAGAGCTGTTATCTTGGGAAAAGGACTTTGTAATAATTGGGTGCCAAAAACGTAAACTAGAGAAAAAAAAAATTCATAATGAGATTTCAGCCCCACTTTTTATCTTTTTACTTCATTGAAAGATTAGAATTTTGTGATTTTTAAAAAAAAATTAAAGATCAAAAGGATAAACAATGCAGATTTATTTCCATAGCTGCCTTTGCTCATATTTACCAAGGGTGCCAATATTTGTGGAGGGCACTGTATGTCATTATGTTTAAATTGGTATAAATGTTAAAAAAAAACAAAAACAAAGGTTATGTAAGTTTCATTTTAAACTAGAGTTTTCATTTCAAACTAGATTTCTGCCTTTCATCTTCTCGAATCCATATTTGTTATTAAGCCAAATGCCTAAAAACTTCAGATACAGTTTCTGTCTGGGCCTAGTGATCTTATATAAACCTGTCATTATCCCATGATGGTCCCACAGCTACAGTAGCACAAAGATCGATGATGATAACTAGCAATTCCACTGACAGATACGCAGAAGATTAGACGTTACACTTGGCGCATCGCGCAGGTCATCTGCAACCTGCCACTCAGAGTCTCCAACCTTGAGAGTTGTGTTTTTAAAGCACACGCTTGAGGGAAGCAGAAAGCGATATGTCAACCATCACTCCTCATTAGAGGCCAAATAACCACAGCATGTCGCACAGTGCAGTCCCTCAGCCAATTTCTCTGTCCCTCCAAAACCGTATCGCCCTTTTAGTGTGTCCGGCTGCCGTCTGGCTCAGCAGTTTGAGCAGTAGTCGTCCCTGCGGTTGTGCACCGAGTTCTTTCTACAACTATTTGAGGTGCTCATTTGTCTGCATTCCACACAGAGAGGAGCCATTTGGATCTGACTGACTGATTTAATCCCTCTTAAATACAGGCCTGAAGATTTCAGAGAAGACCTGTTACGCACAGGGAATGTCTGATAGATCCCTGCGTATGTGTGTGTGGCCGTTGCCTTTGAAACGCTGTCTTCAAGGAGTCTGACAAATCCGTATTATTGAAAGCTCAGCAAATCTAAACCCTCTCGCTGAAAAGAGGAAGATGAGAGGGACTAGGAGTGTTGTCTGAGACGATGGCCTTCTTCGAAGGATCTCGCAGGCAGACATGCTGAGATGTAGCAAACAAACATCGAGATAAACAGAAAACGGTCGAAGGAATCTGAAAGATGAAGAGAGGGAGGTGGGAGATTTATACACAGACAGCGCTAGTATTGATTTTCACCTCAGAATCGAATTCTCATGGAACTCTGGGAAATTTCGGAGGCAGTCGTGAGTCAGACTCTTCATGTAGGATTCGGCGGAGACAGAAGCTTTCTCTCGCTAACAGCTGCAGGATCCTGTCGCGTCTCGCCGCAGTTGGCTGTGTCAGATTAGCACATGGGCTTGTTTCACCGTGCGATTATTTTGAGACGTTGATATGAACATTTTGACGTCGTATAATTGTGCTAAAGTGTACAGTGATACACTCTGAAGTACGTGACTTACGAGGCTGATTTCTTGCGGCTTGTCATCTGAGATCTTCTTGAGCTGTCATCTCTTGGGGAGATTTGCTGCTCGCACTGTTTGCTTAGATATGGCAGCCGTAGCACCTGTTGACCCCACCCTGCTTGAAAGGCAAAAATGACTGTGCTAATCTGTCCTAGTGTATGTGGGAGTCAGGTTTTGCCTACATTATGTGGACCAAATGTCCCCACAGGGATAGTAAAACATGGAATCACCTACAATGTTAGGATCAGGTTTTATAAACATTGTAAATACTGAAAGGTTTCTGAATGGGATGGGTTATACATTTTGAAACATAAAAACAGAAGTGTTCGCTGCAAAAAATAGTTATTAGTAACCTAAAAATGTCTGTTCTTGTATGAATTAGCAAATACAAAATAAACTATAATTATGAAAATTTCAGAAAAATTGGAACATTCTGATTTCAGATATTAATACCTGCCAAATTGAATAATATAATATAATATAATATAATATAATATAATATAATATAATATAATATAATATAATATAATATAATATAATATAATATATTTGCATAATTTTATTAATTGTCTATCATGTGGTAACATCTAAGTCAATTATGGCATGGCTACATAAAGTATAATATAATATAATATTATATTATATATTTTACATAATTAATAAATATTGTATCACTTATCAAATGACTTCTTCTTGCATAATAATAATTAAAACCTATAAAAATTTCAGAAAAATTGCAACATTATTCAAATTCAAATACTTTTATAAAAATGGTTAAATAGTATAATATATTACAATGTAATATAATATAATATTTTATATAGCTGTGCTAGCTCTATGACTCCTGTACCTCTATTTGTATAATATAAAAATAGAAAATATTGATTTATAATTGGTTATAAATATTGAGATGTGTTTACTTCTAAAAAAATCTTTTATCAGTAACCTAAAAACATCCGTCATGTGGTAACATCTAAATTAATTATTACATTGGATATATGTAACACATTTTACATAACTATACTAGTTTAATAACTCTTGTATCACTTATTAAATTATGTCTTCCCACACAATAAAAAACTAAACTATAATTATTAAAATGTAAAAAAATAGCAACATTTTGATTTCAATTACTCTTAATATCTGCCAAATTGTATAATATAATGTAATTTTTACATAGCCGTGCCAGCTTCATAACTTCTGTACCTCTATTTGCATATTATAAAAATGTTTATAAATATTGAGATGTGTTTACTTCCAAAAATTATTTATCAGTAACCTAAAATCTTCCGTCATGTGGTAACATTAAAATTAATTATTACATCGGCTATATATAATATAATACATTTTACATAACTATGCTAGTTTAAAGACTCTTGTATCACTTTTATATCAAATTATATCTTCTCGCATAATAAAAAATACTAGAATTATTAAAATTGCAACATTCTGATTTCAAATACTCTTAATAACTGCCTAATTTTATAATGTAATATAATATAATATAATATAATATAATATAATATAACATATTTTACATAGCTGTAATAGCTTAATAACTCCTGTACATCTATTTGCATAATATAAAAAAACAGGAAAAAAATTAAAATGAATTCATTTAAAAAATGTGGCATTCTGCAATTATTATAATGAATGCAATCTAAATTGTATAATAAAATAATATGTAATATGAATGTATAAAAAATAAAAGAATACAATAAAACAATATTTTACATAGCTGTGCTAGCTATGCATGACTCCCTCTATTTGCATAATATAAAAAAATAGATTTTGTTTTTAATTATTAATTAAAAAAAATGTGGCATTCCGCAATCATTATGATGGCAGCTAAATTGTACTGTAATATGAATGTTTATAATATAATATAATATAATATAATATAATATAATATAATATAATATAATATAATATTTTAGTCATGCTAGTTTCATGACCCTTCTTTCACAGTTTTCTTCTTGCATAATAAAAAATAAACTATAATTACAGCTGAATAAAATTTCAGAAAAATTGTGACATTCTGAATTCAAATACTTTCCTAATAACTGCTAGATTGTATAATATAATATAATATAATATAATATAATATAATATAATATAATATAATATAATATAATATAATATAATAATATTATATTTTACATAGCTGTGCTAGCTGAAGGACTCCTGTACCTCTTTTTGCATAATAAAAAAACTACAAAAAAATAATTTAAATTAATTGAATAAAATGTGCCATTCTGCAATCATTATAATGACAGCTAAATTGTATAATACAATATTATGTATTACGAATGTATATAAAATAAAATAAAATTACATTTGACTCCTGTACCTCTTTTTGCATAATATTAAAAATCTAGAAACCCCCCAAAGATTAATTTAAAAAATATGGCATTTTGCGATCATTATGATGACAGCTAAATTGTATAATAAAAATATTATGTAATATAATATAATATAATATAATATAATATAATATAATATAATATACAGCTGTGAATCATTCGATAGCAACACAGTATTAAGAATCAAGAGGATGTAAAATTTTGAACGGGGTCATTTTTATAAATTCATCTATTATTTTCTCTTGTGGACTATATGTAAACATCTTTTATGTAAAATATCTTATTCAGGCCAGTACTAAATAAACAATAACATGCATTTTGTATGATCCCTCTTATTTTGGTCAAATAATTTACATTTTGCAGATTCTGAAAGGGGGATGTAAACTTTTGACCTCAAATAGTAAAATTACTAAACTGAAAAAAATTAAAAAATAAAATAAAGTTTCAAATCAGTTTGTTGATTCACACAGTTTAAACTGAAAAGGACTGAAAAGATCTGAAAACTTTAGCTCTCATAATTGTCATGACACAAGGACGAATCCTGTAACTTGGCCATTAGGAAATAGTGGAATAGCTAGTTTCACCACTCTTATCAAGTCAACCAAGAAAAAAAAAAACATTTTTAAGGTCAGGTCAAGTTGAAAATTATTAAGCTGACAACCGTAAGTTTTTACAGTGAGGGAGAAATCAAAAGTGATTGAGTAGATGTAGGGCACCTGAAAGACGAGTAAGGCTTATCTGTATTGTAAAATGAGGATGAATTTGTAGTTTAGAGCAAGACAGCGCCCGTCATCAAATTATAGCACACATTAAGTGCGGGAAGGTCCAAACAATTGGCTTTTACTTCCTTCTTTTTCTAATGTAAATTTAATTTAGAGAAAATGTTGATTTAATCTCTGCTTAGTACAGCTTGACAGAGCAATAATGAAGTGATCAAATAAAGAAAGGAACTTGAAAAGAAATGCAGGCACTTTCTAAATGGTGTTCATCCTTATCTAACCACATAATTATAGGTTATGACAGACATTCATATAAACTGTTTTCTTTTAAAACGGCATGCCAAAAAGATTGCACTCCATCAAAATTCCTACATCTAGTCTCAGAGATAATCACACATAATTAGAGAAAATTTTTGTTTACAAGCTAATTCTATCACACCAGAAAAATTTAGGTCACCTCTCTCAACACACCCTCACAGTTGTTCCTGTGCAAAGCTGAGAGAGGCCTGTGAGAGGAAGAAGCGGTTTACTTCTATCATCACGTGTGTCCTCAGCTCTGAGGAGCCGACGACAGGAGCTGTGTGAGCAGCCTGCGGTCCTCCAGCAGTATACGGTCTCTCAGGACCCGAAGCCCAAACATCAAGAAAGTGTTGAGTTGCTGAAGTGTGATTTGTACTGGAAAATTTAGACTGCTGTTACACTTTTTATGTCATTTCTGCACCACCAGCGGCACCAAAATAACTGGAGTTTTACTGAGCAAAGTATGACTGTGTTGACAATGCAAAGGTTGCCTCCATAATGCTGGGGTCAGTGATTTCATTAAAGAGATTGTTCACCCGAAAATGAAAATTTTGTTTTTAATTATTCACACTCATGATGTTCCAAACCTGTAAGACCTTCACTCATATTAGGAGCACAAATTAAGATATTTTTGATGAAATCCGAGAGCTTTCTGACCCTGCATAGACAGCAGCTAATATATTCAGATGGAAAAACTGTAATCGTTTTCGTACACATTTATGATTACAGCTCCATATGTTAGACGTAACAAGCTTGCTCGGTAGCTCAGCCAGCATGGAACAGGATTTAGGATGTGGAATCCTTGGGTAAGAATCCCGTGAAAAACATGACTCACGAGGAAAGATGAGAGATTTAAAAACAAGCTAAAACGGCATGCTTGCGATTGCATTTTTATGTCACATTCACTTTTGTTCATACTACTGGGTAGGTTTAGGTGTTATGACTGTGGTTTAGTGCCATGCTAAAAAAAAAATAAAGTCGAAATATTACGAGAATAAAGTTGAAATACTACGAGAATAAAAGTCAAAATACTACGAGAAAAGTTGAAATATTACGAGAATAAAGTCTAAATACTACGAGAATAAAGTCAAAATATTTTGGGAATAAAGTCGAAATATTACCAGAATAAAGTTGAAATAATTCAAGAATAAAGTTGAAATATTACGAGAATAAAGTCGAAATACTATGAGAATAAATTAAAAAAACCAAGAGAATAAAGTTGAAATAATTTGAGAATAAAATCTAAATATTACGAGAATAAAGTCTAAATACTATGAGAATAAATAAAAAAAACCACGAGAATAAAGTTGAAATAATTCAAGAATAAAGTTGAAATATTACGAGAATAAAGTCGAAATACTACGAGAATAAAGTCAAAATATTTTGAGAATAAAGTCAAAATATTACCAGAATAAAGTTGAAATAATTCAAGAATAAAGTTGAAATATTACGAGAATAAAGTCGAAATACTATGAGAGAATAAAGTTGAAATACTACGAGAATAAAGTTGAAATACTACGAGAATAAATTAAAAAAACCAAGAGAATAAAGTTGAAATAATTTGAGAATAAAATCTAAATATTACGAGAATAAAGTCGAAATACTATGAGAATAAATTAAAAAAACCAATAGAATAAAGTTGAAATATTACGAGAATAAAGTCTAAATACTACGAGAATAAAGTCAAAATATTTTGAGAATAAAGTCGAAATATTACCAGAATAAAGTTGAAATAATTCAAGAATAAAGTTGAAATATTACGAGAATAAAGTCGAAATACTATGAGAGAATAAAGTTGAAATACTACGAGAATAAAGTTGAAATACTACGAGAATAAATAAAAAAAACCAAGAGAATAAAGTTGAAATAATTTGAGAATAAAATCTAAATATTACGAGAATAAAGTCGAAATACTATGAGAATAAATTAAAAAAACCAAGAGAATAAAGTTGAAATATTAGGAGAATAAAGTCTAAATACTACGAGAATAAAGTCAAAATATTTTGAGAATAAAGTCGAAATATTACCAGAATAAAGTTGAAATAATTCAAGAATAAAGTTGAAATATTACGAGAATAAAGTCGAAATACTATGAGAGAATAAAGTTGAAATACTACGAGAATAAAGTTGAAATACTACGAGAATAAATTAAAAAAACCAAGAGAATAAAGTTGAAATAATTTGAGAATAAAATCTAAATATTACGAGAATAAAGTTGAAATAATTCGTGAATAAAGTCGAAATATTACTTGAATAAAGTCAAAATATTCTGAGAATAAAGTTGAAATACTACGAGAATAAAGTCAAAATACTACGAGAAAAGTTGAAATATTACGAGAATAAAGTCTAAATAATTTGAGAATAAAGTTGAAATATTACCAGAATAAAGTTGAAATAATTCGAGAATAAAGTTGAAATATTACGAGGATAAAATCGAAATACTACGAGAATAAAGTTGAAATACTATGAGAATAAACTTAAAATATTTTGAGAATAAAGTTGAAAAAACGAGAATAAAGTTGAAATATTATGAGAATAAAGTCAAAATACTACGTGGATAGAAACGAAATATTACGAGAAAAGTTGAAATATTTCGAGAATAAAGTCGAAATACCAAGAGAATAAAGTTGAAATAATCTGAGAATAAAGTCTAAATATTACGAGAATAAAGTTGAAATAATTCGTGAATAAAGTCGAAATACTACGAGAGAATAAAATTAAAATACTACGAGAACAAAGTTGAAATACTTTGAGAATAAAGTCAAAATTTTACGAGAATAAAGTCGAAATACTTTGAGAATAAAATCTAAATAGTACGAGAATAAAGTTGAAATACTACGAGAATAAAGTCAAAATACTACGAGAAAAGTTGAAATATTACGAGAATAAAGTCTAAATACTACAAGAATAAAGTCGAAATATTACCAGAATAAAGTTGAAATAATTCAAGAATAAAGTTGAAATATTACGAGAATAAAGTCGAAATACTACGAGAATAAAGTTGAAATACTACGAGAATAAATAAAAAAAACCAAGAGAATAAAGTTGAAATAATTTGAATATGTAATATTCAAACATATAATACGAATATGTCACGAAACGTACATGGCGGTATGTATTTCGCATCTTGCAAAAAAGTTCCCACAGTTATGTTTTCGTCATGAGATCAGTTTGGCAACAACACTAGATTGTGCTGAGAAGTTAAATTGTTTAATTATTTATTAAATTATGCTAGTTTAGTATAATTGCACCAGTTTAGTCTAACAATAGTTTAATAGGCTAATAGGCAGTGGTAAAATATTAATGCTAAGGATTCTTTTCAAAATTCAGGCAACTCAGAAGTCATCATAGTTAGGTAAACTTCTATGTGGTGAACAGAAACTACAACCAATATAATTTTGTCTGACTTCAATCTCTCTACATTGTTTTCCTCTTTTGTAATTACATTAGTCAGAAGAGAGAGAGAGATGTTAAATTCGCTGTGCGTAATCTAATTAAGTAATATATCACAAAGTATAATGTTGTATAAAATATAAACAGAGATACGATTTAACCTATACATTATGAAACAGAACATCTAAAAATGAGGAAAAATTAAGCACTATGCAATAAAAAAGCATCACTAATGATTATTTCCAAACAGGTTTCCAAATACTATTACAGCCCCACTCCAAATTCCTGCTATTGGTTGAATTGCTATTGGTATACATGTTTTTTAAATCACCATGGAGCCGAGGGTGTTTACAGTTTGTTTGCTTGCATGTTTGTTTTCAGACACAA
The DNA here is from genome assembly GCF_049309525.1 of Garra rufa. NCBI lineage: Eukaryota > Metazoa > Chordata > Actinopteri > Cypriniformes > Cyprinidae > Garra > Garra rufa. The sequence continues at coordinate 22,712,342 of NC_133383.1, forward strand.
CCTATAGTCAATGAGAAAAAGTATTTTAAGAAAATGTTGATATTAGATTTCTGTGTGTGTGAAGCCTGAAGTATAAAAGCCTATAACACATGACACTAGCTCATCTATTACAGCCAATTTGACCCCAATTCAATTCTGAATCTCACTCAATTCGCCACACATGGACATGCTGTTTTTGCCAAGACACGTTATCCAATTATCAAGTGGAGGTCGGCTGGCGAGTCAGAAATCATGCTTTGGGAACATCAGAGATAGTTTTCATAACCTTGTCTTGTCAGGTTTCGCAACCTTGAAAGTTTGAAGTTCACTGGAACATTTTATCTAATGCATTTTAAGTTTATGCCGCTACAACGTCCCAAATCTCTCCAATGCAGCTGCAAAATACACACACAGGCTCTTTTATCCAGCTGTTGAGGAGCTTTAACGAACACTCCACGGACTCACCCTTCACATTACCTTTGTGAGTGTTTTTACTGTCACAAACCAGGCGATACAACAACTGTGCTGCTGAAGAGCCCTTCCATGACTGTGCAGGATGGACTGAAAGTGATTTTAGTAATCATGCGGCAGCTGAGACCGTCGATTGAGACCGACGAGCCGGTTAGCTGATTAAAAACGGCTGATCTCCATCACCCAACCTCACAACGTGTAACTTCATCAATTATAGTACTTTCCAGAGATCATATCGATCCAGTCAAATGCATTTACAGCAGGTTTTCACGGCGATCTCTTGTTCAGAAGCCAGCTGTGAGACGGATATATAACACCCCCATTATGGCTCTCTGTGACAACATTGTCTTTCAGTCATTTAGCAATTTAATTAGAAATCTTGACAACTGCCTGTCACGGGGAGGTAAACACAGGACGAGAGGGAAAATATGTTTATTAGACGGTTATATTTGGAAAAGCTCCCTCGTTCTTCTTTCTGGACTGATTTAAATCGCTGTAGACACATCAGGGTGATTAGCGAATGAGAAAAGTAGAACACCAAAATGAAACAAATCTACTGTAATATCTTTTCCGATCTGCTCCATTATGTGAACTTGGCCAATTTTCTCTCTGGCTTTCCTTTCGCTCTACAGGATTTGTCAGGAGACGAACTCAACCATCTTTTCAATTTTCACTTTGGCTGGCCGTGAGAGCCGATATAATTATTTCTCAGGTCTTTTTTTTTTCCTAACGAATTTCTCTCATTGTTCAGGAGAAGGTCAAGTCCTTGTCTCTCCGCCGCCATCCGGGCACAGTGCGCTCAGAGGGCACGGCTCAGCGTCCCCCCGCTGCGGCGCTCGGAGGGCGAGCAGGTGCCCCTTTAATCTGCCAACTGCAGGCTCTTTAGTCATAATGGGTTTACAATAGTCATTTTGGAAGAAGAGACTATTGGAGGAGGGATGTCGCACATGTGACCTGATATCCATGAAGAATGAACCATCTGCTGCGCTTCAAGACAAGACCGAAGGAATGGGATACTGGGGAGAGGAACACACAAGATGTTTGTCTAGCAAGGAAAACCATCCTCCACTGTATTATATGTTATTATTCATCCTTTATGGGTTATTCTCACTTGCTTGGGTCACATCCCAGTCATATTTCACCCTAACATCAAAATAAGTATACTAGGATTTATCTCCATACAGCTGAAGTCAAAAGTTTACATACACCTTTATCAAATTATTTTATCAAAAAAAGACAGATCATATAAAATTAATGTTATTTTTTATTTAGTACTGACCTAAATAAGACATTTCACATTAAAGTACATACACTAATACTGTGTTGTTACCTGAATGATCCGCAATTGTTTTTCTTTTGCCTGTTTTTCTTCAAAAAAATTCTTCAGGTCGCACAAATTCTTTGGTTTTTCAGCATTTTTGTGTATTTGAACGCTTTCCAACAATGACTGTATGATTTTGAGATCCATCTTTTCACACTCAGGACAACTGAGGGACTCATACGCAACTAATACAGAAGGTTTAAATGCTCACTGATGCTCCAGAAGGAAAAACAATGCATTAAGAGCCAGAATTTGAAGATCCGGGAAATTTCACTTATTTTGTCTTCTGAGGAGTAAATGAGAGTTTAATTTCTACACAGAGTACACACAGAGCTAGACAAGATGAGCATTTGAGGTAAAAAATAATTAAATTGTATTTTTTTTTTTTTTAGAAAATAACCAATTGTTTAGCTAGATAAGACACTTATTTCCTCGGCTGTGATCATTTAGAGCCCTTTGAAGCTACATTTCGGAAGTTCTAACTCGGGGGCACCATAGAAGTCCAATATATGGAGAGAAATCCTGAGATGTTTCCCTCAAAAAACACAATTTCCTTACGACTGAAGAAAGAAAGACATGAAAATCTTGGATGACAAGGGGGTGAGTACATTATCTGTAAATTTTTGTTCTGAAAGTGAACTACTCCTTTAAGGTCTGAACAGTTTTTTATTACTAACCTATACATTAAAAATGATAAAGTAAGAAAAAAATTATGCTGTTATTGTGAAACTTACACTCATAATATTACTGCATTTATATGCAAAACAGTGATGAAACTACAGTGCAACTACCTATATTTATATTGTACAGTAAGAATATTTAGTTTATAGTTCATCACATGCATTCACTTCCCACCGTGGCATATTTTAAACATTAACATGAAATGCCAAGGGTGACAACAGGTAATGACATCATTAGCCCTGTTTTCTCACCAAGTTGAAGTTATTAACATTTTAGCAAAACCAGAGAAGGAGGGCACTGAAAGAAAGATGAGAGCGCAGGAGGGAGGGAATAGAAGTGAGTGCTCTGTATTTAATTGCTTTTATTCAGGTCATCAGATGGGTGAACTACGTGACAACTGTACAGTAGATGTGTAATTAGATAGGAGGAGCAGAGGAGGAGAGGAGCAGAGAGAAGGGACAGCGACAGACGGAGAGGTCACCCAAAGGTTACTGAAGAACAGTGCACAATCCCACCCACAAACACACACACCAGAACCGCAGGCTCCGGCAGCTTTAGCAGTGCAGATGCACATCAAATGGACTTTGATTCATTAAGGCGGTGATTAGAATCAGGAGATGACCGTGTGTAATTTTCCAATGAACCAATGACTGACCACATTCAAATCGCATTTTATCTCTCTCACACGTTCTTTCTTGAATTAGATGTATGTTGTGTCTAACCTCAGTTTGTAATCCTTAACACTGCAACTGTTCATCAGCTGCTGTTGGTAGTAGATCTGCAATTATGATTGTGTAACATGAAGTAGTATTCTGCTTACTGCAGTGCACACTACATATACTAGTATGTATTCCCTAAAAATATTATATTTTCTTTTGATTTATGGGATATGTGACCTCACTGTGCTTTTGTGAGATTCACCTTTATGATATTAGTGTATTCATAGGAAAACAATGATGAAACTACAGTGCAACTTTCTTTTTTTCTTTTTTGTTTTAATACAATTACCTTTGTGTTGTAGGACTGTTTGGTTTAGTTAATATCAGTTTCATATGTCTCCTACCTTGGAAACAGTTACAAAGTATAACTTTGCATACTATTTAAAATGTCCGTGAAATTATGTATTGCACAACAAATGTGTTTTGAACTGCAGTATACTACATTATTGCTATATTAAACGTAAAATAGTTTTTTTTAATCAAATGTAAATTCATGTCCCAATCACATTTTCATGGTTAAATAAACATGACTTACACAATCAGAAAAAGATCATAGGATCATCAAAGCTCTGTAAACACTGGTCACAGACAGGGAGATTTACTTTAAATTTCACCAAGCTGATTACTCACTAAAAACTCAGACTGTCATGATCTGGGTTGTGATCATGATCTGCTTTGATCTCGCCGCCGCGCGGTCACGTGGTTCATGGAGCTCTCGATAGTTCCAAACAAACTCTGCGCTGTCAATGTGTTTGCATGGGTTTAAGTAGGATCAAAGACAATAGAATACCCAAGACATGTCACTCCTATAGTTTTGAATGGGGAAAAATGCAACGTTCATTATGGCCGCGAAGCCCCGCCTTCTTAGTGAAAGAGCCAATCGTTGATTTGTAAAGTCAGCGCGTCACTGCAGCTGCCGTTAGAAGTCCTGGTTGCTACAGAAACGGTCGGCGCTCTAAGACGTGCGCTCAGTACTGCGCATGCGCACTGGCTCATTGAGGCGAAAAAATAAGTATTTTTAAACGCTATTGGAGCTCAAGGAACCATATTTATGAGGCAGTTCTTGTTGGATTTCTTTGGAGATTTAAAATATGAAATTTAATCGTCAGCTTGGTGAACAGTTTTGGAGAATTTGATGTTTCCCCATTCAAAGAGATGCACTTGCCTGCCCGAGTAGCGTTTCAAAGATGGCCGCCGAGTGACATGACTTGTCTTAAAGGGACTTTGGTAGGATAAACAGCAGTTTTACTGTATTTGCAGCAATTTCGAGTAATTAACAACACATAATGTGCATTGATTGTGTATTGATAACGCTTTACAATCGCATTTTATTCTGGGGAGTGATAAAGAGACATAATTAATATGTTCTCATACTCTTTGGCAGTCAAATGTGGCCAAACACCAATTAAATAATTGTAACACATATTTCAGTTCTATTAAGTTAATATTTTGAGGAGTTTTTTGTACTAAATAATATGTGCAATAATGATCCTGACCATTTAAAAGATAACATTTTCTAATATAGTATTTATATTACAGTTAGTGTAATATTTAAGGTTAAATACATTTGAATGTGTATTTGGACATGATCAAACACTCAATTATATATATATATATATATATATATATATATATATATATATGTATATGTTTCGATTTAATGATTTAATGTTAAATTTTAAAAAGTAATTCACTCGTGTTATTTTATGATATTCAAATATACAACATAAGTAAATATTATAAAATGCAAGCAAATATGGCATTTAACATAATAAAAAAGACGAAAATAGTGTTTAAAAAAACACAAGGCAACAAATTGCATTCAGCATACATTTACATTTACACTTATTTATCGTATTTCTTGAATGCCGTCTTTACTGAAACTCATTCAGCCTCCTACAGGGAGATAAAGATTGCAGAAAGACTAAAACCTTAAAAATATGACAACTAGAATCTGGTTATGGTCGCTATTATGGTGTTTCTCACGTTATCTAACTGCAATTACAGTATACTGTTTATTATCTAACGATAAACATTAACTATAACACACTTCATAAAATACCACTACTGGCCAGTTTTTCGAGAGGTCAACTTATGCGTTAAAATGTAAAAAAATGCAGTAATTTCTTCAATTTACCAGCGACTGTGCTTGATAAGCGCTGAAATGAATGGGCTTCAATGCTGGAACTATTGGTTGTTTGGAACTATTGGCCGCTCCATGACACACTTTACTTCCGCATTCCTCAGTTCCTATGGAAGCCTATGGGAGTGTCGCAACTCTGTTTCTCAATGGCTCTGGAATGGATAAAACCAACATCTCCAAAACGCATTCTTCAAAAACACTTGTCAATTGACCATTTGCACGGAGTGTTATTTAGAACTTCCGCATAATGATAAGCCATCTCATAAACTTCTGCTGAAGCTCATTTTATATGTGCTATGTATAGGTGGACACTCTTGAGACTCCTTTATTGCCTCATTCTTATCAGAAACTGAGAAAAATAATAAATTGCAACATTGTAAATAATGATAGTGGCACGAACATTCCGTTTCATATTATTTAACAACACATTTAAATGCAGAGCCTTGTAATCCCAGGAGAAACATTAGCTAGCTACCATACTTCTCTTCAAGGACATCTTAATCATATTCTTGATAATCAGTAACTTGCCTTCAAAGTCATGAACACATTTTTAAAATCTTATATTTTAAAGCCTTTATTATTTTTCAACTCTACAGCTGTGCAATAAAATTCACTTCAAAGATTCACTTTTCATTCATAAAGACGACATGGAAAAACATGTATTTTCACGGAAAACAACATTTTTTTAAGCTAAAATTGACATGAAATTACCTATATAACCACAAGATGGCAGCAGAGGATCAATCATTGGCTGCAGCTGCCATTTCAACTCCCTAGTTTTTTTAAGACATCTTGCTATTCAATTTATTATAAAATTACTATAGTGTAATAAATTGTAGTACTTTTACCACGCTTAAGTATATAGTATAGCAAGTGCAGAAAGTCATTGAGCTCGGACACAAACAGCCTATAAGGGTGAATTATTTAAATACTTATACATATTTCACTACAAATTAAATAAGTTAAATATTAATGGTATGAGACATAATGCACTCAATATAAATCGATATGTCTATGAATTTGAAATATTTTATATAATTTAATAACTACATCTTTTAAGCTTTATCTTAAACTGTAAAAGCTATTAAATAGCCTATATTTAACCAACACAAACTTGTTACTGCTGTAGCTTTGTTACTCTGAATTTAGTCTGAATCATTTAAGCTCTTTTTTTTTGACATCAGCTTGTCAGATGTTTCGTCCGGTTATTACTGTCAATCATAGCAATGACTTGCCCATATTTAGACGATTAACTCGCATTTGTCATTCTTGAAACGGTATACATGGACGTTTGGTCATCATAGACAAACAAAACTTTTCTTCGATTGTGAATAAATTATGTAGAGAAAACGAGCAAAGTACACTCCTATTACGCACAAAACAGTTGACCGGAAATTACTGTCTAAACAAGGAAGCAATCTGTGCATATGGTCAATTCACCAAAATATTTGACATTGATTGTATGATAAAATGTCTTTCTTTAAGTCAGGTTTAAAACTTTGTTTCAGGCGTTCCCTTATGAAAATTAAGGGATTACTCCACCTCCAGAATAAAAATGTCCTTATAATTTACTCACCCCCATGTCATCCAAGATATTCATGTCTTTCTTTCTTCAGTCACAAAGAATTTTTTTTAAGGAAAACATTCTAGGATTTCTCTCCATATAGTGGACTTCTATGGTGCCCGCGACTTTGAACCATAGACTGTAAAAAAAATATGGACGTAGTGTCCGTGACGTCACCAGTAGGTTTCTGAAGAGCGATTTTGAAGCTCATAGTGGGCGGGATTCGGCCGTCGCCATCTTGGAATCGCGTCATCACACGTCACTCCCGGATAATCAAAAATGGCCAAATAGGCGGGAGGTGGGTGGAGCTGGCTGCTGAAACCACACCCACCTAACACGGTAGTGGTGACAGCAGCGGCAATCCCCCTGTCACTCAAGTGGCCACGCCCTTAATTGTGCATAACTTTAAGGCTTAATATAACTTAAATGGATGAGTTATAAAAAAATTCACCCCCCTCACAGTTGACATGAAGGGCGAAATTAGCTATATAGACCAAAATCTCTTTTTGTACCAGGCTGTAAACAGTTTTTTTTCTGCTGTAAAGTTGGGCATTTTAACATGGGGCGTCTATGGGATTGACTCCCTTTTGCAGCCAGCAAAGTCACTTCCGTGTTGGTGTCAATAGAGAGAGCGGGAGGTTGCCGCTTGGTTTGAACATCCAAAATGCAGTTTAAATGCAGCTTTAAAGGGCTCGAAACGATCCCATCCAAGAAAGAGGAGTCTTATCCAGCGAAACGATCGGTTATTTGCTACAAAATTTACAATTTATATCCTTTTTAAACTCTGAACTCTGTGTTTTCCAGTTCAAGATAGTTAGGGTGTGTCAAAAACTCATCTCATTTTCTCCTCCAATTTTGAAATCACCCTACATCGCTGCAAAAGAATCAACCCAGTATTTACAAAGTGAACATGCAAAGAAGATCAAACACCCTTTACAAAAAAAAAAGAAGAAGAAAAAAAAAAAAAAAAAGTAAAACAGCAATGCAGGGAGATTTTGAAGCTGAGAAGAAAATGAGATGGGAGTTTTTCGACCTACCCTAACAGTCATGAACCAGAATACACAGAGTTCACACAGAGCTAGACAAGACGAGCGTTTAAGGTTAAAAAGTATATAAATTGTATTTAAAAAAAAAAAAAAAAATTGTTTCGCTAGATAAGACTCTTTTTCCTCAGCTAGGATCGTTATAGCCCTTTAAAGCTGCATTTAAACTGCATTTTGGAAGTTCAAACCAGCAGGCACCATAGAAGTCCACTATATGGAGAGAAATCCTTTCTTTTTGACTGAAGAAAGAAATACATAAACATCTTGTGTGACAAGTGGGTGAGTAAATTATCTGTAAATTTTCATTCTGGAAGTGAACTCCTTTAATCTTGGTTATACAAATAGTAATCAATATGTCAAAAAAACACTACTACACTTTTAAATACAATAAAACCGTGGATAATTTTTGTAAGGGTTAGCCTACGTGCTCACAGAAAATTGCAAATAGTATGCATACTGCATCTAGTTTACTGCAAAAATATTAAGTAGCATGCAGTTTAGAACATATGTGCTTGTCTGTTTGTTGTCAGCTCTGAATAAACACAAATGCGTCTGTTCCCTAAATTAATTTTGGCACGATCTAGCGTGGAAAAAACCCTGAGAGGGTTCCGGGTATCATCACAGATGAGGGACTTCAATCATCATGCAAATGAATTTACCCACGATGCCGCACAACTGCAGGATAAACCTTAGCGAGTCAAAGGAGATGCACTGCTCAAACATACCGTGACATGTTTACATATTGCCAATTAATAATCCAAGAAAAGACTGCAGACACGTGTTTGCAGATTCCTCAGTGTTTGGTTTAGCGATACAAAAGATTAATAATGATGAAGCTCGGTGTCAAGAGACGACGGCAGACAGATGAACGTGTCTCACCACTTGAGATGTGAGGAAAGAGAGGGAGGAAATGAAAAAGCAGATATCAGGCACAGAACGGCTGATCAGAAGCGAAGACAGAAGCGGCTTCAGGACTGCCGCAGTAACGCTGCCAAGAACAGCAGCAGATGTTTGTGAAAACCAGAGCGGTCTGGATGCTTGAACTCCACCTGACCTTGAACACCCACCCTAGTCTCTGGACAGACACATAAAGACCGGGTTTAAAAGTGCTCCGGTTGACCACAAATCAACCCTTGGTGGAGGGAGGTCACATTTGCGCGGTGAGAACTGTCAGTGAGTGGTGAGTCCCTGCTTGACTTTACGACCTTCTCTTTTCATGAAGTCACGAGTACCTTTAGTGCCGTAACTGTACAGGCCTGTATCCAAGAGACAAAAATAACCAGCCGTCCAAAGCGCGGTCACTCTCCAAGATAATCAAAATGCTCATATGAGAGCACTCAAAAAGGAAGCATAATTCAACCAAAACAATAAAGCACCACATTGGTTGGCAGATATGAGAGCTGCGTGTTTGTCTATGAGCGTTTTGAAGTCTATTTCAATATCAACACTGCCTGAGGACGTATGCCAATGTTTAGTTGGCCAAATTTATTTTCTGTCTGGGTGAATCTCATGGAGAAATGGACGCTTTATTTTTCACCCCAAAATCATAAACAAAGCAAAATAACAACAAAATAAATTTTCAAAGTAGTTTATAAGTTTTTTGTCATAAATTGTAATAATAACAGCAAAAAAAAAAATATATGTACGCATGTGTGTGTGTGTGTGTATATATATATATATATATATATATATATACAGTATATATATATATATACACAGTGCCTTGCGAAATTATTCGCACCCCTTCATTTTTTTCACATTTTGTTATGTTGCTGCCTTATGTTAAACTACTTTAAATTACTTTTTTCCCACATCAGTCTACACTCCCTACTCCATGATGGCAATGCAAAAAAATAGGTTTGAACATTTGTGCAAATTTATTAAAAATAAAAAACTGAAAAGATCCCGTTGCGTAAGTATTCATACCCTTTTCTGGGACACTCGAAATTTAGCTCAGGAGCATTCATATTGCTTCTAGATGTTACTACACTTCGAGTGGAGTTACACTGTGGCAAATTCATTTGAATGAGTATGATTTAGAAAGGCACACATCCCTCAGAAAAGCTGAAACAGCTGAAAATGCATATCAGAGCAAAAACCAAGTCCTGAGGTCAAGATAACTGCCTGTAGAGCTCAGTGACAGACTTGCGTTAAGGCAATGATCTAGGGAAGAGTTCAGAAATAAATCTGCTGCATTGAAGGTTCACAGAAGCATTATCCATAATGGAAGACGATTGGAACAAAATGTCTGCCAGCCCCCATCCAAGCTGACAGAGCTTGAGAGGTGAAAAGGTGAGGCAAAGAATGGCAGATAATTGCCAAATGCAGATGTGCAAAGCTTGTCACATCATACCCAAAAAGACTTGAGGCTGTAAAGGTGCTTCAACTATGTACTGAGTTAAGGGTATGAATACTTATGCAATGTACTTATTTCAGTGTTTTATTTTTAATAAATTTGTAAAATTTGCAAATCTGGTTTTTGCTTTGTCATTATTATGGTGTATGGAGTGTAAATTTTACAAATTTATTTGCCTCACCTTTTCACCTCTCAAGCTCTGTCAGCTTGGATGGGGGCTGGCAGACATTTTCTAGAGTCCTAGTTGTTCCAATTGTTCCAGCAACATAACAAAATGTGAAAAAAATGAAGGGGTATGAATAATTTCACAAGGCACTGTATATATATATATAATATTTCAATTATTATTCATACCTATTTGGTTATATTATATACAGTTTAAATTTAGCTCAGGAGCATTTATATTGCTTGTAGATGTTACTACACTTTGAGTGAAGTAACCTGTAGCGAATTCTATTGAATGGGTATGCTTTAGAAAGGCACACACATCATAATAAAAGGTCTAACAGCTGAAAATGTGTATCAGATCAAAAACCAAGCTCTGAAGTAAATAAATAAATAAATAAATAAATAAATAAATAAATAAATAAACTACCTGTAGAGCTCAGGGACAGGATTGCATCAAGCAACATGTCTGGGGAAGAGTTCAGAAAAAAAACATCTGCTGCATTGAAGGTTCACAGAAACATGTAGTCTCCGTTACCCTTAATGGAAGAAGTTTGAAACAACTAGGACTCTTCCTAGAGCTGGCCTCCCGGCCAAACTGAGCAATTGATGAAGAAGGGCTTTAGTTTGAGTGGTGACCAAGAACCTGATTGTCACTCTAATGTCCATGTTCATATATGCAGATGGAAAAAAAACTTACAGAAGGACAAACATCACTGTAACACTCCACCCATCTGGGCTTTATGGTGGTGTGGAAGGACTCAATCCTCTACTCAGTGAAGACACATGAAAACACTTGGAATTTGCAAAAAAAAAAAAAAAACACCTAAAGGACCTACAGACTGTGAAAAACAAGATTCTGTGCTCTGATGAACCTCAATTCCAACATCATGTTTGAAGGAAACCAGGCACTGCTCATCACCTGCAGAGTACCATCCCAAGTGTAAAGTGCGCTTGTAGCAGCCTCATGCTGTGGGGCTGTTTTTCAGTGGCAGGGACTGAGGGACTCGTCAGAGTAGAAGAACAGCTCAATGCACCAAAATATAGAGATAGCCTTAAAGAGAACCCAGTCCAGAGCATTCAGAACCTCATACAGGGTAGAAGGTTCACCTTCCAACAGCACACTGACCCTAATCAAACAGTAAGAGTGGTTTATAGACAACTCTGTGAATGTCCTTGAGTGGCCCAGCCAGAGCCTGGGCTTGAACCAATTCAAACATTTCTGGAGAAACCTGAAAATGTCTGCCAGACCCCATCTAAGCTGACAGAGCTTGAGAGGTGAAGAGGAGAGGCGAAGAATGGCAGATGTCGCACCATACCCAAAAAGACTTGAGGCTGTAAAGGTACTGCAGCTAAATACTGAGTTAAGGGTATGAATACTTATGCAATGTACTTATTTCAGCATTTTAATAAATGAATGAACTTGTGACAATTCTGTTTTTGCTTTGTCATCATGGTGCATGGAGTGTAGATTGATGTGGAGAAAAAAAGTAATTTAAAACAGTTTAACATAAGGCAGCAACACAACAAAATGTGAAAAAATAAAGGGGTATGAATACTTTCGCAAGGCACTGTATATAATATAAAACACTTTTGATCTTGCTGTGCAACGTTTTTGACTGTTTTCATGAGATTTACATGTCTAGACACCTTTAAGACTTAAAAGCATCGAAGTTCATTTCCAACCTAGAAATCTACAGCAAACTTAGGTTTTAGAAAAAACTACATGACACTTTCCAATGATGGACTGTTGTCTCGGTCAGGTGAGGCGGCCACAAGGAGATTAGCTGCTCTTTCATCCACAAATAAATTTCTAAAGTATGGCGAAAGCTATCTGAGCTATTTACTTTAATCGTTCTTTAAATCCCCTCTGACCCTGAGGGGGGAGAAGGCTTTGCCCTTGTAGCCTCTTGTCATAACCTTGCTAACATTCTGTTAGTTTTGACTAGGCCGCACATGCCTTTGAGCCAACCGGATATTTGGGCTTTCGCACAGAATACTGCACATAGAAAACTCAAGTGGAATTCCTGAATGAGGGAAAGAACCGGAGGGCAGGAGTAGGAGATCACAAGCGTTTGTTTGGCCATTCTGAATCTTTTATTTGATTGCTGTTTACAGAACGGACACAAGTTCACTGTTGTAATCTGATGAAGCTTTCCAACCAAGGCTGACTTTCATTGGTGATTGTGTTTTTTCCTGAGATGTGTGTTGTGGTGTTTTTTCTCTGTTCTTTCTGAAGGTGACTGGAGAAACAGATGTGTACTACACTCACTGCTCTGAGGAAGGACACTGCAGTATCGTCATATTCTCCTGAGACCTTGCGAAAACTCTTTTTCTGTTTAGATCTTTCACAATTACAGTGTTTGCTGCACTTCGAACATTACACAGAATGTGTTTTTGAAATGTATTCCTGTTTACTCCGGTTTTATAACATTGCTTGGCAACACTATATTGACATTGCTGAAAAATAGAAATTTTTCCTCTTTTTCTCAATTATGCGAGACTGAAATGCTTACAGTCATCACGCCTGTCCATTCAGGGTAATCAACGGTAATATAAATGGGATGGCACTTGATTTATCCATTAGGAATTGATGAATGTGAGTTTGCTAAACAATGTCTGAATAGCTATCTGGCTATTGGTTCACATTATCCAATAACCTGCATGGAAAAGTCATTTCAGAGGAAGAGCAAGTTATTACATTTTGATTGTCATGACAACAACAATGACTTTGCTGATGCAGCAGAACCAAAAGCTTAAACCTAATGTAAAGCTGTAAAATAATTATTTTGCTTTCTTGGCATTTCCTTCTGTATATCACATCATTACTACTGTATATCATATGTAGTGGGGCTTATAAAGTCTTAAAATGACATATTATTGAAATATAAAAAGTTTATTCAAATTTAAACCTTATTTTAACCTTATAAAAATGCTTTATCAAAATAAAAAAATGCTATTGTCACGACCACACACACAGGGAGAAGGTGAGTATCTTTCAAGGTATTTATTAACAAACGTGCACAGTTCAACACACGTGCAAACGGGTGAATAAAGGTCTGTGGTCAAATCTTCAAACACAACACAACAGGTGAGTTCAAGTTCATAAGTAGTATAGCGTTAGCAACAGTCACTTCCCTTTAACACGATCAACGTGTTTCACAGGAGATCATCGGGGAAATCCACGAGGAGCATTTGAGGTGTTTCACAGGAGAACATTAGAGCAATCCACGGGGAGCACAGGAGAACATTGGAATATCCACGAGGAGCACAGGAGAGACAACAGGAGGGGGAGAAGATCCACAGAGAAACATCCATGCAACTTCGATACCAGCCGGTGAGTGAGTGACAGAGGTAAGTATATGAAGGGTGTGGTGATTGCTGGTGCAGGTGACGGTGATTAGAATTCTGGTGATGGTTCACGGGTGTGCTGTGGTGGTGATTGGCTGGTTGGTGGAGGATCGTGGTGATTGGGGCTGAGGGAACGTGCAGAGGGTGTGACATCACCCCCTCCTCCACGGGTGACTCCTGGCACCCAAGAACGGCGACGGGGACGACCACGACCTCTGGGAGCTGGGCGTTCGGGATGTTGGTGGTGGAATTCCTCGAGGAGAGTCGGGTCCAGGATGTCGTCACGGGGTATCCACGATCTCTCCTCGGGTCCGAACCCCTCCCAGTCCACTAGGTACTGGAGCTGGCCGTTCCGCCGCCGGGAGTCTAGGATTTCTTGGACTTGGTAGATGTTATCTCCAAGGATCTCTGGCGGGTCGGGAGGAGGAGGTGACTCCGATTCTGTGGAGGAAGGGAACAGGGGTTCAGTGTGGCGTTTGAGTAGGGAAACGTGAAACGAGGGAGCGATTCTGTAATGTGGAGGTAGGTTTAGACGGTAGGTGACAGGGTTGATTTGTGAGTGAACGGTGAAGGGCCCTATGTAGCGGGGACTCAGCTTCCTACTGGGCAGCCGGAGGCGTATGTCTCGAGTGGACAGCCATACCTGGTCCCCGGGGAGGTAAACTGGGTTGGGTAACCTACGACGGTTGGCGTGTTCCGTATGCCTCCGTACTGCCCGCTGGAGATGGACGTGCGCTGAGTCCCACACCCTCTCGCTCTCTCGGAACCAGTGATCTACCGCGGGCACCTCGGAGGACTCTCCAGTCCAAGGAAACAGAGCTGGTTGATAACCTAGAATACATTGGAATGGGGTTAGACCAGTAGAGGTTTGACGGAGGGAATTTTGCGCATACTCAGCCCACGGTAGATACTGGCTCCAGGTGTTTTGATGTTGGGAACAGTACGTCCGAAGGTAGCGGGAGATTTCCTGTATTTTCCGTTCGGTCTGCCCGTTCGTTTGAGGGTGATATCCGGATGACAGGCTGACTGTGGTACCCAGGAGTTGGAAGAAGGCCCGCCAGACCCTGGAAATGAATTGGGGTCCCCGATCGGACACGATGTCTTCTGGGAGTCCGAAGTTCCGGAATACATTGTGGAACAGTGCCTCTGCGGTTTCTAGTGCTGTGGGGAGACCTTTGAGAGGTATTAATTTGCAAGCTTTTGAGAATCGATCGACTACCACTAAAATTGTGGTGTAACCCTGAGAGGGGGGCAGGTCTGTGGCGAAGTCAATGCCCAAGTGTGTCCAGGGTCGGCGGGGAATAGGTAACGGTTGTAATTTACCTTCGGGTAAGCGGCGTGGGGTTGTGTTGACGGCGCAGACCGAACATCCCTGGACGTACCGTTCCACTTCCCTGCTCATGTTGGGCCACCAATATTTCTGCTGGAGGAGCGAGAGGGTTCGCCTGCTGCCAGGATGTCCTGAGCCGGGGGACGTGTGCGTACTATCCAGCAGAAGGGGTCTGAGACGGCTTGGGACATAGACACGACCCGGGGGAAGCTCCGGTGGTGCAGGTTCCTCGAAGGTGGCGGCCCGTATATCTTCATCCAGCTGCCATAGTATGGGTGCGAGAAAGACAGATGGGGGTAGAATTGGATCAGGATCGTCAGAGGTAGGTTCAGGTGAGTACATACGTGATAGGGCGTCTGCTTTGGTGTTTTTGTGGCCGGGTTGGTAAGTAATGTTGAAATTGAATCGGGCAAAGAATAGTGACCAGCGAGCTTGGCGGGCATTTAGTCTCTTGGCGTGCTGAATGTACTGGAGGTTCTTGTGGTCGGTTATTACGGTGAAGGGGAACTGGGCTCCTTCCAACCAGTGCCGCCACTCTTCGAGGGCGAGCTTTATTGCCAGCAGTTCGCGGTCTCCAATTCCATAATTCTGCTCGGCTGGGGTGAGTTTCTTGGAATAGTACGCACACGGATGGAGGGATCGGGGTTCATCAGACCACTGGGACAGCACAGCTCCTACGCCTACATCCGCCGCATCTACTTCCACCACGAAGGGCCTTGAAGGGTCGGGGTGCTTGAGGATGGGAGCGGTGGTGAACATTAGCTTTAGACGGTCGAAGGCTTGCTGAGCCTCTGGAGTCCACTGTAGTACCCGGCGTCCTCCCTTTAAGAGGGAAGTGAGTGGAGCCGATAGGAGGCTATAGTTTTTTATAAAGCGTCGGTAGAAGTTAGCGAAGCCTAAGAAACGCTGAAGCTCCTTCACCGTCCTGGGTTCCGCCCACTTGGCCACTGCGTCCACCTTACCGGCTTCCATACGAACTCCCTCCGCAGTGATCACGTATCCGAGAAAGGAGATGGAGGGCTGATGGAATTCACATTTTTCTAATTTCAGATAGAGTTGGTACTCACGGAGGCGTTGGAGAACCTGGCGGACGTGGTCTTGATGTTCCTTGAGGTTACGTGAGTAAATGAGGATATCGTCAATGTAGATGATTACGAATCGATGGAGGTAGTCGCGGAAGATTTCGTTCATGAAATTCTGAAATACGGAAGGACTGTTAGCCAGGCCATAGGGCATCACCTGATATTCATAGTGACCGGTCGGGGTGATGAAGGCGGTTTTCCACTCATCTCCTTCTCGGATACGGATCAGGTTGTACGCACTGCGGAGGTCGAGTTTGGTGAAGATGCGGGCTTCCCGTAATTCCTCCAAGGCAGCTGGCACTAGAGGAAGTGGATAGGCGAATTTCACCGTGGCGTCATTGAGCACCCGGTAGTCAATGCAGGGTCTGAGCCCACCATCCTTCTTGGGGACGAAGAAGAAACTGGATGCTGCTGGGGACGTGGAAGGTCTGATGAACCCCTGTTGGAGAGCCTCCTGGATGTAATTCTCCATGGCCTCCTGCTCAGGACGTGAGAGGGGGTAGATCTTCCCGTGGGGTAGTTTGGCGCCTGGCAGCAGGTCGATACTACAATCCCAGGGCCGGTGCGGTGGTAGTTGTGTGGCCCGTTCCTTGCTGAAGACATCGGTGAAAGACTGATAGACGGGGGGAATGGCGGTGGCGGATTGAGTGGCAGGGCTCTCTATGGTGGTGGCGTGCAGAGGAATAGGACGGTATGGAGACTCTGCATCCGACGAGGAAGGATGGTAGCCGTGGTTCTCACACGTTTTGCCCCACTCCAGGACCTCTCCTGTGCTCCAATCTATGCGGGGTTGGTGCTTAATGAGCCATGGTCTGCCCAGGATGACATCCACGTTGGCTCGCGGGAGTACTAGGAGGGTCAGATGTTCACGGTGGTTGTGTTGGGAGACGAGGGTCACTTTTCTGGTCCGGCGAGATATCTTACCATCGCCCAATGGTGAGTTTTGGATTGTGGTAATTTGGTATGTGACCTCATTTTGAACGGTGGGAATTCGATGTTTAGCAATGAAGTGTGATGAAACAAAATTGCCAGCCGCTCCGGAATCCACGAGCACATAGATGGGGAGAGTACGAGAGTTTACTATTAGTTCAGCGGTAATATGGGGTAAGAGAGACATGGCTGGAGTAATAGATACGGTACTCACCATTGGACGAGGCGGGCGGACTGGACAGGCACTGATGAAGTGTGAGGCTTCTCCACAATATAGGCACAGACGATTATTAATTCGTCGTTTCCTCTCCGCAGGATCCAGGCGATAGGAGTCGGTAATCATAGGCTCTTCCGCATCTCGTTGGGGTGACGGTGTTCGGAGTGGAGGGAAGCTGGGTACAGACTTTGTAGAAGGACACGCTGAGAGATGTTGAGAAATGCCTACTGCCTTCTTAATAAAGGTTTCCAGCGGTACATTGTCATCGTAAATGACCATATGCTTGCGGATCTGGGGTTTAAGCCCCTTACGGTAGGCTGCTAGGAGAGCGACTTGGTTCCAACCACTGGTGGCCGCTAGGGAGCGGAAGCGCAGGGTGTATTCATGAATATTGGACGTACCTTGATTCAGAGTGATCAGTTCATCGTGCACGGAAAGGGGAGTGAGCGCAGCTCCAAACACGTCCTTGAAGTGGGCAACGAAAGCATTATAGGAGATTAAAGCGTCGCTCCGTGAATTCCAGAGTGCGTCTGCCCATTGAAGTGCCTGCCCAGTGAGGAGGGAAATCATAAAAGATATTTTAGAAATTTCGTTAGGAAACTGGTGTGCGTTGGCTTCGATATAGAGGGAACTTTGCAGGAGGAAACCATTGCAACCACCCGGGTCTCCGGAATAACTCATGGGGCGAGAGAGGGGCGTGTTGGAAATCGTCGTTGGAGCAGCAGGTAGAGATTGACGAAGGACGTTTACCATATCCGAAAATGGGTCGGGGGTGTCTTCGGTGATAGCGGCGCTCGCCTCCATGAGTGACGCGGTGAGTTAATACTTTTGGGGCTGGTATCCTGTCACGACCACACACACAGGGAGAAGGTGAGTATCTTTCAAGGTATTTATTAACAAACGTGCACAGTTCAACACACGTGCAAACGGGTGAATAAAGGTCTGTGGTCAAATCTTCAAACACAACACAACAGGTGAGTTCAAGTTCATAAGTAGTATAGCGTTAGCAACAGTCACTTCCCTTTAACACGATCAACGTGTTTCACAGGAGATCATCGGGGAAATCCACGAGGAGCATTTGAGGTGTTTCACAGGAGAACATTAGAGCAATCCACGGGGAGCACAGGAGAACATTGGAATATCCACGAGGAGCACAGGAGAGACAACAGGAGGGGGAGAAGATCCACAGAGAAACATCCATGCTACTTCGATACCAGCCGGTGAGTGAGTGACAGAGGTAAGTATATGAAGGGTGTGGTGATTGCTGGTGCAGGTGACGGTGATTAGAATTCTGGTGATGGTTCACGGGTGTGCTGTGGTGGTGATTGGCTGGTTGGTGGAGGATCGTGGTGATTGGGGCTGAGGGAACGTGCAGAGGGTGTGACAGCTATAATATAAATGTAATATGTATCATATAAATTTATATTATAATTTAAATAACATCTATATGTTTTAACTATTGGTGTCAGACTTTTAGACCCCAAATTTCTTTTATTATTGACTAAAACTTAAAAACTGAGAATTTATATATATATATATATATATATATATATAAACAATACGTTAAATAAATATTATTTAGATAAACATTTTTTTAAGTATACAACATGTTGCCTAAGTGAAACATATTTAAGAATGAATTTCCAAAATTAAAACTAAAATAAAATAAAATAAAGATAAATAGAAATAGAAATAGAAAAAGAAATCGAATAAACAAACAACATAAAAACAACATATAACAAGTTACTAAAACCAATAAGTTACTAATACTAGTAAAACAAAAGCTAATTCAAATAAATAAATAAATAATTGAAAAAAAAGATAAATATTAGATAGAAAAACATTTTTTTTAAATATACAACAAAAGACAGGTTACCTAAGTAAAACATATACATTTCCATATAAATTTTCCGAAACTAAAACTAAAATATAATAAAGCTAAATAGCAATATATAAAAAAATCAACATAGGCAAACAACAGAGAAAAAAAGTTACTAAATCCAAGAAAATAAAAGCTAATTCTAAATAAATAAATACATAAACAAAAAATAAAAATAAATAGGTAATTGAAATAAAGCTGAAATAAAAGATAAATAGATGAAAAACATTTTTTAAAAGTATACAACAATAGAAATGTTGCCTAAGTAAAACTGTCACGGTGCATGGATCAGCTGCATTCTCAGGTCTCGTGATTTGGTGTCTTCATGTGGTTTGTCATGCTCATTCGATTCAGCTGCTAATCAGTCCCCGCTCCAGGTGTCACGCATTACCCTCAGCTACATATACTCACCTCATTCTCTCCTTCCCTGTCTGATAGTTGATCCGGATTGTTGGACTGTCTTGTTGGTTTGTCTTGGTCTTGTTCACGTTGGATTGTTTATTTCGCCGTTGATCGTCACTGGATTTGTATTCATCACGGGAGATTCACGCCACGTCATCACCAGCCATCAAGCCTCTGCGCCACCCAGCCGAGAGACACCATCATCACCACGGAGTTTGTGTTCACTATATTTGTCTTCAATAAATATTTGTGTTCACTCTGCATTTGCTTCCACTCTCATTCATCCTCGTCACAGAACTATCAGACCACATCATGGAAGCAGCAGACTCCACCCCACTCACAGCCGACGAAGCTTTGCGTTCCTGCATCTCTCGGCTGGAAACCCAGGAGAAGAGCTCGGCGGATACTGGTACAGCGATCCGAGCTCTTGTGGCGCAGGTGTCCGAGCTTGCCCAGCGGACGCAACACTGGCAACTTCCCACTGCGCCAACCCCACCACCCATGCCGCCCGCCCATCCTGAACCATCCGGGGCTGCTCAGTCGCCCGAGCCCCGCCTTCCCCCACCGGAGCTGTACAGCGGTGAGCCGAACTTCTGCCGGGCTTTCCTCACTAGATGCTCCATGCATTTTTCTCTACAACCACGCACTTTTCCTAGTGAGGAAAGCAAGGTGGCGTTCGCGCTCACCCTGTTAACGGGGAGGGCGGCACTTTGGGGCACGGCGGTATGGGAGAACCAAGATCCGTGTTGTGCCTCGTTCTCGGCGCTCTCCGCCGAAATGAAGCGGGTGTTCGACCGCGCGGCCACTGGGAGGGAGGCCGCGCGGAGATTGACGGATCTCAGACAGGGGGAGAGATCCGTCTCAGACTTTTCCATCGAGTTTCGCACCCTAGCGGCGGAGTGCCGATGGAACGAGGAGGCGCAGTGGGACATGTTCCTGCATGGGCTGGCTGACCGCGTCCAACGCGAAATCTACGCCCTGGATCTACCCGCAGATCTCAACGGCCTCATCGATCTGGCGCTGCGGGTAGACGCTCGACTCTCCCGAGCCGAGCGGCGGTGCTTACCCGCTCGGCTTCCCCCTGGGGAGGGACCTCCAACTCGAGCCAGTGGCCATGACGTGGTCAGCCCGTTCGAGGATCACAAGCCCATGCAGGTGGGTCGAGCTCGGTTGACTCGGGAGGAGAGGGAGAGGCGGAGGTCTCAAGGCCTTTGCCTGTACTGCGGGGCGGCAGGGCATTTCGCCCTTAGCTGCCCAGTGAAAAGGGCCAGCCCGGCAGTCGGAATGGGGCTACTGTCGGGTGGGATCTCCGCTATCAAGTCCTCGTCCAGATCTACCTCCACACTCCTCCCGGTCAGGCTTAGATGGCAACGTCTGGACCTGCACTGCACTGCACTACTGGATTCAGGGGCTGAAGGTAATTTCATGGACTTTTCATTTGCTCATCAGAATCATGTTCCCCTCCTCCCCCTCACCAGTTCTATAGCAGTCCACGCACTCAATGGTCAGACGCTTCCCACCATCACCACCATCACGGAACCCATCACTCTCACGGTATCAGGTAACCACCGTGAGAGCATCTCCTTCTACATCCTGGACTCACCTCACGCACCCGTTGTCTTAGGTCATCCCTGGCTCATCAAACACAACCCTCGGATTGATTGGCAGCTGAAATCGGTGTCTGAGTGGAGCATTAAATGTCATGAGTCTTGTCTTGTGTCTGCCTGTCCGTCTGTATCTGAGTCTGTGTTGCAGGAGAAGACGGCGGATCTGTGTAACGTGCCCGCGGAGTACCTCGACCTGAAGGAAGTGTTCAGTAAGTCTCGGGCTGCTTCTCTCCCTCCTCATCGTCCCTATGACTGTGCTATAGAATTACTGCCAGGTACGTCTCCGCCTAAGGGCAAGTTATACTCACTTTCTATTCCTGAGAGAGAGGCTATGGAGAAATACATTTCTGATTCTCTAGCAGCCGGGTTCATTCGACCCTCCTCTTCTCCAGCGGGGGCGGGGTTCTTTTTTGTGGGGAAGAAAGATGGATCTCTGCGACCTTGTATTGATTACCGAGGGCTGAATAATATCACGGTAAAGAATACTTATCCTTTGCCGTTGATATCTTCAGCCTTCGAGAGGTTGCAGGGAGCATCGATCTTCACTAAATTGGACTTAAGAAACGCTTATCATTTGGTTCGCATCAGGAGGGGAGATGAATGGAAGACCGCCTTTAATACCCCCAGGGGGCACTTTGAGTACTTGGTCATGCCCTTCGGCTTGTCCAACTCCCCAGGTGTCTTTCAGGCACTCGTTAATGATGTGTTGAGAGATATGGTCGATCAGTTCATATATGTCTACCTGGACGACATATTGATTTTTTCTTCTTCTCTCCAGGAACATGTTCAACACGTCAGACGAGTGCTTCAGAGGCTGCTAGAGAATGGGCTTTTTGTCAAGGCGGAGAAATGCGACTTTCATGCACAGTCTGTTCCTTTTCTAGGGTACATCGTGTCGGCTGAGGGTATGCGCATGGATCCCGAGAAGATCAAGGCTGTGGTAGATTGGCCAAGTCCAGATTCCCGTAAGGCCCTACAAAGGTTTCTGGGGTTCGCCAATTTTTACCGGCGTTTTATTCGCAATTACAGCCAACTAGCCGCACCTCTGACTACTTTGACCTCTCCCAGAACGGCGTTCAGGTGGTCAGACGCAGCGGAAGCTGCGTTTGCCAACCTCAAACGCCGCTTTGTTTCGGCCCCCATTCTTGTTACCCCTGATCCGTCACGTCAGTTCGTGGTAGAGGTCGACGCGTCAGAGGTGGGGGTAGGTGCGGTGCTTTCACAGCGCTCACCCTCGGACGACAAGATGCATCCCTGCGCGTTTTTCTCTCATCGTTTGTCGCCAGCAGAGTCAAATTACGATATTGGTAACAGAGAGCTGTTGGCAGTCAAGCTAGCATTGGAGGAATGGCGTCATTGGTTGGAGGGATCGGGGGTACCCTTTATGGTTTGGACCGATCATAAGAACCTAGAATACATCAGAACTGCCAAAAGACTAAACTCTAGGCAGGCTAGGTGGGCACTTTTTTTCGGACGTTTTGATTTTACTCTTTCGTACCGCCCGGGTTCCAAAAATGTCAAACCCGATTCTTTATCTCGAATTTTTGACCATTCCGATCGCCCGTCCACTCCCGAGAGTATTTTTTCCGAGACACTTATTGTTTCTACTCTCAGTTGGGAGGTCGAATCGAAGGTTAAGACAGCCTTACATGGGGTAACGCCTCCGGCCGGTTGCCCACCTAACCGTTTGTTTGTGCCAGAAAGTCTTCGGTCCGAAGTTATCCAATGGGGTCATTGTTCCAATGTAGCATGTCATCCAGGGGTAAGTCGCACCTTACATTTGGTCAAGCAAAGATTTTGGTGGCCACTCATGGCTCGTGATGTTCGCAATTTTGTTTTGGCTTGCTCAGTTTGTGCCACTGGTAAGACTTCTAACAGACCTCCAGATGGGCTCCTACAACCGCTGCCAATCCCTTCGAGACCCTGGTCCCACATTGCGCTAGATTTTGTTACCGCCCTCCCACCCTCTCAGGGTAACACGGTAGTTTTGACCGTGGTGGACCGGTTCTCGAAGGCGGTTCATTTCATCCCCTTGACCAAATTACCTTCAGCCAAGGAGACAGCGGTAGCAGTCATTGATCACGTCTTTCGGTTACATGGCCTCCCGACAGACGTGGTCTCTGACAGAGGACCCCAGTTTGTGTCCAAATTTTGGCGAGAGTTTTGTAAACTTCTGGGGGCCACTGTTAGTCTCTCTTCGGGGTTCCATCCTCAAAGCAATGGGCAAACTGAGAGAGCCAACCAAGATTTGGAGAGAACACTACGATGTATGGTCGCTCGAAATCCTTCCTCCTGGTGTCAGCAGCTGTCGATGGTGGAGTACGCACACAATGCCTTACCAGTGTCTGCCACGGGCCTTTCACCATTTGAATGTAGTGTAGGGTACCAGCCACCAATTTTTCCCAGTCTGGAATCCGAAGTCGCGGTCTCCTCCGCTCACGCCTTCGTCCAGAGGTGCCGTCGCACATGGTCCAGAGCCCGTGAGACTCTGGTCCAGGTGGGAGCGCGCACCAAGGCCAAAGCCGATCGCCACCGGTCGAGGCCTCCCGTATACGTCGTCGGTTCCAAAGTGTGGCTTTCTACCAAGAACATTCCTCTCCGATCCGTTTCGAATAAACTTGCTCCCAAATTTATTGGCCCGTTTTCTGTCACCAAAATCATTAGTCCGGTGGCAGTCCGCCTCAACCTCCCTCCAGCGTACAGGAGGATTCATCCCGTGTTCCATGTATCTAAAATTAAACCCGTATTTTTTGCTCGCATAAATCCGCCTGCCCCGGTTCCCCCACCACCGCGGCTCGTAGACGGGGAACCAACCTATTCGGTCAACCGTATTCTGGACTCTAGGCGGAGGGGACGCGGATTCCAGTACTTGGTGGACTGGGAAGGTTACGGTCCGGAGGAGAGAAGTTGGGTACCTGCTAGAGACATACTGGATCACTCACTTATTGATGAATTCAATCAACAGGTACAGGAGGCTGGGAACGTCAGGGGACGTTCCTAGGAGAGGGGGTACTGTCACGGTGCATGGATCAGCTGCATTCTCAGGTCTCGTGATTTGGTGTCTTCATGTGGTTTGTCATGCTCATTCGATTCAGCTGCTAATCAGTCCCCGCTCCAGGTGTCACGCATTACCCTCAGCTACATATACTCACCTCATTCTCTCCTTCCCTGTCTGATAGTTGATCCGGATTGTTGGACTGTCTTGTTGGTTTGTCTTGGTCTTGTTCACGTTGGATTGTTTATTTCGCCGTTGATCGTCACTGGATTTGTATTCATCACGGGAGATTCACGCCACGTCATCACCAGCCATCAAGCCTCTGCGCCACCCAGCCGAGAGACACCATCATCACCACGGAGTTTGTGTTCACTATATTTGTCTTCAATAAATATTTGTGTTCACTCTGCATTTGCTTCCACTCTCATTCATCCTCGTCACAAAAACATACATTTATGTATATATTTCCAAAACTAAAAATAAAATAAAGCTAAATAGAAATAGAAAAAAAATCAAATAAACATAAAACAACATGTAACAAAGTTACTAAAACTAATAAAATAAAAGATAATTCATAAAAAAAAATTGGTAATTGAAATAAAGCTGAAATAAAAGAAAAATATTAGATGAAACATTTTTTAAGTATAAAACAATAGAAATGTTGCCTGAATGAAACACATACATTTAAGTATACGTTTCCTAAACTAAAACTGAAATAAAATAAAGCTAAATAGAATCAAAAATCGAACAAAAACAACAAGTTACTAAAACTAAACAAATAAATCTGAATTCAAATAAATAAATTTGGTAATTAAAATAAAGCTGAAATAAAAGATAAATATTAGATTTTTTTAAAGTATACAACAATAGAAACATCAATTTCCAAAACTAAAATAAAGCGAAGCAGAAATAGAAAAATACATATATTTTCAAATAAATAAATAAAAAATTGGTAATTGAAATAAAAATAAAATAAAAAATAAGTATTAGATGAAAAACATTTTTTTTATTAATTTTTTTAAATGTTGTCTAAATGAAACACATTTAAGTATAAATTTCCAAAACTAAAACTGAAATAAAATAAAGCTAAATAGAATAAAAAAAACAAACAAACATAAAAACAACATATAAAAACAAGTTACTAAAACTAATAAAATAAAAGCTGATATAAATAAATAAACATAGGTATTTGAAATAAAAGATAAATATTATATAAAAACAATTTTAAAGCATTCAACAATAAACATACATTTAAGTATAAATTTCCAAAACTAAAACTGTCAAATAAATGCCCAATGTTATAATCAAATAAAATATGTTTCAAATAAATAAATAAAATTAGTAATTGAAATAAAACTGATATATAAATATAAATATTAGATGAAAAACATTTAAAAAAAAAAGGTACATTGGACATGTTGCCTAAGTGAAACTTTAAGTATATATTTAATACATACACATTTAATAAAATGTTATATCATCATGGTGGTCACACCAAGAAAAATACAGTATTTTAAATCAATCAAAACAACAACAAACAAACAAAGATGTGCTCTTCAGGATGAACCAGGGCTGTACTGAGACATGCTCTCTGAGATATTACCAAAAACACACAATGAAAAAAAAAAATGAAAAGGAAGGCTCTCAAAACAAAATATCTATGGTGGATTAAATCATATCCACCTCACTATCCGTTTAGTAGTCTATTCGGCTGCTCGTTTCTAATGGACTGCTGGTTTTGTCCAGTCATCTCCTGCATTACTCATCTGTTTCTCATTTTGCATCCTTTTCTTTTCTCATCCACTCTCTCATCTCTTCCACAGGCCAATAAGGACCTTTTCTATTTCAAAGTCCATTTTCCAAACACTTCAGCTGCCTTTCATCTCGATGTTTTTCCTCATACATAGAGAGAGAGACTGAGAGCGAGATGAGGAGCAGCTCATCTGGAGAAAGCAGAGAACAATCTCTTCATCTTCAAGAACCAGCAGCCTCTGCATGCACAAACATCTTTACCACTCCAAGCCCTGGATCAGGTATGACATATCTCCCTCTCACGCGCTCCGTCTCGCTCCCGTCTTCTCTCGCGCTCTGTTCTGGAAGATGAAAGGCAGATGAAATGCTAGCTTTCACGAAGTGCTCGCCATCCATACGGTGCTCCAGCATCACCTTGTGCGTTCCAAACATGAGTTCAACACACACACACTTTACTTCAGAATTCAGTCTGGGTAACTTTCAAAGTCTGAAATGTTTGTAGGTTTATGCGAGAAGGTGTTTATTTGTTGCGTTTCTGTGATGTTTAAACTGAGATGATCCTGACTGAACGCCGCCGTGACAGGAAGTCTAAATAGTTCATGTCAAATAAAGCGACAACACTAACAACACTAACTCTAGCCTGAGACGACAGAAAATGTGTTTATACACTTTCCTACTGTTACCAGAAATGTCCTAGTCAGTTCACTCGGCGGCCATCTTGAAAAAGCCTAGGCAGTACAGCTCCTTGAAATCCTCAAAACTGTTTGTCAAGAGTACACTTCAATACATTACATACAATCTGGCAACGATGGTATCATATATTTAGGTCGATTCTTGAGGTGAAATAATTTTTTTTTCTTTTAGGCTGGTCCTGCCTTGTGAAAAAGAAGTACTCTAGCATAGGCTGCTTTTATAAAACTGAATGCAGCGTAATTAGACACTTAACTGCAAGTTAATTGCATTTAATGAAGATGTATTATAGTCTAAGTTGATATTAAATGCAGTTAGCAGAACTAAACTGTTTTTGACCCAGTTAAATAGAACTTAACTACAACTTTAGCTGTGATTTCAGAATTAAGTTGGCTTGAAAAAGTCTTACTGATCTGCTGTTTAAGCTTTTCTTCTTCTTCTTCTGAGTCAAAATTGAGTTAGTATCTCATCCGCTTTCAAGCTACAACCACCAAACTTGGGTCAGACCTTCAGACTGTTCTGAAGTTATTTGCTGTATCTTTTCTAACCGATCCAGCTTACGGTTTTCCAAAACAAGACTGTCAAAACCACCAAAAAATCCCATAGACTTTCATAGAGGGGGTCAAAACTTTTGGTAAAAGCATTCTAGCAACATGCTAATCATGCTAACAACATGTTAACAACATAATAATTATGTTAAACACATTCCAACAACACATTAAACATGCTAGCAACCTAATAATCATGCTAAAAACATGTTAGCAACACGTTAAACATGATAAAACATGCTACCAACATTTAAGCAACATACTAATCATGCTAGCAACATGCTAATCATGTTAACAACATACTAATCATGCTAGAAACATGCTAGCAACATGCTAATTATGCTAACAACATACTGATCATGCTAGAAACATGCTAGCAACATGCTAATAATGCTAACAACATGTTAACAACATACTAATCTTGCTAGGCACATCCTAGTAACATACTAATCATGTTAACAACATGCTAGCAACATACTAATCATGCTAGCAACATGCTAGCAACATGCTAATCATGCTAACAACATGTTAGCAACATACTAATCATGCTAGCAACATACTAATCATGCTAAAAACATGCTAATCATGCTAACAACATGTTAGCAACATACTAATCATGCTAGCAACATGCTAATCATGTTGACAATATGTTAACAACATACTAATCTTGCTAGAAACATGCTAATCATGCTAACAACATGTTAACAACATACTAATCTTGCTAGAAACATGCTAGCAACATGCTAATCATGTTGACAATATGTTAACAACATACTAATCTTGCTAGAAACATGCTAGCAACATGCTAATCATGCTAACAACATGTTAACAACATAATAATTATGTTAAACACATTCCAACAACACGTTAAACATGCTAGCAACCTAATAATCATGCTAAAAACATGTTGATCATGCTGACATGTTAGCAACACGTTAAACATGATAAAACATGCTACCAACATTTAAGCAACATACTAATCATGCTAGCAACATGCTAATCATGTTAACAACATACTAATCATGCTAGAAACATGCTAGCAACATGCTAATTATGCTAACAACATACTGATCATGCTAGAAACATGCTAGCAACATGCTAATAATGCTAACAACATGTTAACAACATACTAATCTTGCTAGGCACATTCTAGTAACATACTTATCATGCTAACAACATGCTAGCAACATACTAATCATGCTAGCAACATGCTAGCAACATGCTAATCATGCTAGCAACATACTAATCATGCTGACAACATGTTAGCAACACGTTAAACATGATAAAACATGCTACCAACATTTAAGCAACATACTAATCATGCTAGCAACATGCTAATCATGTTAACAACATACTAATCATGCTAGAAACATGCTAGCAACATTCTAATCATGCTAACAACATACTAATCATGCTAGAAACATGCTAATCATGCTAACAACATGTTAGCAACATACTAATCATGCTAGCAACTAGGGGTGGGAAAAAAATCGATATTGCAATATATTGTTGTGCTCTCTGTCGCAATAAATAATCGATACACTAACGGCCAATATCGATATTTTATTACAACACAAAATGATTAATTTACCCGTCGTCAGTGTCACTGTCACTACCCAATATCTACCATTCTGTTTGCGGGGGGCGCTGTTCGAGTAAATAGGGGTAAAGTGGCAGAAGCAGCGGCCAGTGAAGAACACAAGTTATCTAACACAACAGAGAAGAAGCGCAGAAAAAGAGAAGTGAGAAAAATGGCGGAAAATAACGAAAACCAAACAAAGACGCACCCGCTAGTTGAGCATGCTGATCAGTTACGCCTGTTTCACACATACTCCGTCTGCAGTGCGAATGCGTTGAGTATTTTTTTCCGCACCCATGTTAACGGATTAGAGCGTTCACACTGCACGCGGTTGCTGTCCGGCAGTACGTCCCAGAAGCGGTGTGCAAGTGCATTCAAGTGCATTGAATAATACGTTGTTTATAAAACGTGTCCTGTGTGAAAGCAAAACGAGTCCGTGCTGCTTCTGCATCGCACACGGACTGCATACGCACTGCAGACGGAGTGTGAAACAGGCGTTAGTGTTCCTCAAGAAGAATATGCCTTGATGTGACCACTGTCCAGGTTAACATAAAGCACTTTACAGTAACTTACTACTGACGTTTCAGTATCACGGTTTACACATGTTAGTTAATGTTCATGTTGTTTTTTTAATGTTCAGGCACTTTTATCTGTCTAGCTGTACAGCGTTTACATTTAAGACCAGGAGGCAGTGAGTTATTATGCAAATGCATATTTCTTTGCACAGTGTTGAAAATGTTGGCATTAATAAATGCTTAAGATTTCCTTATTATGGGTATTTTTTTCTTTTTCAGTCACATATATCGTGATATATCGTTGATGAAATTTCTTCCAATATATTGAATATCGTAGATATCGCGAATCGTGATATTATCGATATCGTGGGCCACATATCGTCACAGAATTGAATCGTGAGTTACCTGTATCGTCCCACCCCTACTAGCAACATGCTAATCATGTTGACAATATGTTAACAACATACTAATCTTGCTAGAAACATGCTAGCAACATGCTAATCATGCTAACAACATGTTAACAACATACTAATCTTGCTAGAAACATGCTAGCAACATGCTAATCATGTTGACAATATGTTAACAACATACTAATTATGTTAAACACATTCCAACAACACGTTAAACATGCTAGCAACCTAATAATCATGCTAAAAACATGTTAGCAACACGTTAAACATGATAAAACATGCTATCAACATTTAAGCAACATACTAATCATGCTAGCAACATGCTAATCATGTTAACAACATACTAATCATGCTAGAAACATGCTAGGAACATGCTAATCATGCTAACAACATACTGATCATGCTAGAAACATGCTAGCAACATGCTAATCATGCTAACAACATGTTAACAACATACTAATCTTGCTAGGCACATTCTAGTAACATGCTAATCATGCTAACAACATGTTAACAACATACTAATCTTGCTAGGCACATTCTAGTAACATGCTAATCATGCTAACAACATGTTAACAACATACTAATCTTGCTAGGCACATTCTAGTAACATGCTAATCATGCTAACAACATGTTAACAACATACTAATCTTGCTAGGCACATTCTAGCAACATGCTAATCATGCATAATATGTTAACAACATACTAATTATGTTAAACACATTCCAACACGTTAAACATGCTAGC
This sequence comes from Garra rufa, assembly GCF_049309525.1. NCBI lineage: Eukaryota > Metazoa > Chordata > Actinopteri > Cypriniformes > Cyprinidae > Garra > Garra rufa. The sequence goes on from NC_133383.1 coordinate 22,742,815, forward strand.
AACCTAATAATCATGCTAAAAACATGTTAGCAACACATTAAACATGATAAAACATGCTACCAACATTTAAGCAACATACTAATCATGCTAGCAACATGCTAATCATGTTAACAGCATACTAATCATGCTAGAAACATGCTAGCAACATGCTAATCATGCTAACAACATACTGATCATGCTAGAAACATGCTAGCAACATGCTAATAATGCTAACAACATGTTAACAACATACTAATCTTGCTAGGCACATTCTAATAACATGCTAATCATGCTAACAACATACAGATCATGCTAGAAACATGCTAGCAACATGCTAATCATGCTAACAACATGTTAACAACATACTAATCTTGCTAGGCACATTCTAGTAACATGCTAATCATGCTAACAACATGTTAACAACATACTAATCTTGCTAGGCACATTCTAGTAACATGCTAATCATGCTAACAACATGTTAACAACATACTAATCTTGCTAGGCACATTCTAGTAACATGTTAATCATGCAAACAACATGTTAACAACATACTAATCTTGCTAGGCACATTCTAGCAACATGCTAATCATGCATAATATGTTAACAACATACTAATTATGTTAAACACATTCCAACACGTTAAACATGCTAGCAACCTAATAATCATGCTAAAAACATGTTAGCAACACGTTAAACATGATAAAACATGCTACCAACATTTAAGCAACATAACTAGGCACATTCTAGTAACATACTAATCATGCTAACAACATGCTAGCAACATATTAATCATGCTAGCAACATGCTAGCAACATGCTAAACATGCTAGCAACATGCTAGCAAAATGCTAATCATGTTGACAATATGTTAACAACACACTAATCTTGATAGGCACATTCTAGTAACATGCTAATCATGCTAACAACATGTTAGCAACATACTAATCATGCTAACAACATGTTAACAAAATACTAATCTTGCTAGAAACATGCTAGCAACACGTTAAACATGCTAGCAACCTAATAATCATGCTAAAAACATGTTAATCATGCTGACAACATGTTAGCAACACGTTAAACATGATAAAACATGCTACCAACATTTAAGCAACATACTAATCATGCTAGCAACATGCTAATCATGTTAACAACATACTAATCATGCTAGAAACATGCTAGCAACATGCTAATCATGCTAACAACATACTGATCATGCTAGAAACATGCTGGCAACATGCTAATCATGCTAACAACATGTTAACAACATACTAATCTTGCTAGGCATATTCTAGTAACATGCTAATCATGCTAACAACATGTTAACAACATACTAATCTTGCTAGGCACATTCTAGTAACATACTAATCATGCTAACAACATGTTAACAACATACTAATCATGCTAACAACATGCTAGCAACATACTAATCATGCTAGCAACATGATAGCAACATGCTAATCATGCTAACAACATGTTAACAACATACTAATTATGCTAAAAGTTTTATTCAAAGTTTACACAAGTAGATGTTAAGTTAAAAAGAACAATATTATTGGACGATTTTTAATATTAAACAGTATGTAAAAGATTCACAAACTTATCCCATGCCTGATATAGTCCTGACTCTCTGTGGTCACAAAAAATCCCATGACACTTCTCGTAAAGAGTAGGGGTGTAACCCCGGTGTCCTGGCCAAATTCCCTCCACTGGCCCTAGTCAATCATGGCCTCCTAATAATCCCCTTCCATTAAAATTGGCTATATCACTCTCTCCTCTCCACCTGTAGCTGGTGTGTGGTGAGCGCACCGGCGCCGTTGTACTGTGGCTGCCGACGCATCATCCAAGTGGATGCTGCACACTGGTGGTGGTTGAGGAGAGATCCCCCATATGATTGTAAAGCGCTTTGGGTGTATGGAAATACACAATGAAAGCGCTATACAAATGCATCATTCATTCATTCATTCAAACATGATAAAACATGCTACCAACATTTAAGCAACACACTAATCATGCTAGCAACATGCTAATCATGTTAACAACATACTAATCATGCTAGAAACATGCTAGCAACATGCTAATTATGCTAACAACATACTGATCATGCTAGAAACATGCTAGCAACATGCTAATAATGCTAACAACATGTTAACAACATACTAATCTTGCTAGGCACATTCTAGTAACATACTAATCATGCTAACAACATGCTAGCAACATACTAATCATGCTAGCAACATGCTAGCAACATGCTAATCATGCTAGCAACATACTAATCATGCTGACAATATGTTAACAACATACTAATCTTGCTAGAAACATGCTAGCAACATGCTAATCATGTTGACAATATGTTAACAACATACTAATTATGTTAAACACATTCCAACAACACGTTAAACATGCTAGCAACCTAATAATCATGCTAAAAACATGTTAGCAACACGTTAAACATGATAAAACATGCTACCAACATTTAAGCAACATACTAATCATGCTAGCAACATGCTAATCATGCTAGAAACATGCTAGCAACATGCTAATCATGCTAAAAACATACTGATCATGCTAGAAACATGCTAGCAACATGCTAATCATGCTAACAACATGTTAACAACATACTAATCTTGCTAGGCACATTCTAGTAACATGCTAATCATGCTAACAACATGTTAACAACATACTAATCTTGCTAGGCACATTCTAGTAACATGCTAATCATGCTAACAACATGTTAACAACATACTAATCTTGCTAGGCACATTCTAATAACATGCTAATCATGCTAACAACATGTTAACAACATACTAATCTTGCTAGGCACATTCTAGCAACATGCTAATCATGCTAACAACATGTTAACAACATACTAATCATGCTAGAAACATGCTAGCAACATTCTAATCATGCTAACAACATACTAATCATGCTAGAAACATGCTAATCATGCTAACAACATGTTAGCAACATACTAATCATGCTAGCAACATGCTAATCATGTTGACAATATGTTAACAACATACTAATCTTGCTAGAAACATGCTAGCAACATGCTAATCATGCTAACAACATGTTAACAACATACTAATTATGCTAAAAGTTTTATTCAAAGTTTACACAAGTAGATGTTAAGTTAAAAAGAACAATATTATTGGACGATTTTTAATATTAAACAGCATGTAAAAGATTCACAAACTTATTCCATGCCTGATATAACACGCAAAAAAGGCAATATAATCTGGCATGAAAAAAATGCATGTAGTAAAAACGTCGCCTCCTGGTTGATGAATGTCGCCCAACAACGTTGCCACAGCCTTTTCGCGTCTTACATTTCTACGTTGTTACAACATTGCGTGCACGTAGACGGCTACGTTGCCATTATAAAAAATGGAACGTTGCACAGACGTCGCCACAACGTAAATGTGTTTGCTGGGATGTAAGTAATATGCCAGTAACATGCTAATAAAATGTTAATTGTGCTAGAATCATGCTAATAATGCTAACAACATACTAATAAAACACTAATCACTCTAGAAACATGATAACAACATGCAGTAACTTGCTAATCATGCTGGGAATCATGCTAGTAACTAAAAGTGCATATTCAATTCAATTAAGCTCACTTTTTTTTTCACAAGGGCTGCTAATTCTTTTCTGTCTTTCGTTCTCTTCTCCTACTCACCTGGTTTCTTTTGGAGCACAACATTTGAACACTTTGACAAGGCTTGTGTACATAATCAGCAGCAGCTGGACCTATTGAAGCTGGCAGACAGGCAGGTAGACAGGTTTGCAAACCAGACAGGTGCACCGTTGTGATCAAACAATGCTTCTGTTTAGTTCTATTCAGCTGTAGCGAAGCACTGAATTTGGAAACGGTTTCAACAAGCATTTTCTTGTAGAACGACGGCTTGACACATTGTCATTGTGATTTTAAATGCAATAAAATGCCAAAACAAACAATAATCACAACGCCAGTTTTGTCTGTTCTCAGGGAGGGGAAAGCGACAGCGGTGTCACTGGGTTTTCACTGCATTTCAACCCGAACAATCTGTCTTGCATCAAGCCTACCTAACACTGACAAGATGACAAGCTGACAAATCCTTAATCCGATCCGAGCGATGAATCGGCATGAAAATGATCCTAATGTTTCGTTCCCACCAACAGTACCCTGGAGAAAAGAATAGATTGCTGCAGCCAAACCAAGGCTTGGTAGGATGAGCTTGTTCACATGTTGTACTACACACTGATATCTGTCAAACCCAAAGGTTAATTAACTCCTGGCAAACATGAAGTAAAAATTACGTTTCTTAACACACACAAAAAAAGAAAAAACGATTTTTTTTTTTGTCCTACTGCAGCTTCCAGTAAAACCTCCACCAAGAAATCTGAATGAGCAAAAAAAAAAAAAAAAAAAACACAAAAAAACTTTAATTAAAGACAGATAAAGAATCAGAAGTTCTCCATATTTCCACAACAAGCCTCTCCAAAGGTGTACATTATTAGCACAAATGGACCGAGGGCAGTTTAAGCTTCTGTTCCTTCTGATTAGGATTTGGGGTTTTGTGCCGTCTTAATAGTTTACGGCAAACTAATTAAAAACACAATCATTACGGGAGCTGCCCTGGGCTCCTTTACAGACAGAAATAAATAGAGTCGCGTTTGGGAAACTGTGCCTCCCGCCGTGTGCTAAAGGTGAAAGTTCTTTTGTGTGCAGTGAAGTGTGTCGAGGAGATTCGCCTGAATAAGTGTTTTATTCAGGCAGATGAGATAACTGAGCAGTGAAGCAAGACTTGACACTAGTGTCTATACTTATTTTTCTCTCTTTTTTTTGGCATTTTTTTTATATAAACATCAAAACATAAAATAAATCTTGTTAAATAAATTGCTACTTCTAGAGACTCACATATATTAAAATTCTGCCTGATACCAATGGATTGTCTTAATGAATGTAAACAATGCCACTGAACTGAAAACTGGCATATTTTGCTGATTATTGCTGCTCAATTATTGTCTTGTTTTGGGCTGTACTATTCCAAAACTTTTGGAGTACTATAGACTGCCGAAAGTTATGACAAATCAAGGAGAAGAGTGCAAAAAAAGGCATTTGTGGTTAGCCAAACTGAACCAGGATGTCCAGAGCAAGAATCTTGACAACATCTGTGTTTGTTCTTATCATTTCCAGTCAGGTAGATGAAATATTAAGCTAATATCTTAATTAATACTGCTTGTAGGTATCTTTACCACCTATGAACTTTAGTTTGTCAAAATATTGCGCCCTTTTATGCTTACTAAGTCTTTTTCTATAATGGTGGCAAAGGTCATCTAAATGTAAAAATAAGGGAAATAAGCATGAATAATTACATATCCAAAATTGGTTTTGACCAATACATAACAAATAAAATTAGTGGAGGGTAACTGAGAATGAATGGGGGAAAGTCACATGAAAGGAGGTAGCGCCTCCATCATGATACGATTGAATATGACTGGTTATGTTCGGCTGTGATTGGTTCATGCAATAAATCCCGCCTCCTAAGTCCATCTGAATGGCATTAACGGAGAAGTTCACTTCCAGAACAAAAATTTACAGATAATGTACTCACCCCCTTGTCATCAAAGATGTTCATGTCTTTCTTTCTTCAGTCATAAAGAAATTATGTTTTTTGAGGAAAACATTTCAGGATTTTTCTCTATATAGTGAACAATGGTTCCCCCGAGTTTGAACTTCCAAAATGCTGTCTAAATGCGGCTTCAAATGATCCCAAATCCAGTTGTGAGCAATCTATCTAGCGAGTCTAGCTTCTTATCTAGTGAAATTATCGTTTTTTGTTTTGTTTTTTACATTACAATTGATCTACTTTTTAACCTCAAATGCTCGTCTTGTCTTGCTCTGCCTGAACACTGCTTTTCCCGGTTCAAGACAGTTAGGGTATGTCGAAAAACTCCCAATTGTATTTTCTCCCTCAACTTTAAAAATCATTCGAAAATCTCATACATTGCTGCAGAAGTAAAGACCCAGTGTTTGCAAAGTGAACATGCAAAGAAGATCAAACACCCTTAACAAAAAAGGTAAAACAGTGATGTTTTTCGACATGTTTTTCGAGTTCAGGCAGAGCAAGTCAGGACGAGCGTTTGTTTTGTTAAAAATTTTAATTAAAAAAAAATAACCAATCGTTTCACTAGACTCTTCTTCCTCGGCTGTGATCGTTTACAACCGCATTAGGGATTGTTTATAGCTGCATTTAAACTGCATTTTAGAAGTTCAAACACAGGGCACCATAGAAGATCACTATACGGAGAAAAATCCTGAAATTTTTGCCTCAGAAAATATAATTTCTTTACGACTGAAGAAGGAAAGACATGAACATCTTGGAATGACAAGGGGGTGAGTACACTGTAAAAAGTTTTCACCAGTTTCAACTTAAAAACTTAAGTTAAGTTTATAGCAGCTGCTATAAAATTTTAAGTTAAATCAACTTAAGTCATTTAAACTCACAAGTTAAATCAACTTATTTTAATTGTAATAAGTTAAAATGACTTGTAGACTCTCCGCGCTGCATTGCTAAAGTTAGAACGCCTTTTTGACGGATAATAATAATAATCGCCTTGCTATCATCAAAGACATTGGAAACAGGCGATATCTCTGACTATCGTCGATACACGATACAATCGGCTATCGGCACAACCCTATTACATACATAACTGTGTTACAGACACTTCTTAAATCTTATTACAAACAAAACTATTGCATTAGATTTAGCTATTTCATTAGCAAAGCTATGTGTCAAGCTATTGCTTCAGAAAACTGTGAATATAGTGCAGGTGATCGGTGATATTCAGATTTTTTGTTTTCGTTGGAGCTTGACAGTCTACATCTCTATTCATCAAATTAATAAAACATTTCTTTCTTGTTCCACAGAAGAAAGTCCTATGGGTTTGGAAATGAAGGCTTACAACTGAATCAGAACAGCCAGATCTGAAACCAAAATAGTGCAGATTTCAAAAGTTTCAATCCATTTTTACAGCTAAAACACTCTTACACAGAATCGGTAAGTTCCTCTCATGGGTCTGCTTTTGTGTGTGTGTGTGTGTGTGTGTGAATGTGTGTATTTAGGCAGGCCCAGCAGGTTTTGTAGTTTATTGACCTGATCATTCTGCCAGGGAATTACTGTCTGATGTGCGAGTGTGTGCGCCGTTGTACGTGTGTGTCGGTACGGCAGAGCAAATATTGACATTCATCTCTCTAGCTACATTTTTCCCGGGTGCCACTTTAATTGGCCCGGAGAAAGTCACCACAAATAAATGAAAGCTGACTCTCTAAAAGCTTGTGCTAAATGAAATATTTTTTTCTCCCCATTGTTCGCGCCACCTTCTCACGCTTCCCCACCTCCCTCCATCCGTGAGAAATCTCAAGCCTTTTCCTCTGAGGTAAATAATGACTTAATACAGCCAGATAAAGGCAGAGAAATAATGAAATAGCAAATTGCCATTTGTTTCTCTTTTATACGCCGTCCTCTGTTTGGGGAGATCAGGGGCGAGAGAGTTGCTAGCTGTTGCAGCAGAGTACACAGACCGAGTTTGTCCCTGTCAGTTTTATCACTGTTTTGACAGGAGTGACATTAGTAAAGACACACACATCAATGTGTCTGAGTTTTACAACAAGGGCCGAGCAAAACAGACAGCTGGTAGTGCAGTTACCAAGGCAGATGCAAGCTCTTCAGCTACAGAGCCCTGCAGAGAGAGAGAGAGAGAGAGAGAGAGAGAGAGAAAGAAACACAACTTAAACCAGCCTGAGGTGGCTTTCCTAGTCTGGCCAAGTGGGTTAATCTGGTCTGTTTTGACTGAAAGTCCAGCTGGCAGAGCAACTAAACCAGATAAACACCAGCTTGGACTGGCTGAAAGACCATCTTAGGCTGGTTTAAGCTTCCATTCCTGGATCTATAGCCATTATGTATGTACACAAGCTTCACTTCACATAAACTGTCACTCACGCTTACGTTTTTAAGCCCCTAACTGCTCTGATTAAAGCACATTTAATCTCCTGAAGTTCCTTACAGATTTAAAGGTTAAGTCTTTTTTACTGTTAACACATTTTCTGACTTTCAACAGTTTTTTTGAAGAATAATTTTAGTATTTCAAGAACAAAAAGACTAAAACTGACAGTAAGACTCTTCATAGAGAATGGAGAATCATGGATTTCATACAAAATGAATAGGCTAGAATAGCATTTAGTAGTTCAGAGTCTATTGTGAACTCCAAGTGATTAAATATGCTTTAATCTGCCAAGTTAGGCATTTGAAGCCCACATGTGATATGAGAGCTCAGAATAAATAAGCTTGAATGACTGACTGAAAGACTGATTTAAAATAAAAAGATGTAGTCTTAAGGGTCAACTGTTATATTAAATAGCTTGTTTCATCATTTTATGTTTTAAATAAAGTCCACTTATAATGCTAGTCAATAAATCATATTTTAGTATTTGACATCTGTATTAAACAGTTGATTTTGTTAGCTGCTGTGCCTTTAAGACTCTATTTAATGGCTCTCCTAACATGTAAATAGCATACGTTTGCACTGCCCTGTCTTTCAATAACGACGTATTTGCAAATCCTTTGTCATATTATGATAGGTTTACAAAACAATCCACACTGAAGTCAGAATTACAAGAATAAAGTTAAAATTACGAGAATAATGTCAAAATGTTTTGAGAATAAAGTTGAAAATTATCGAGAATAAAGTTGAAAAATTTTGAGAAGAAAATCGAAATTTTGAGAATAAAATCAAAATTACGAGAATTCAATTGTTTTGAGAATAAAGTCGAAATGTTTTGAGAATAAAGTCTAAATACTTTTAAAAAGTTGACATATTTCGAGAATAAAGTGGAAATTTTGAGAATAAAGTTGAAAAATTTTGAGATGAAAGTCGGAATGTTTCAAGTCAACATTACGAGATTTCAATTGTTTTGAGAATAAAGTCTAAATGTTTTGTGAATAATGTCTAAATATTTTGAGAATAAAGTCTAAATATTTTGAGAATAAAGTTGAAAAACTTTGAGATGAAAGTCAAAATATCGAGAATTCAATTGTTTTGAGAATAAAGTCGAAATATTTTGAGAATAAAGTAAAAATTACAAGAATAAAGTCTAAATATTTTGTGAATCAAGTCAAAATTCTGGGAATTTATTTGAATATATGTGGGATTATTAGCAGACTATTTTGAGAATAAAATCCAAATTACAAGAATAAAGTAGAAATATTTTGAGAATAAAGTAGAAATATTTCTAGAATAAAGTAGACATATTTCGAGAATAAAGTAGAAAAATTTTTGAGATGAAAGTCTAAATTTCGAGAATAAGATCAAAATTAAGAATAAAGTCGACATTACGAGAATTCAATTGTTTTGAAGTCGAAATGTTTTGAAAATAAAGTTGAAATATTTTGAGAATAAAGTAAAAATTACAAGAATAAAGTCTAAATATATTGAGAATAAAGTCTAAATATTTTGAGAATGAAGTAAAAATTTTGAGATTAAAGTTTAAATATTTCGAGATGAAAGTGGAAATTTCGAGAATAAAATCGAAATTACGAGAATAAAGTCATAATGTTTAGAGAATAAATCGAAATTACATAAATTAAATTGTAGCAGTTAAAGTTGTAATATTTTGAGAGTATAGCCTGCACATGCAAATGGCGTGGATTGCGAGCACCGGGAGAAGTTGCCAGGCCATCGTAATTTATTTGAATATATGTGGGATTATTAGCAGAAATCATTCCATGTGTTATACTATGTGGGACAGTATGCTTGGAAAAATATTTCACATCTTCGATTGTATTCATTAGGTCTATTTGTAGTGCACCAGCCACCCAATAATAGCAATAAGCTTTGTGCTTTTGGTACTTTTAATATAAATCAAAGTCTCAGCTTTTTAAAGTCTGTCAGTTTTATAGTGAAATACAAACAAAGTGTCTTGCAATGAAGTGTTTTACACACTCTTTAATGTGGCAGGACAGAATCAGTCATCTTTTCGATTACAATGAGACATTTGTTTTTCTTTAAATTATACCGTCTTCTTTGTAAAAATTTCCACCACTGACTCCGCAGAAACATCGGTGACGTCCAATCTTTCATTCCTCACATGTATTTAAATAAAAACAACAATAAAACATTTTAAACATACATTAACGTAAGTTATATAGGTGTCTTTTCTGAGATATAGGCTATAAGTGACTATTCACAAGCTGTTTTATTCACGGAATAATACAGTAAGTGATTGTAAATAATATCTAACGCCTTTCATTCATTATTTGTATTTGTATTCATTTTTTGTAATTTTGTGCTTTGTTTCTTTTGATTTAACACAGCTCAGCTTTTAAATTCTGTCAGTTTTATCATGATTATAAATGTGTTTTTCGACTTTATTCTTGTAATTTTGACTTTATTCTTGAAACATTTAAACTATTCTTGAAACATTTAGACTTTATTCACGAAAAATTTCGACTTCATTCTTGTAATTTTGACTTTATTTTTTAAATATTAAGCCTTTAATCTTGTAATTTTAGATTTTTATTTTTTATTTTTTACCATGGCGCTTAAATGCCATCGTAGACTTTAGTACTATCTGATAGCACAAGGACTTTGGCTCAAAGACTGAAGTGAGAAAAGTGAGGCCTGGGATAATGCTAGAATCAGTGAAGCTCCCACGCCAAAGTGTCTTGTGTACTTTCTTACCTAATCCTTTGAAACTAACCCTCTGCTCTTCATGATCTCATCCGTCATGACAACATCTCCAAATACCACTCTGGTCAGATTTGAATGGCTCCTAATTTAGTGGTCAACAGCTTTGAAGGTCACCAAATCTTTGTTCAGCTGGTCTTCCTGGCAAGATTCTCTAATAAACTTTGACCTTTGTGGATGAGCAACTACTTATAGAAATCAAAGGCAGACATGCTGTTGATAGGTTAAGAGAGATCATGGCTAAGGAGAACATGAGAACAACTCTTTCTGAATGCCGTTTGAGGTCAGGAAATACACCAAGGTTTCATTGAGTGCAGAAGGGCCAAATCCTGAAGAAAATGGCCTCATGTAGGTAACTGTGTTACTCAAATAAATAAAGAAAGCTATTAGACTGCATCTTTGAGTTTCAGTATTGACTTTTTTTTGTCATATCATATCAAGAGAGATTCATATCAACACAAAACTGCCTCCAAATCTGCAATGAAATGTACTGTTTCCCATATTTAGGACAGTCATTTATATGAATGAAAAGCACTTTATTGCTTGTTTAATTCAACTGGTCAGGATATAAATTTGAGGCGAGCTATTTTGTTTATTCCAAAAAGCAGAACAAAGCTGATAGTGTAAAATATTATCTGATTTATTGTCCTGAAACAGCCTGAAAATGGTGGAACATGTATGTAGATTTGATTTGTTTACATTAAGGCTAATCGTAGCACTTTACTGAAGGATTTACAGTTTAGCTTGAGACTCTCATATGATGAAACAACTGAGGAATGCAGACTGGGAATAAAGAGTTGTTTGCTTTGCAGGGACTCAAACATTTACTGAAAGAAATTCTGTAACTGTTCTCCTCTTTCTCTTCCCTTAATGGCCCTGATGAGCACACACACACAAACATATGCACACACTTACACACACAGAGACACACTACCACCACTGACCAATTTTCTCTTTCAAGAGACAGACAGACACATTCGGTCTCCAGGGTAACCTAGCTTTTGTCTATCTGGTTGCCAGGTGACTGGTTGTCGTAGAATCCAGACATGTACATTTAGTATTTGATACGAATCTCCAGCTGTTCAACTGTACTTTTTCTCTGTCAGTCTGTCTCTCTATTAATCCTCCTGTCCCAATATTTCTTCATTTATCACTTTATGTCACTGTAAAGAATGCCATGACAAATGACATGAAAACCCATTTTTGATCATTCAGAACTCTTATCAAAATATCATCACATGATTTCAAGATTTCTTTTAGGAAAAAAAGTGCAGTTCCACCTCCCTCCTGCAGCCTAGTCTAGCAACTAATAGAACGATAGAACGATAGATAAAACGATAGATAGATATATAGAACGATAGATAGATAGATAGAACGACAGATAGAACGATAGATAGATAGAATGATAGATAGAATGATAGAACGATAGAGCGATAGATAGATAGAACGATAGATAGAATGATAGATAGATAGATAGAACGACAGATAGAACGATAGATAGATAGAATGATAGAACGATAGAGCGATAGATAGATAGAACGATAGATAGAACGATAGATAGAACGATAGATAGATATATAGAACGATAGATAGAACGATAGATAGAACGATAGATAGATATATAGAATGATAGATAGAACGATAGATAGATATATAGAACGATAGATAGATAGATAGAACGACAGATAGAACGATAGATAGATAGAATGATAGATAGAATGATAGAACTATAGAGTGATAGATAGATAGAACGATAGATAGAATGATAGATAGATATATAGAACGATAGATAGAACGATAGATAGATATATAGAACGATAGATAGATAGACAGAACGACAGATAGAACGATAGATAGATAGAATGATAGATAGAATGATAGAACGATAGAGTGATAGATAGATAGAACGATAGATAGAATGATAGATAGATATATAGAACGATAGATAGATAGATAGAACGACAGATAGAACGATAGATAGATAGAATGATAGAACGATAGATAGAACGATAGATAGATAGATAGAACGATAGATAGATAGATAGAACAAATGAAAGAACGATAGATTGATTGATAGATAGATAGATAGATAGATAGATAGATAGATAGATAGATAGATAGATAGATAGATAGATAGATAGATAGATAGATAGATAGATGAACAAATGAAAGAACAATAGATTGATAGATATATAAAATGAATGAACAAATGAAAGAATGATAGATAGATAGATAGATAGATAGATAGATAGATAGATAGATAGATAGATAGATAGATAGATAGATAGATAGATAGATAGAACGATAAATAGATAGATAGATAGATAGATAGATAGATAGATAGATAGATAGATTGACGAACAAATGAAAGAACAATAGATTGATAGATATATAAAATGAATGAACAAATGAAAGAATGATAGATTGATAGATATATAAAAGAATGAACAAATGAAAGAATGATAGATAGATAAAATGAATGAACAAATGAAAGAACGATAGATTGATAGATAGATAGAACGATAGACAGATAGAACGATAGATAGATAAATAGATAGATAGATAGAACGATAGATAGAACGATAGATAGATAGATAGATAGATAGATTGATAGACGAACAAATGAAAGAACAATAGATTGATAGATATATAAAAGAATGAACAAATGAAAGAATGATAGATAGATAAAATGAATGAACAAATGAAAGAACGATAGATTGATAGATAGATAGAACGATAGACAGATAGAACGATAGATAGATAAATAGATAGATAGATAGAACGATAGATAGATAGATAGATAGACGAACAAATGAAAGAACAATAGATTGATAGATATATAAAATGAATGAACAAATGAAAGAATGATAGATAGATAAATAGATAGATAGATAGATAGATAGATAGATAGATAGATAGATAGATAGATAGATAGATAGATAGATAGATAGATAGATAGATAGATAGATAGATAGATAGATAGATAGATAGATAGATAGATAGGTGTCAGAATCACACATGAGCATGTAGAATCATTGTGACTGGAGTGTGTGTGTGTGTGTGTGTGTGTGTGTGTGTGTGTGTGTGTGTGTGTGTGTGTGTGTGTGTGTGTGTGTTTCTGTGTGTGTGTGTACCTGGTATTCATCACGTTGTGGGGACCAAATGTCCCCACAAGGATAGGAATACCAGTAGATTTTGACCTTGTGGGGACATTTCTCAGGTCCCCATGAGGAAACAGGCTTATAAATCATGCACAATGAGTTTTTTTGATGAAGTAAAAGTTTGCACAATCTCCTGTGAGGGCTAGGTTTAGGTGTAGGGTAGGGTTAGGGCGATAGAAAGTACGGTTTGTATAGTATAAAAACAATTACGCCTATGGAATGTCCCCATAAAACATGTAAACCCAACATGTGTGTGTGTGTGTGTGTGTGTGTGTGTGTGTGTGTGTGTGTGTGTGTGTGTGTGTGTGTGTGTGTGTGTGTGTGTGTGTGTGTGTGTGTGTGTGTGTGTTTGTGAAGGCATGTCTGCCCTTCAACTGACACAGTTTAGAGGGAGCTGAGAGTAGTTGGGTAAATTTGGCTAATTCTGCTGATGTGCCGGGGGAGAGAAACACACTCCAGCTGACTGAACTGGGTTAGTATTAAATGTAGGGCAAAGTTCCAAACCAAAACTACCACACACACACTCACACACTCACTCACTCACTCACTCACTCACTCACTCACTCACTCACTCACTCACTCACTCACTCACTCACTCACTCACTCACTCACTCACTCACACAGAAACACTTTTCTAAATACAAACAAAGATGGGCATAAATACATAGAAATGTATTTAAAATAAAAATACAAAATACTGAGTGGAAAAATGTATTTAAATACAAATACAAAATACTGTGTAAAAAATTATATTTATTTTAGGGCTGTCAAATGATTAAAAATTTTAATCAGATTAATCAGACTTTTCAGTGGATTAATCATGATTAATCACTATTTGCAACGACACCTGAATCCTAACCATTTTTTTTTTCTGAAATGCATACCAAAATATAAATAACAGGACACAGATACATAATTTTCACATTTTCATATTATGCCAGGGCCCGCATCGGGCCTGTTTTAGGCTATTCCTTATTTTTTATATTTTAGACATCCATCAATTATGTCGCGCTGGTGGAAACAACACGAGACTTTAGCTTTTACTTTCGACAACGGCTCGGATGGCGCAACTGGAAGAGATCCGCGTTCAATCGCACGCAGTAGGCTGAAACTTGCCACAAAATACCGGCCAAAATAAATAATAAATGTGTCGGGGAAAGAGTAAGGACATATCTGAATTATTAATTAATAAAGTGTATTCAATGTGAGTCAATGTGAGTCAATGTCGCAAAGATCCTGCAATCTCATTTTTGGACGCGCCTTGAGAGAGAAATTTATCGTTAAGGATTACATATTAAACAAGTTTTTGTTTTCGATTTGTTTTATTTCGTTAAGTAATAATTTAAAACTTTCTATAGATATGTTTATCATGTCTGTGAGGCATGCATTTAGCTTTATTTTTGTTAAGCACTCCTGTTCAAGAACGAGACAGCAGAAAGCGCATCATTTTTGTTTTCTTTATTTTATAAAAACACTGCAACGTTTTTTGGTGTATTACTTTCTCCTTTGTGAGCAAAAATGACGGATAATTTTAAATTGCTTCCACTGAAAAAAATGCAAATGACTGAGCTGGTGCCTCGATGACCTGCAAAGCGGCTTTATGTATCTTCCACTCTCCACTCTGTCCCTGTGTCAGTCACCGCTCTTTCGAGAATGAACCCAGCATAACTATGCAGATTTAATTCCCAAAACATAAGAAAAACGAAAGTTTCATACAAATTCTGAATGGATTATGGCATGGAAAGTGCAAAGCGCGCTCCCTTTATTATCACTAAAAGCGTCACAAATCTTAGTTCATAGAGATCTCACAACGTTCCGTTATCTAATCAATAAAGCTTTCTAAACTACACAATGAATCTTTTATTTACATCGCGTCTACACTTAGTCAGGAGATGAACAACGCTGGATTGTTTGCCAGATCTTCAATTGGTTTGCTTTCGTTTGAGGGTATAGCACCGTCTACCCCAGTAGAACCGGGCCTAAGCTTGGCTAACCACTCCAGTTGCAGAGGGGCTGTCGCCCAGGCTTGTACTTGTTAACTGTACCATCATCATTCTTTTTATATTTGAATCCGTCCATAGGCTCACCTTGCTCCATCTCACCTCTAGCTCCCCAACCACTTTCCTGACAAATAATTCGTCACTCTGCGCATGCGTGAAATGCGTTAAAAAATTTGACGTAATTAACAACAACAAAATAATTAACGCCGTTAACGCGTTATTTTTGACAGCCCTAATTTATTTAAATACAAATACAGTATTTTGTATTTTTAAAATACACAAAATACATGTGAAATTGGCCAAGTGCAGGCATCCCTATTAGGCTGAAATATATCTGGACATATTCTGAATGCAAAACAAAAACATTTAGATGTGTACTACTGATTAGAAATGATCTGCCCTTCCCCTGCCCTGTAGGAAAAACAAAACTAATTTTTACGTTTATCTTTTATTACGTTTTATCACCATCATGACTTCAACTCAGTAACAAGAACTCAATAACACAAAGTTGATAGATTAAAAAAAAACTATCAAAACTGATTGGCTAACAGGCAGCTAACACTATTTTTCTCCTCCACATGTCGGTGCTTTTTTATTCTTTCATGTTTATTGAAGGCAAATCTGAATGATGCACCATTTTAACTTTAATCAACAAGGAATTGATCATGATGACACCCTTACCTTAATGCAGAAAACTGAGAAAAGTTGCTGATCCAATGCTGACTCTGCCGCAGGCAGCTCACGTGCATGAGTGTTAAAGGGATAGTTTACCCAAAAATTAAAATTTGATGTTTATCTGCTTACCCCCAGGGCATCCAAGATGTAGGTGACTTTGTTTTGTCAGCAAAACACAAACAGAGATTTTTAGCTAAAACTGGTGCAGTCTGTCAGCCATATAATGGGAGTGGATGGGCACCAGACCTTTAAAAGTAAAAAAAAAACATACACAGACAAATCCAAATTACACCCTGTGACTCGTGACGATACATTGATGTCCTAAGACACGAAACGATCGTTTTTTTGCGAGAAACTGTACAGTATTTATATCATTTTCACCTCTGATACACCACCACGTCCATCTCTCCTGAGCACGAGCTCAGCATCCGACTCGTTACCTGTGTACGCACTCTGGCGTAGTATACACAAACACCGGAAGCGATCTGTCATGTGTATACGACACTCATTGTTTACACAGTGCACAGAGATTGTGGGTATAGCAGCTATTCAAAATGGTAAATACTTGTGCTTATCCTGATTGTTCAAACTGATTTAAAACTAAAAGATTACGTTTGCTTGTGCAAAGTCATCTGGGACTTTTCACCGGTTTCCCCTTACGGTGTATACTACGCCAGAGCGCGTGCACGTATCACGAGCCGGATGATAAACTCGTGCTCAGAACAGATGGACATTGATGTGTAACAAAGGTAAAAAATGATATAAATACTGTTAATTTTCTCACAAAAACTGATCGTTTCGTGTCCTAGGACATCAATGTATCGTCACGAGCCACAGGGTGTAATTTGGATTTGTCTGTGCATGTTTTTTTTTTACTTTTAAAGGTCTGGTGCCCATCCACTCCCAATATTTGGCTGACAGACTGCACCGGTTTTAGTTAAAAATATTCGTTTGTGTTTTTCTGAGGAAACAAAGTCACCTACATCTTGGATGTCCTGGGGGTAAGCAGATAAACATCAAATTTTCATTTTTGGGTGAACTATCCCTTTAAGGTTGGGGGAGGGGAGTGTCTGAACTAAATCAGCACCCTGATAAAGAGGTTCATTGGCACAAATTATTTTGAAAATACAAAATACCCATCTTAAATGTATTTAAATACAAATTACATTAGATTTTCCCCAAAGGCTTTACAATACAAAATACAAAATAGTATTTTGTATTTCAAATGCATCTATCTAAATACTGCCCATCCCTGAATACAAATGGCAGCTGGTACGCATTGGATACAAAGACGGAACAGAGCATCCGTGCCACACACTCTCTCACACAAACACACATTAACAATCACATACAGCAAGCTGGCATAAACATACACAAACACACAAGCGCTCTCACACAAGTAAACTTTCTCGGGATTCATGTTCTGCTGATTGTCTGTTGTGTAAATATTTATCTTAACACTCTCCAAATTCCCTGGTCCCTTCATCTGGCCCGCCATTTCCCCTGCGCTCCTAATGTGGAAAGAGCCGCAATCACACACACACAATGTGTTTACCTCATCCTCAAAATAAAATACACAGTGCTAATGAGAGTGCGAGACAGAGAGAGAACACTCAGATGTACAAAGACAAATTCACAAAGACATGTGTACACACACGCCACAAACAGATCCATGAGCACGAATCATTAGTCCACCAAACACACACACACACACACACACACACACACACACACACACACACACACACGTTGGGTTTACATGTTTTATGGGGACATTCCATAGGCGTAATGGTTTTCATACTGTACAAACCGTATTTTCTATCGCCCTACACCTACCCTACACCTAAACCTAGCCCTCACAGGAGATTGTGCACACTTTTACTTCATCAAAAAAACTCATTGTGCATGATTTATAAGCCTGTTTCCTCATGGGGACCTGAGAAATGTCCCCACAAGGTCAAAATCTACTGGTATTCATATCCTTGTGGGGACATTTGGTCCCCACAACGTGATGAATACCAGGTACACACACACACACACACACACACACACACACACACACACACACACACACACACACACACACGTAACACTCACGCAAGAAGAGATACAAATGCATTTGGACAAACTAGTGAAGCAGCAACAGCAAACCGGATTCAGTGGGGAACAGAAGCTAACCTGACATAACACTTCTGCTCAAAGAACAGCCGCACAGCATTCCAGCTCGCATCATTTATTGAAAACGGATAAATGCAAAAAGATTGCGAATAAAACATTCATTTATATCCCACTGCGATGATACTTCATAGCATGATGTCTTTAAAGAATAACTGCTTCAATAAAGCCTCAAAATGACCTTGAAATAATTCATACATAAAGCCATGAAAAATCTAAACCACTTAAAGGCTCTTAGAAAAAATACATTGAAGTAAATGTCAGTGGACCCTATTGACTTTTTTAACGCATGTTGTTGGTCTTATTATTCTTGATTTATTGGTGCATGTTATTCAAATTTTAAAAGAAAAATGTTTCTTATACATTTTTTTAAATCAAAATTCATTATCTTATTCTGCCCTCATACTCAACTGAACAACCACTTTTCACAATTCAACCAATTCCCAATGTCTGAATTCAAGTCAGAATGTTATTTTCTGTTTGTTTGTTTATTCATTTTATCGTTCATTCGTTCTATCGTTAATTGTTCTATCTGTCTGTCTATCGTTTATTCGTTCTATTGTTTGTTCTATCGTCCGCTTTATCGTTTGTTCTATCATTCATTTGATCTATCTATCATTTATCTATCTACCTATTTATCCAGTTTGTTCTATTGTTTGTTCTATCTATCTATCGTTCGTTCGTTCGTTCGTTCGTTCTATTGTGTTTGTTCATTCTGTTTATCGTCATCTATCTATCTGTTGTTTCTTTGTTTGTTCATTTTATCCTTCTATCTATTATCTATCTATTGTTAATTTGTTCTATAGGGGTTATGCCCAACAGGCTTCCGTTTTCTGCTAAACAGGTCTCGTTGCTTCCGGTTCACGCGTTTTGCATATCCCTCTTTAAATATGAACATGATTTACTCAAGATTCATTCAAAGTAGACACTAAAAATGATCATAACCAGTGTCCATCACATATGTGGATTGATATATAAAAGTTTTAAATTTTTATTCTTTTCACTAACATTTATATATAAATATCAAATGAAACGTCCACAATAAACAGGTGGCTTGTTTAACTGATTACCTTAAAAGTCCGTCGATATCGCCATTATTTATTACGGCTATTAACACGTTCTCCGACAAGCGAGGCAATGAGACCTGTTTTCCGGGGTTGGTCAGGTGACGTTCGACATATAGCCTATTGCTCATTCTATTGTCCACTTTTTCATTTATTTTATCTATCGTTCTATCAATTCACCTATCGTCTGTTGTATAGTTTATTTTATTGTTCATTCTATCTATCACTTGTTCATTCTATAATTTGTTCTATCGTTCATTTTATCATTTGTTCTATCGTTCTATCTAGCTATCCATATCTATCTATCTATCTATCGTTCATTAATTTGTTTGTTAATTCGTAGATAGATAGATAGAATGAACAAACGATGGATAGGTAGATAGATGATAGATAGATTAAATGATAGAATAAGGGACGCAGGTTTTCTTCAAAAATTTGGATGTACTTGGCAGAATCCATTTTCCCCTTAATCCTGACCAATCGCCCAGTCCCAGCTGAAGAGAAACACCCCTACAACATAATGCTGCCACCACCATGCTTTACAGTAGGTATGGTGGGATTGGGTGGTGTGCTGTGTTTGCTTTTTGCCAAACATAGCGCTTGAAGTTCAGTCAGTTTTGGCCTTCTGGTAGCTTCTCTTATCAACGTTCTCCTGGCTCTGCTATCCTCTTTGGGTGGACGGCCTGTTCTAGGCAATGTGCTGGTGGTGCCATACGATTTCCACTTTTTAATGATGCTCTGAACAGTACTCAGAGGGAAAGCTAAAGCCTTTGAAATGATTTTGCAGCCTTCTCCTAACTTGTGCCTTTCTACAACTTTATCTGGGAGGTCTTTTGAAAGCACTTTCCCAACCATGGTGAATTCTTTGCTATAGTAAAATGTTTTACAGTGGAAAAGCCTCTAAAAATAATTTTTTAGACACCAGTTCATGGGTTCAAATGAGAGATTTCACAATATAGCACTCCCAAACCTTAAATAAGAAATTGCCGCACTATGTGTGTGGAGGTGACAAACACACTGCAGAGAGGCATGAACTTCAAACAAGGCTGCGAAAAACAGACGGAGGGCATGACGGGGAGACAGCGGACTGTGGAAAGACAGGGGAAACGCAGACACAGGAGACAACACAGAGATAGGCGACACCAGAGGGACATTCAGCCCCCTGGACCAATAATACATGCAGACAGGGTTAATGTCACCCGGGGCATGATTGGAACTCTGCGCTTATGGGAAACGCTGACCTTTTAGAGAGAATGAGAGAAAGAAAAAAGGGAAAGCGGGAGAGAGAGAGTGTGTGGAGCTGTAAAGTCAGTCAATGACAGCTAGGGTTCCTTTGAACAGCTCAGATTCATAAGTCAGCAAATATGTGAGTCTCTGTGTCCAATGTATGTCTAGAGGGTTGGGTTACACCACATCTTCTGCTGGGTTGGGAAGTGTGCATGTGCAGGGTATCTGCCCTAGTGTGCTGCTGCTGTTTGTGTCACACTGCAAACCTCTCAGCCTTTAAACAAGTAGTTCACACAAAAACTGAGCTTCTGTCACCATTTATTCCCCATCATGATGTTCCAAACCCAGGAGTTTCTTTGAACATGTAATAAGATGCTAGACAGCAAGTTTATGTTGGGATGTACTTTAGCTGTCAGAAAAGGAGAAAAAAGCAGTTCACACAATGCATGCACTATGTTCAATGTCTTGTGAAGCAATACGACAACTTTATGTGATGTACAGAACTAAATTAAAGTCCATGTTATCTGTCAAGCTTTGTTTGCCGCGTATACTCAAACTTTCTGTGGTGCGATCAATTATTAGACAAATTAGCCTTATATACATCAAACCTGCTGTGATGTGCCATTTTTAAGTTCACATAAATGCAAATTAAATTTGAGAGCCATTTTGAATAAAAAGATTTTTAGCAGATAAAATCAAGTTGATAATTATTTTTTAATAAATAAAAAGAAAGATAGATAGATAGATAGGTAGATAGATAGATAGATAGATAGATAGATAGATAGATAGATAGATAGATAGAATAAACAATAGAATGAATAAACGGATGATAGATGAATGATAAAACAAATGATAGAACGAATTAACAAATGATAGATAGATAGATAGATATAGAACAAGAAAGATATATAGATAGAGCAAGATAGAACAAGAGAATGAATGATAGAATGAATAGATAGAACAAGACAGATAGATAGATAGATAGATAGATGATAGATAGATAGATAGATAGATAGATAGATGAATGATAAACAAATGATAAAACAAACGATAGAACGAATTAACAAATGATAGATAGATAGATAGATAGATAGATAGATAGATAGATATAGAACAAGAAAGATATATAGATAGAGCAAGATAGAACAAGAGAATGAATGATAGAATGAATAGATAGAACGAACAATAGATAGAACAAGACAGACAGATAGATAGATAGATAGATAGATAGATAGATAGATAGATAGATGAATGATAAACAAATGATAAAACAAACGATAGAACAAATTAACAAATGATAGATAGATAGATAGATAGATAGATAGATATAGAACAAGAAAGATATAGATAGAGCAAGATAGAACAAGAGAATGAATGATAGAATGAATAGATAGAACGAACAATAGACAGACAGACAGACAGACAGACAGACAGACAGATAGATAGATAGATAGATAGATAGATAGAACAATAGAACGAATGATAGATAGATTAAAGTTAATATAGTTAAAAAATTATATTAATTTACTACAAAAAATAATATTAAGTTTGAGATTTGATCAAGGTTACATCCCATTTAAAATATATAAAGCTTTTTGAAGATTTACTGCAAGTTAATGTTAGATTATGGCAAAGTTAAATGAATGTAAAATAGAGAAAATGAGCATGCAAAATAAATATACAATACTGACTGATAGCCTACAGATAAAATAATAATAATAATAAAATAAATAAAATAAATGTCGACCAGTAACTGTTATGATAGTAATATATTTTGAATCCAATTGATTTTATGATAAAACTGTACTTTTTGTCAAATTCAAAGCTTGACAGCATTACTTCGACTGTGATTGGATGGAAACAAGCATTCAGCCCAAGACGTCTTTGTGTTCCAAAGAAGTAAGTAAGTCATATGGGTTTGGAATGATAATTAATGAGGATTTTCACTTTTGGGTGAACTAACCCTTCAACCAGATCTACACTTAAAACCTAATCCACTTTTCAACTGCAGCTGGCCTTAGCGACATTTTATAATCCTAAATTTATGTTACTACTCAGGCTTCAGAAAACACAGGGCGTGAGACACTGAGGAAGTCCAAGTCTGTGTTTTTATGTGTGCGAGGAGAGAGTTATGCAAGTTCATTGGTCATTAACAGTTTCTTCACCTCCAAAAGCCTCACTACACGTCTCCAAATCTAAACACGCTCAAATATTACCTTCATAAATCCCTGCGCTTTCTGCCACAAACTCCCCCCTTTCAAAAACAAATGTTCTCTCTCACTGTCACACACACACGCAGACATGGCCATGGTTCACTAGCTCTGTGCACAGCCTTCCCTGTATCTTTTTGTCTGTGGGCCGCCAGGTTTTGTTTTGTGAGGAGGAATAACAAAAAGCGACCCCCTATTCCCTGACCCGCACCGCCTCCCTCGCTGCTCTAAACCCCTCACACGCATTCCACACAGTGCCCGGGTCAAAGGCCACGCCAAGCACAATAACGAGTTAAAAAGGAAAGGGACGGACTGGGTGAAGTTCATTCACATCTCAAATCCAGCTCAGCAGAGAAAGTGGGAAATAGAGAGAGAGTTTGAGGGGGGGGGAAACGTGCTTTGGGGACTGTATTCTTTGTCTAAATGAGCTGAGGGATACTAATCACATGTATCTGAGGAGAATTCAGCCGACCTTTAGAGTTCTACAAAAACAGCATCAGCACAAGCTGATTGTGAAGCTGACAGTATAGAGTGCATATAGCAGCCTGGTTCTATGAGTATTTTCTCAGTAATTTCTCATTTTGAACATTTAAAAAGCCTCGAACCAAATCCTTTTTATCAAACAAATGCAGAGCGTTCTGTAAAATAAACACAATTAAAGGGACAGTTCAGCAAAAAAATGAAAATTCTGTCCTTAATTACTCACCCTCATGTTGTTACAAACCCATAAGACCTTCATCTTCGGGACACAAATTAAGATATTTTTGATGAAATCTGAGAGCTTTCTGATACGTTTACTGACACATTCAAGGCCCAGAAAGATAGTAAGGACATTATTAAAATAGTCCATGTGGCATCAGTGGTTCAACATTAAGTTTATGAAGCTACAAGAATACTTTTTGTGTGCAAAGAAAACAAAAATAATGGCTTTATTCAACAATATCTTATCTTCCGTATCAGTCCTTGACAATGCTGCAATACTAATTTCCAAGCTAAAAGCAAATTCTCTGACTTACCTCTCTCTTTTGCATTGTGGGTAATGAAGTACTTCACTGGAAATTCAGCACTGGGATTTTAAAGGTTTACAGAAACAAACTTGAAGTCGAAAGTTTTCACACACCTTGCAGAATCTGCCAAATGTTAATTATTTTACCAAAATGAAAGGGATATCATACAAAATGCATGTCATTTTTTTATTTAGTACTGACTTGAATGAGATATTTCACATAAAATATGATTACATATAGTCCACAAGAGAAAATAATAGTTTTTTTTTTAATTACCCTGTTCAAAAGTTTGCATACACTTGATTCTTAATACTGTGTTGTTACCTGAATGATCCACAGCTGTGTTTTTTTGTTTAGTGATAGTTGTTCATGAGTCTCTTGTTTGTCCTGAACAGTTAAACTGCCTGCTGTTCTTCAGAAAAATCCCACAAATTCTTTAGTTTTTCAGAATTTTTGTTTATTTAAACCCTTTCCAACAATGACTGTTTGATTTTGAGATCCATCTTTTCACACTGAGAGTAACTGAGGGACTCAGATATGCAACTATGACAGAAGGTTCAAACACTCACTGATGCTTTAGAAGGAAACACGATGCATTAAGAGCTGGGTGTGAAAACTTTTGAACAGAATGAAAATGTGTACATTTTTCTTATTTTGCCTAAATATCATATTTTTTTCATTTAGTACTGCCCTTCAGAAGCTGCAAGGTGTATGTAAACTTTTGGCTTCAACTGTATATACGCATATGAGCAGAAGCATAAAATTGTCTAACAACCTCTCTGTGCTCACTGTAGCTCTGTCTTGTTGTCTTGTTGAGTTTTAACGTTAAATCGATTTCTCCATGGAGACTTTTTAAATGGGATTTTTATACTTCCGGAAGCAGTCTGGTGCGCTTTATTGTCTGTATTGTGTGTGAGGGCACAATCATGAGGGCACTTGTGTGAGAGACTGTGTGTACTTGTTGAAATAAGTGTGTGGGAGAAAGTAAGATAATTAAAAGCTGTTGTGGTCTCTGCACAGAGCGTGTCTCTAGAGAAAGATGCTAATCTTTCCCACTGTGTGTGTGTGTGTGTGTGTGTGACCTGTGTCTCCTAGGGAGGATGTGTGTTCTGATGGAATGCTGACCTAGAAACCAGAGCATGGATAATCCTGACAAGATCACAAATCTCATTCTGTCACCAAAGGGATGATGTGTGTGAGTGTATTTGCAGTTGTGTAGGATGATAATGAAGATTACATTTTATTGCTCTGTTCCAAAACCGAGTGAGCTGTCTATGGAGAGAGCATTTCAGTGTTGCACTGCTGACAGGAATGTGGGAAACTTAGCTGTACTGCCTTCTAAAAAAATCTAAAATGCACCTATACTAAAGCCACAGCGCATTTTTTCTTTCAACCTGATCTCATGACGAAAACATACCTGTGGGAACTTTTTTGCGAGATGCGAAATACGTACCAATAAGTACATATCACAGCAGTTTCCAACAGAAAAGAACACTAAGTGGCCTTAAAAGAGTGCTTGAAATGTCCATTGAGTGGCGTTATAACTCTAATACTCCATGACATTTTTAAATAATGTACCATCTGCACTACACCTAAACTTACCCGATAGTATAAAGAAAAGTAAACAGCTCTTTCATCAGGAGTCATGTTTCTCACAGGATTCGTACCTAATTCTGTGTCGGCTGAGCTTCTGAACAAGCTTGTTACGTTGTGTTGTGACCAATTTCTATCCCCTGCCAAATTATCAATCCTTACCTCTATCCCACACCTAACCCTAAACCTACCAATATGGGGGGCGGAGGTCATCACTATATATGGAGCTGTAATCATAATTTTGTCCAGTGCCTTGCGAAATTATTCATACCCCTTCATTTTTTTCACATTTTGTTATGTTGCTGCCTTATGTTAAACTACTTTAAATTACTTTTTTCCCACATCAATCTACACTCCCTACTCCATAATGGCAAAGCAAAAAATAGGTTTTTAACATTTGTGCAAATTTATTAAAAATAAAAAACTGAAAAGATCCCATTGCATAAGTATTCATAAGTATTTCTGGGACACTCAAAATTTAGCTCAAGAGCATTCATATTGCTTCTAGATGTTACTACACTTCGAGACACTGTGGCAAATTCATTTGAATGAGTATGATTTAGAAAGGCACACGCCTCTCAGAAAAGGTCTAACAGCTAAAAATGCATATCAGAGCAAAAACCAAGTCCTGAGGTCAAGATAACTGCCTGTAGAGCTCAGTGACAGACTTGCGTTAAGGCAATGATCTAGGGAAGAGTTCAGAAAAAAATCTGCTGCATTGAAGGTTCACAGAAGCATTATCCATAATGGAAGACGATTGGAACAACTAGGACTCTAGAAAATGTCTGCCAGTCCCCATCCAAGCTGACAGAGGTGAAAAGGTGAGGCAAAGAATGGCAGATAATTGCCAAATGCAGATGTGCAAAGCTTGTCACATCATACCCAAAAAGACTTGAGGCTGTAAAGGTGCTTCAACTATGTACTGAGTTAAGGGTATGAATACTTATGCAATGTACTTATTTCAGTGTTTTATTTTTAATACATTTGTAAAATTTGCAAATCTGTTTTTTTTTGTCATTATTATGGTGTATGGAGTGTAAATTGATGTGGGGAAAAACTAATATAAAGCAGTTTAACATAATGCTGCAACAAAACGTGAAAAAAATGAAGGGGTATGAATACTTTTGCAAGGCACTGTACAAAAACAATTTCTGCATTTCAGAAACAATCTCTTTCAACACTACAAAACTGACCTTACATGACCATTCATGCAGGTACAACTATACGTATAGGCAGATGCCCTATAATTTAGATGGTGGATGTGTCTACGTGCTTGGAGCGGTTGAATGGGGCTCCTCATCAAGGATAAGCAGAGTCTCCGCTTTTTTTTTTTTTTTTCAGAAGTCTGTTTTTATTCCGTTTACACTGAAACACAACCCCCGGAGTTTTCAAACTAAAACGGGGTCTGCAGCATTTTCAAAAGTCGTAGTAGTGTAAACGACATTAGTATTGTCAACACTGTAAAACAAAATGCCGTTTTTAAACGAAAAACATTTTAAAACGAAAACAGTGGATTAGTGTAAACAGCAGGCTTAACCGTAGCAAATGTTGTGCGTTTTAAAATGAACGCACTAGCGTAAACATGCCCTCAGTGTAAACAGAACAAAATGGAGACTTTCTCAAACAATGGCGTGGCTGCCCACATTTGGTCTGTGTATCCTTGATGACAGTGTAAACAATAACATCGTGCTCATTATGAATGGTTACGTAACATGCGTTTTTGGTTGTGTAGTGTGAACGGAGATCGTTTCTAAAATGCAGTGAAAACGCCAGTGTAGATGAGGATTGTTTTCATTTTAAAACGCTGTTTTGAAAAGAAAATGCGCTACTGTAAACAGGGCCTCTGATGTCATGTTCTATTTATGACATACTGACACAAAGTGCAAATGATTTGCAATGGTCCCATGTCGTGTCCAGTGTAGATAGCCTCAAGCTATTGTGGAACAACAGTCGCATCTGGTGTAGACATGGTGTAATGAACATCAAATGTGAACAATAAACTAACATTATTGTGCTGGAAAAAATACTATTTGCCTATTATTTCTGCATACATTAAATGTTACTGAAATCAGTTGTGAATATTTGCTATGTGGTGCGGAAAGTTGTGGCCCATATGGAACATTTCAAATCACTTGGGCCACGTTCACACAGGCCTGTTGTATTTGAGTCCTCCTTAATATGGTTACATTCACACACAGTACGGTTTTTTAGGGGCGTGACAAACGCTTTCTATAACCGAACTCACACCCGTACTTAACCGCATTTTCGGAAAACGCACTGTGTAAACGTACAAACGCGCGTCTACCGTGTGTTGCGTGTTTTCATGTTTAAGTAACTTACAGTGACGGAGAAATGAGCTGTGGGTCATCTGAAAGTTTTATATCTAGTCTCTCCACCAAAGCCGCTCCCGTCAGTTTTGTGTTCTGGTGCGCGGCTCAAATGCTCCGTTTACCACCCAAATAATAAGCTGCTGTCGGTTAATGAAGGTTTGATGGATGAACTCGTGGCTCGATTGGACTCTTGTCGTGTCATAAACTGATACAGCTTTCACTTTTTATATTACTTTGATGTGCTGTGGTTAACACAGGAACACCGGGATGACTCCAGCTGCACGTTCATACAGACAGGACTTTAAGCAAGAACGGCTATGATAGCCGGAACTAAACTGTTACACCGCCGTAGCCGAGAACGTAAAAATCATTAAAGTGCCCCTATTATGCCTTTTCAAATATGATATTTCATGTAGTGTGTCATGTAGCTGTATGTGAACATAAACTATCTGCAAAGTTGTGACACCAACAGTGCACTATAAATGAAGTTTTTGTCTAACAAAAAAAAGAGTCGGCTCACATTCGCCTAAACGAGTCGTCAGCAATTCAAATCTTTTTTCTGTAACGGCCACACGTCACGAGCTACACATTTGCGTAATGTCCGCCCACGTTCAATTTCGCGAACAACTTGCCCGCCCACAAACAGTAGGCCTACCATTTTCACGTGGATTAACCTTACTTCATGTCAAGAAGACGCCCTGCGCTGTGGGAGTGAATTTGTTTTACATGCCCTTCCGAAAGATGAAACTACCAAGAATGAGTGGTTAACATTAATTTTTTCAACACCTCAGCTGTCCAATTCCAATCCTGTGTTGTGTTCGCTTCATTTTACTGATGACTGTTTTTCCAATCTTGGGGAGTAACGTTACAACGCGAGATTCACCAAACGCTTGGTTTTAAAAAATGGATCAGTGCCCAGTTTATTTGGACCGGCTTGCTCCTCTGAACTTCTACCTGTAAGTATGATTAATAATTGATGATTGTATTTTCTAGCGATCGTTCAAAATACGTCTTTGTGTACTTTATGGTGTGTAACAACCCCGCACATGTCTTGGTAACCGGCTAACTTGCGTTTCTGTAGTTCAGCTGTGAGTGCAATGTAGTCTAAAAATTGTGATTGATGCAGCTTGACTGTCTGTCTGCCTTATTAGTTTAAGTAATGATAATGATAAACGATGACTTAACGCAGTGTTATGCATTATACAGTGTTGAAGTTCACAACGTAGAGGTGTGCCCGGTTCGCTTACAAAAGCAAATTGCAAGCACTTTTAACAGGTAACATATGACACCCACTGAGAAACGTCCTGCTCCAGTCGTGCTTGCAAAACAGTTTCTTGTCGATGTGACACTTCAACCGTTTCATCGTCAGACTCCGGCTCGAATTGATAGGGTAAAATCGAGGCTATCTTTTCTATGCATTAACAGGTCTCCGCAGCTGTCATTCAGTTATGCCAATGGGCGTTTCGTTTTGCGCTGAAGCGGTAGACCAATCCAAAAGGACTGCACCATCTGACCAATCACAGCGGTGAGGGCTCACTGAAAGGAGGGGTTTAGAGAGACTGATTCTTCGAACTGCTTCACACGAGTCGTTTACGAATCATTTAGAAACGGGGTAAAATTAAATCTAATTTTGGAGAAAACTAAAGTGTTTTTTGAACTTGCATACATGTAAACCTGTTTTAAGAGACTATTACAACAATATTAACTACCTTTAACATGGCATAATAGGGGCACTTTAAGCAAACATAAAAAGGACGGCGCAATGCAGCGTTCAGTAATTTATTAAAATACAAATGATGGATTGAGGTGCTGTTGCCAACAGCAGACATATCTTTGAACAAAAAAAAAAAAAAAATCGGTAAAATTACTTTAAAGTCCCCATGAAATCAAAATTAAAGTTTTTTTTTTACTTTTAGTATGAATATTAGCCTTAAGGTTATCTATAAGCTAGTGTGCTTCAAAACAACTACAAAATTCGCATTTACAAGCATTCAAAACGTATAGTCTTGTCACTTCCGCCGATATGAATGAACGATTTTGATGATATCACCATGCACTTCAGCTTCTCATCAAACGTTTTGTCCAATCAAATGCTCTCTAGAGTCCGTAGCGTCCCGCCCCCTACGCTATAAATAGATCATATGCATGAGTGCATGTAGCCTATTAAACTACACAGCATCAGCATGATTATGATCATCGGGGCTGCACAATATAGACGTTTTTCCTGAACACGGAAGAATGCTTTGCAGTTCCAGTTTCCATTGTTTCTAGTCAAATTAGCGTATATTCTGGGCTAATAATCTAATGTTAAACCCATAAAAATGTTTTTAAATAACACATGGCTCCATTAGCACTTTGCAATGTCCGTCAATTGTCAGTGCTTTATTTTAATGAGTGTGTAGATGACACGAAGCTGCGGACATTAACATTAAAAACAGATGGACGCTATTGAATGGGTTCCTAAGGAGACCGGAACAGAAAACCATTCAATCTGACGAATTCGGAATGGCGGTGCTCATCGTTTACTCATAAGTCCAGTATTCCCGATGCTACTGTAAACTGATGTGTGAACGGAACGTTTCGAGACTAAACGCGGTTGTCAATCCCGGAAACTGACAGTGTAAATGTAGCCTTGGTCATTCTGTCACAGTTAGAATGTTGCCTATGTAGGCCATATAGTTTATATGGGTATGTTGCAAAATAACCAATTTTTCCCACATTTTATGAACAATATTAAGTGTGTGTGCTGGTATTTCAGTGTATGTGATGCACTGATGGTACACAGATGGTGTGAAATCTGTTCGTGTGGTTTAAAAAAAAGCAGAGATAGTCCTGGTATGTGTCAGAATATCAATAAAACTTTACAGCAGTGTGTGTATATGTGTTGTGTGTGTGTGTGTGTGTGTTGGCAGTTATGCAAATGCTGAAAGGGAGACTAGTGTGTAACATTTAAGTTAGTGATTAATGTATGACTAGCTCCAGCGTATGTGCGGGTCAATAAACAGAAGAATTTGAAGGGCGCACACCATACACGCAAACTAAAAGATTCAGTGCTAACCTCTCGCCTCCAGCCAACCCTCCAATTCACCGTCGAACACTCCGCACACACAAACAGCCGAACGAAAACAAACATGGGCACACACAGTTACGCTATCTATGAGGCCCAGACGGACCCTCTCCCCTCAGGCGGCCATTAGCAGAGCGAAGGTGAGTTTCAGAGAAAGACGAGTACACGCCGTATGATACGACCTGTCAATCACGAGCACAGCCTCAGAGGGGTATGGGAAATTTTTTCTGCATTTAAATTTGACTATAATGTCATTGTGCTGGAGCTGCTTTAATAGAACCTCAGTTGTGGGCAGACGTGTCTGAGGGGTACAGATTCAGAAAAAGGGATCCGTTTAATCTCCTGGTGAATGAACCGAACGAAAATGAATGATTATGAAACTGATAACATGTAGCAGTATCTCGAATCAAAGCGAGTGTGTCCACACACGCTTGCGCTTCTGTCTTAACAGCTTCGTCTCTGACAGCCTGTCAGTGGCCTGCTGGCGTGGATATTATTGGACTGAAAAACAACTCTATCACACTCTGCCAGAGTCTGTTTCAAGAACAAACAAACGCTCAAATGCGGCAGCCGTCGGTTCTTACGACTATACTGTGAAGGGTCATGTGGGGTTTTGGTAGTGAGGGGTTTTTATGGCGCCTGTCAAAGTGCCCATTTGATTTAGTGCCCGGACTTGACGGGGACAACACATCAAACACTGATATAGAGAGATGAACCAAGAAGGAAGACAGAACGAACGAAACCGGGAGGGGAAGGGAGTGATTGTGCCATTAAAATGCCAGTGATGTCATCCAGCACTTCTTAAGAGCCAGCAGCGAACCGTGTCGAGTCAATGGACAAACAGTGTAACAACAGAGGTGGAATGTGGGAAGACATAACGAGATCAAGTGAGCGAGAAGGAATAAGCAAGGAGGGAAATCTAACCAAATGTAAAAAAAAAAAAAAAAACATAAAACAACAAGTAGTGGTAAAACACCCTCTGGGAGGTTTGAGAACCACTCTTATAAAAGTGAATGATAGCCCCGATAAACCAGCTCAGAGGCAAGTTTTTGAGTTTTATCAGCAAGTTTTACTGCATGGAATCTAATCTTTATTTGATAGATTTTCTGGGTTGGAAACAGAGAGAAACAAGAGCAAAAAGAAAAGGAGAATAAGGAAACAGGTGCACCAAACAGTTTTTTTCCAACGTCTAATCTCAACATCTTTTTAAACATATTAACATATATTTAACAATGCCTTTTTATAACATCTCATAGTCTGAACATCAAGTCCTGTCCAGTACAACTGGACTTTTAAAACACTGAGAAAGTCTTGGAATCAGCATTGTTTATAGAAATACTGTTGAGTTAGTCTTTTCACAACTCCGTATCAAGGCATCTCAAATAATGATGGTTAGTTGACAAATGTAAACAAATAAATGTAACAGCCGGTATTGGACGACTATGTAACATGTAAAATGCTAAAACAGGGTTTGGTGTCATTGTGTGGTTGCTATTGGACATTTTTGGTAGGTATTGAAATGCTTTGGGTGGCTTAGGTCAACACTAATCAGGCCAGATGGTTTGCCTTTGTTAAACAGAGAAGCTGGACAAAGAAAAAAAAAATCCTGCCTAACCCATAACCTGATTAGCTGAGAAAGTGCTTTAGCAGAGTGTATCACATAATGCTGGTCTGAATGAGAAATTATATTACATTGATAAAGAACCACTAAAATAAAGGATGAATCAGCCAAGGGGTGCCCAAAATTGGTCCTGGAGGACTGGTGTCCTATAGATGTTACGCTCCAACCCCAGTTAGACACACCTGAACCAGCTAATCAAGCTCTTACTAGACATACTAGAAACTTTCCGGCAGGTGTGTTGAGGCAAGTAGGATCTAAACTCTGCAGAACACCAGCCCTCTAGGAATGAGTTTGGGCACCCATGAATAAGCCCGACCTTGGTACCTCCAGGCCTGTGGGGGTAGTTTGAAAATGCATTTCTCTTAAATACCACAGTGTAAAAACCCATTCAAATAATCACACAACAGTCTCTGGCTGCATTCGAAATTGCATATCTTCCTGCTATATAGTGGGCTTAATCGCAGTTCTGACTTGAAATGTCCGTTGAGTGCCGCTATAACTCTAATGCTCTGTGACGTTTTAAAATAACGTACCATCTGCACTACACCTAAACCTACCCAATAGTATGAACAAAAGCAAATGTGACGTAAAAAAACGCAACCATAAGCCTGCCGTTTTAGCTTGTTTTTCAATCTCTCATCTTTCAGCTCTTTCAACGCGAGTCATGTTTTTCACAGGATTCGTACCCAAGGATTCCACATCCTCTAGTGTTCATTTCTGTTGGAAACTGCAGTAATATGTACTTATTAGTACGTATTTTGCATCAGATACGTTTTCATCGTGAGATCAGGTAGTGACATTCATACTACACACATTCAGCCGTGGCCTAATGGTTAGAGAGTCAGACTTGTAACCCAAAGGTTGCAGGTTCAAGTCTCAGGTCCGGCAGGGATTGTAGGTGGGGGGAGTGAATTACCCGTGCTCTCTCCACCCTCAATACCACGACTGAGGTGAGTCCCTTGAGCAAGGCACCGAACCCCCAACTGCTCCCTGGGCGCCGCAGCAATGGCTGCCCACTGCTCCGGGTGTGTGTTCACGGTGTGTGTGCACTTGGATGGGTTAAATGCAGAGCACAAATTCCTATTGTGGGTCACCATACTTGGCCTCACATCACCTCCTTTCCTTTCCTTTCTTTCATACTATATAGAACATACTTTTTTAGTGGTTATGAAGTAATTACTTATTCAAAATAAGTACCTACTCGAGAGTATGCGATTTCGAATGCAGCCATTGTGAATGGTTGTGAATCTGAAAAAAATCTGGAAAATATATAGTATGCAGACTTGTGTGTCCAGAATTAAAGGGATAGTTCACCAAAAAATGAAAATTCTGTCATTAATTACTCACCCTCACGTCGTTCCAAACCCATTCATCTTCGGAACACAAAGAAAACAAAAATGACATTTTTTGTTGAAGACTAACAAGAGAAGAAATTGTTGAATAAAGTCATTATTTTGGTTTTCTTTACACACAAAATGTATTCTCGTAGCTTCATAACATTGCGGTTGAACCACTGATGTCACATGGACTATTTTAAAGATGTCCTTATTACCTTTCTGGGCCTTGAACGTTGTAGTTGCGTTGCTGTCTATGCAGGGTCAGAAAGCTCTTGGATTTCATCAAAAATATCTTAATTTGCGTTCTGAAGATAAACAAAGGTCTTACAGGTTTGGAACAACCTGACCGAATTTTCATTTTTGGGTGAACTATCCCTTAAACAAGTATCTGTTATTTGTAGACATAACTCAAAAACAAAGCACAATAAAGTTCTGCTCATAGATATCCAATTTACTTGCTAATGAGTGTCTTGAATAAAACTCAATGTCTTTCAAAAACATACAGGACAAGCAACGCAGTCTGATTCTCAAAAAAAATGACCATAAATGTGCAGAAAAAGATACACACTGTCTTTGTAACTGGTGGTATTTTATAAAAATAAATTACTGACATTAAAAATATGAAAACAGAAAATCTCACCATATTGTTTGACGTTTAGTATTTTATTTATTACATAGTTAGGACTAATTATTGGATTGAATTTATGTCACCGTTGAAAAGTCCATAATTTGGCAACAGACTGATAAGGACAGCAAATGCAATAAAAATCACATTTCTTTCTTCAGAAGCACTGTCTGAAAGAAGTCAATGGAGCAGTTAAGGGGAAATCAGAACCACAATTGTTATATTCCTTAGAGCAGCGGTTCCCAATTCCAGTCCTTGCGCCCCACCGCTCTGCACATTTTGTGTGTTTCACGCATCGCTTCCGACGTTTGTCCTATTCCAACGTTACTGCCCTTCGAAGTGGACATCACAGGATATCCTGCCATTATTCATTAGTTCGAAACGAGCGTATGTGTTCCATTTGAAGGTCATTAAAGCGTGCGAGACGTAAATTTAAAATGCATTTATTTACAGATGCACTTATGTCACACTTCTCTAGTAAGTTTCATCTGTGTGTGAAGGCGCTACATGCGGTGGCGTAGCGCAAATATGTGAATGCAGGTTTCGAAGTATAGTAAACAGATTTCCCCCGCTTAGGGAGCAGGGAGCAATGAACACTTTGCAGGGACCATGTCAATCGGATCGCAGTTCCTGCACGGACCTCACTTCTAATGAGCTGGTTATCTGAATCAGGTGTGTTAACTAAGAGAGACATGCAAAATGTGCAGAGCGGTGGGGCGCGAGGACTGGAATTGAGAACCGCTGCCTTAGAGTTCCCAACGCTAGTTACCATTGAGGGTTACACCAGCAGGGGAGGTTGGACAAAATTGTGTTTGTTTTTCCTTCATTAAGATTATTCTCATTTGCTCAATCTACAAACAAATTAACACTGCTGAACGTAATGAAATGGGAAGAACAAAAACATTTAAAAAAAGGGAAAAATCCCATAACAAAATAATAAAGGTGCCATTTCTGGTAGTTAGTCATTTGTGGTAATGACGCCAAGAAATTCACGAATCAACATGGACCAAGATAAGTCTGAACCATAAAGCTCAGGTCACTCCAACCAGTAATGTACTGTCTCTTCTTCCATCTTGTGATGATGTGATGTCTCGTCCAGTGAAATAACTCAGGTGAACTGTGGACCTGAAGCCTCAAGCTGGCACAGGGTGATAATGTCAAAGATGGCTTGGAGACTTCGCCCGAAATGTGATAATGAGAGTCGAGACGAGATTGTAACCAAGCAACGGATATGTGTAACACTCAAGAGGAATTTGTGATCGAGTTAATGTAGATGCACACTTCCACTGGCTGTCCTAGTCCTACTGTCTTCGGCCTTTTAAACACACAGCTGGAGTCCATCTGCAGGGGTTAATGCATGAAAACACAAACCGCTGTAATATGGATGTGCTTGTTAAGTGTGTATAAGTTTGGCATTGTGTGTCCAGGGTGAGCGAGCAGTTTATCATGGTGTACATATGACTTCAAAAGGCCAGGGCAGAGAGCGAGAAGCCCTCAAATCATCATGAGTGAAAGGACTCCCTCGCAGCGCTGAGGGGTTTTTCTCTGACCGCTTAACTTTGACCTCCAACCTCTTGGAAATCTCAGAAGAAAAGTCTGCATCTGAACAGCTGATCATCCGTCTACACCTCCTCCACATGCGATTCCCGCTGCTCGCATAAAAAATGTTTGAAAAGCCTCAAAAACAAACAACCGGGTGCTGAGGAGTTGCGATAGGAAGCTGATGAAGTGGAAGGAATGAAAAACTGTTTCTTTGATGCTCAATAAATAAATCAGATGGAGGTCCGAGTTCAGAAGAGACAAACATTTACAATCAGATGAACTGAGAGAAACAAAACAAAGAGGGGCGAATTCACTAAACAGTTGCACTACTTTTGCGCCAAGTACACTCTGCGTCTCATTCACTAGCCACCCACAATCCAGTTTAACAAGCACTTTGTTTGATGGAATAGTATTTTGTTTTTAGCTCTGTGAATTATACAATTTTTCTTTTCTTTTCAGCACAAAAATGCCTCATTCTCTCCAAATTAGCCTTGTTTTACAATGCCCAAAACATTCAAGCAGCCAAAAAAGCTTGATTCTACACCAAAATTTTAGATTTTAGATCCAGTGTCTTCGCCAGATCCTGTCAGAAGACATCAGTTTTGTCTGGACGCTCAATGGAATCAAAAACATTTTTTTTTGGCATTTCAAAGAGTCGGTCAGTTGTCTAAATCTTAGCGATACTGTACAGTTCCAGTAAAGTACGCCAGATTGTGCTAGTTTGCAATTGATCAAGATGGGGAACTGACCCAGTTTAACAAGCAGTTTGTGCGATGGAATAGTATTTTTAAAAGATTCTGTGAATTGTTACATTATTATTTCCTTTTCAGCACAAAAACGCCTCATTCTCTCCAAATTAGCCTAGTTTTTGAATGCCCAAAACATTCAAAAAGCCATAAAAGCTTGATTTCACACCTAAATTTTAGATTTTGGATCCAGTGTCTTCGCCAGATCCTGTCAAAAGACATCAGTTTTGTCTGGTATCCAAAACCATCTAAAAAGACGCAATTAGCATTTTGCTAATATTTAAAAGAGATGTTTGTGTAAAGTTTCTAGTGAATGATGAAGAAAATCTTTTAAACTGAAGCCTACCTTGACGTTCAGTGGAATCGAAAACATTTTTGGCATTTCAAAGAGTCGGAATTTGACCCAGTTCAACAAGCAGTTTGTGCGATGGAATAGTATTTTTAAAAGATTCAGTGAATTGTTAAACTATTATTTCCTTTTCAGCACAAAAATACCTAATTCTCTGCAAATCTGCCTTATTTTGGAATGAGCAAAACATTCAAACAGCCAAAAAAGCTTGATTCTTCACCAAAAAATTTTGATTTAGATCCGCCTGTCAGAAGACATCGGTTTTGTCTTATGTCCAAAACTGTCTAAAAAACACAATTAGAATTGTGATAATATTCAGAAGAGATGTTTGAGTAAAGTTTCTAGTTAATGAGGAAGAAACGCCTTTAAAAGGAAGCACATTTTTGGCATTTTAGAGTCAGTCTGAATCTAAAGCGATACTGTAGTCTCAGTAAAGTACGCCAGATTGTGCAAGTCTGCTCAATTTAACAAGATGGGGAATTGACCCGTTGTTAAAAACCTGAAATTCTGCGGATTCTGCGTCATGATTGGTCAGACCGCCTGTCAATTGTGGCGTGGAGAATGTGTTTAGATCTTTTGAGCGTTTTTATTGTTACCGGATTTCCTTTAACGAATGGACCGCATGTGCAAATAAACAGCGCAATCAGCCAGTGCACTTTCTTAGTGAATTTCCCCCCAGAGTGTAAAAATGCAAGAAGTACTTATATCATTTATACAGTTATTCTTTTTTTAAAGTATAAACCACTCTCTACTGTTTGGTTTTGAGGATAAGCACAATAACTCAACTTCAACCATCGGAACGGATGTATAAACTCATCTCCAACAAGCGTGATGTACATTCACTTGCACCGAAGTACATGTGAAATCCGTGATCTGCCCGTTTCACGTCGCACACAGACACACACACACACACACGTGTAAATAAACGCAAACACGCTGCTATGACATAAAAGCTGGATTTTCTAGAACTCAACTTCAGGTCCAAGTTCTAGTATCACTTATAGGCTCTTACATAGAGTCACTTGGACACACAGCGCATGTGTGTGAGGTACCATAAATTCAGGATGGGCTGTCTACGTGTTCGTTGATCTCATACTTTGTAGTAAATGTTGGCTGGACTCTGAGGGGGCATCTCTTGAACGATGTAGACGGGGTGTCCGTAATCACCGCTGACTTTTTCATAATGGGGGCAGTATGCTGAATCAGAGGTCCGCAGGGGGATGATGATATCACTAGGCTCTGAGCCATTATTGTTGCCCCCACTGCCCCCGGTAGCTGCCCCACAGGAGCTGCCTCGTTTTGGGGTAAGAGAAGAGAGCGTAAGAGCAGGGTGGTGAGTTTCTGAGTGCTTGGCTTTCCGTCGCCGGTAGCACACTACAGCGATGACTACAGCGATCAGGAGAATGAAGGCTCCTCCGGCTCCGCCGGCAATTAGGGCGATGTTCGAGGCAGACACGGCACCGCTGTCTCCCCTCTCACCGGCCTCTTCTCCGTCGCCCGCTTTAGAGCCACTTTCTGTCTCTGAAACAGAAAAGGTTGATAAATCAACGACCCGGCATCTTCTGAAGCTCACTTGCTTTTTGGCTTTATCTTCTATGACAAACATCCTGATTTAGATTAGATTCGATTTAATCCATAACTAGCTTTGATTTCAGCCGACTTGAGTTCAAATACGCCTCATGTTTGGCTTCAATGCTGCTGGATCCTCAAATGTTTACCTTATGGAGATCACCCAGTGCAGTCGAAGCCTCTGAGAAATGACAAAAATCAATTCAAAGAACACTAGACAGTGCGTTAAAGGAATTTTTCACTCAAAAATGAAAACTGTGTCATTAATTAGTCACCCTCACGTTGTTCCAAACCCGTAAGACCTTTGTTCAACTTTGGAGCACAGATTAAGATATTTTTGCTGAAATCCGAGTGCTTTCTGATCCTGCGCAGACAGCAATGCAACTGACACGTTCAAAGTCCAGAAAGGTAGTAAATACATTGTTAAAACAGTCCATGTGACATCTGTAATGTTAATAAGCTATGATAATACGTTTTGTGTGCAAAGAAAACAAAAATAACTATTATATTCAACAATTTAATGCATTGTGGTGCTCTCACGAATGCACGTTGAAGACTATCAGGGAAGAGAAGAAATTGTTGAATCTAAAAGGATTAGAAAGCTCTCAGATTTAATCAAAAATCTTAATTTCTACTCCGAAGATGAACGAAGATCTTAGGGGTTTGGAACAACATGAGATTGAGAGATTAATGACAGAATATACATTTTTGGGTGAATTATCCCTTTAACATGACAACAGATGCATATGGACTCAAGGTTACTACGTATAACGTAATGATTTAGATTTAAGTATTTTTATTAAGCATTAAAATATTAATTATTAGGGGCCAAGCGCCGAAGGTGCAAAGGCACCTATTGTATCCGTTGGCGTTCTTCTTATTAGGTTTGTTTGTGGGAAAGAATGAAATTTGGCATACAGTTAGAGGACTGTCTCATCATTAACCACAGCAAATTCAGTGTGTCTAACTTAAACTCTCTAGCGCCTCCACTTGTCCAAGGTTTCATTCATGTTTATGCTAAAGGTGCGTTCACACCGGACGCGAATGAAGCGGCAAGCGCGAGTGATTTACATGTTAAGTCAATGCAAAGACGCGAATAGCCATCCTGCGGCGCGAAACGCGCGAATAGCAAAAATCTGAACTTCGGCGGAATTCCGCGCCGCGGTGACCAATCAGGAGCTTGCTCTAGTAGTGACGGAGGCAGAAATCCGAAACAACAATGGCGGACAAAATCACCGTTGCTGTCTGTGGTTCCTCGGAGCTGTACGATACATCTTTGGACTTTAGTAGAAACAGGAATAAAAGGGATCTTGCTAGGAATAAAGTGAGTGAAGAGGTCGGACAATCTGGTTAGTTTTAAAAAACGCTCTTTACTCAATTTAACCTACATATACATACATATTGAGACTACAAGCAAGCTAAAGCTGGCAAATTGAGCTCATTCACCTATTTTACAACTACTTTCCCGCTGACGAGTGGCAGAAGCCCCTCCCTTGACGCGAATTCGCGTCTGTTGTGAAGAAAATGTCACGCGCGAATGACGCAAATTTTACCGCGCGAATGGCGCGAGTAAACTCAAATGTTCAAGCGTTCAACTACGCGCGAATAGCGCGTTTTTTCCGTGCAAGTCGCGTCCGGTGTGAACGCACCATAATAATTTTGAACTATAAGGTCTAGAAGTAAAATTCTTTTTTCCTCTGAATCCTTGGCTGATGCCGAGTCAAATGAACCCCAAAATGTAAAAATCATAAGGTGTAGTTTTTTTTGCTATTTTTAATAGTTCGAAAAAACTATAATTTTTTTAATAGTTTCGAACTCATCCTAGACAGCTTGTCTTATTTTCACCAAAATTGTCTCAGATCATCTTTAGACCATGCTGGCAATTTATGGAATTCAAGTTGATTAGTCAAACTGTTTTCAAATAACGCATAAACAAATTATACAAAGAGCACCCAAAAATGGACTATCTCAGAAACAGTTTGGCATATTGAGACCAAACTGTGGTGCGTGTTATAACAAAATCACAAAACTGGTCTCCTTAGATTTGTTAGAGCCAAGGTTATTATAGTTAACTAAAACGAACAAAAAAACTAAAACTAGAATTGAAAAAGCATTTTCGTTAACTGAAATAAAAATAAAAACGAGAGTTTAAAAAAAAAACGAAAACTGACTGAAACTGTTTTGGGTGTATACAAAACTTACTTTAACTAATATTAGAGCAAAAACGTCCTTCGTTTTCGTCTTTGTAATTACATTGTGGCGATATGGATCCAAATCTATACCGGCTTTTGCACCTTGCCCACTAATTAAAACGGAAGTCTGGGAGTGAGCGGAAGGGAAAAAAACGTGAAGGAAACGGTACCTGAAAGAAACTGTGACCAAAGGTGTTGGATTGTAAATTTATTTTCTCTTTTTTTATTTTTGTGTTGTGATGTTTGAAAACGGTGAACTTTAAGACAGTTTCCAGTTGAGTTAAAAACGAAACAGACACTTTTTGTCTTTTTTAGTAGGAGGACATTTCTTTTTTTATGGTTTCACTTTCTATTGGACTTCTTGAATTGAGCAAGTGAAAAGCCTTTTTCTCAATGAATTAATGTTCTTTTTTATTATTAATGCTGTGAAAACAGAAAAAAGAGAAAGAAATATATTGTTTTCCACTTCATTCTTTCCTTCTGATTTTTTTTATTTTTTGACTTGGCAAAATTTGGAATCTTTGCCTTGTCTGGTGTCCGAACAGCACCATTAAGTACAGCCCTAAGTTGATTAAATTTACCTTTGGGGGCCGCCACTATTACAACATAAGCCTTTTGGGTTGAAATAAAAATCTATTTACTTCACACTGTCTGTTTTATGCCAGGTGTTTTACCCGTACGGCACCACGTAGTCTGTGATGTCACGTGTCCATAGTCTGTCCGCGAATCAAGCACCTGAAAAATATCCTAATTTACAAAAAAAAAAAAAAAAAAACACAACTAAAACTAACACTGTAACTAATAAAAACTAAATTAAAACTAAGCAATTTCAGAGTATAAAAACTAATAAAAACTAGTAAATCTGCCTCTAAAAACTAATTAAAACTAACTGAATTTGAAAACAAAAAGTCAAAACTAAATAAAAACTAAAACTAATGAAAAATCCAAAACTATTATAACCTTGGTTAGAGCATGCCAAGTCGAACCACACCAAATTTTGTGTGTCCGCAATTTTAAATTTTGCCATAAAATGCAACATAAAATGCCACATTTTATGAATGCAACACCGTATTGTTACAAAACTTGCTTGTGTCTTTGGCATCATGCCTGATGGTACGCAAAAAGTTTTATTGCAGCACCACCTTGTAGTCAAAAGTTATAAAGAAATTTGCAAAAATGCTAATAACTTTTGAATGTATTAGCCTATTGTAATGAAACCGGTCTCAATACATAGAAACCTTCTGTCTGCCATTTTGATTTATGTTTAAAACCTACTCCTCCTAGAGTGGTGGTCCAATTTTCACCAAATTTGACTTCTTCAGACCACGCTGGCAAAAAGTTATGGATTTTGTGTTGGTATACAAAATGTTTAACGCATCAACACATTTGCTGGAATGATGCCAAACTGTGTCTGAGAATGTCTTTCTGCTAAGCTTTGACATACCAAACTTTGCATGTGCCATTGACACCTCACACCAACCACGCCACATCAATTTGGTAACAGGCTACCTATTGGTCAAAATGAATAAACCACTCATTAACCATTAATAATAAAATTTCCAAAAATGCTAATAACTTTTTAATTGCATTAGGCTATGGTAATTAAACTGGTTTTAAAATATTCCTTGGGTCATTCTAAGTACATCCTGTCTGTCATTTTGATTTATGTTATAATGCTACTTTTTCAAACTTGTCCTAGAACGTTGATCAGATTTTCACTGATTTTGGTGAAAATCTGACCAACGTTCTAGGACAAGTTTGAAAAAGCAGCATTATAACATAAATCAAAATGTGCTGACAAAAAGTTATGTATTTCATGTCAATAGACAAAACTGTATTCGTACAGTGTCATAACATGACTCTGAGGCTGTATCTCTGCAAAGCTTTGACATACTGACACTAAACTTTATTTGTGCCATTATCACCTCACACTGACCACACCACGTCAATTTTGATAAATTGTTCAATCATATTAACAGTGACCGTATGTGATTTTCCAGCCATTTTGTCTAAAATAAACAAATACGTCTTTAATTGATGCCAGCCATGATGGCATTACTTATCTCGTCATCTTTGTGTTTGGCTCCTTAATTGCTGCTTGCAGCTATATTTAAATTTGTTTTAGTTTTAGTACATTTAGTTTTAGTAAGTTTACATTTTTCATGTAATATTTATATTTTATTTCAGCTTTTTGTTTTTTGTTTTTGATAACAGTTTTGCATATTTATAAGAGTTAAACAGCAGTACAAACCTGCTTTAGTCGTCATAAGACTTTTAAAACTAAAAAAATAAACAAATAATGCTGAGAAGCATCAGGCATTGCTCAACTCTTTCCCTCAGACACTAAAATTAAACAGTGTAAAAAATTTTGCAACTGCAAAACAGGGACCCAGGTTTGAGTCTGACCTGGGTTATATACCCAACCCAACCCAACCCATTCCCTTTCCCTCCACTTTCCTGTCAACTGTCCTTTACTTCGGACAAAGGAAAAAAGCAATAAAAATAAACACAAAAATAAATATTTAATGAAGCAACCATTATTTAGTTTACGATTGGCTGTCTGTTGCTAAACATTTTTTGCTGTTTCACTCTGTACACCGCTGATGCAGCAAATTCTGGGTTAGTACCTCTTCTAGGGCAAGGTTTCATAATTTAGGCGCAAAGCGTGCCTCTTTTCGAAATTACTATTAAGTGAAACGTTGCTTAACGCAGGATTAAAAGTGGCCTTAATCCTAGGTTAAAAAAACAGATGTTAACCCAGGGTTAATCTCATAAGTAAATGTGTCCTGCATTATTTCTGGATTTTACCTGGGATTCGGTTGCTGGGACGGCCTGGATCAGGTTTAGGCTTTGGGGGAAGGCCATATGCAGCTATGAAAGCAAAAAAAAAAAAGATGGAAAAACACTCAGCATGTTTTGAATTATAAACAGGAGTGTGTGTGTGCTTGTATTGACACAACATTTATTAAATTTTGACTCTCCCCCAGTGCTCACGCTGATTAATTGACATGTTTTTGGAGGTGATGATGATACTCACTCTGCCCCACTTTGAGAACCAGCTTCATCCCTCGTGTCACGCAAACGCCTCCTCTCATGCTGTCGATCCCTTCTTTTGTACCGTCAGAGGTA
Organism: Garra rufa; assembly: GCF_049309525.1. Classification (NCBI taxonomy): domain Eukaryota; kingdom Metazoa; phylum Chordata; class Actinopteri; order Cypriniformes; family Cyprinidae; genus Garra; species Garra rufa. The sequence continues at coordinate 22,787,140 of NC_133383.1, forward strand.
GCTTTGGGGAGGTTGGGGAAAAAAAACAATATTAGTGTCAAGGTTCTTTCAGCATTTCCATTGGTGTGCAATGACGGCTGACTGGAACCCTGTGACTTAGCAATGAAACACTGGTTTATGATTCCTCATTACTTAACAGCAATGTGCAGCCACTCACTCAAGTGAAGGGAAAACAAGCATAACTGTGTAACTGGCGCTTTCTGTAAATATAGAACACGTTGGTGTCCCATTCATTTTTTAAATTAATCATCAGAGGCACAAATCCATGTTTTTGTTGTGACTATGAGACATGCTACATTTCATTGATATTGCGTTAGTTTGCCAAACAATTATCAAACAATTAAAATGATACAAGTTTTGATATCTGTTGAATTAACAATTTTACTTACTGTAGCAAGTCAAGTCAGGTTTATTTGTAAAGTGCTTTAAACATGACACATTGTTTCAAAGTGGCTTTTCAGACTAGAGTACTATCTTGAATGTATCATTACTGTGATAGAAAATTAGCTTGTGGTACAACATTTTGGACACACTCAATATCTCCATAGTTCTTATTAAAATGTCATTTTAAAATGAACATATCATGAAAATCTGACTTTTCCCATGGTTAAGTGCTATAATCAGGTCTCAGTTGCATCTACCAACCCAGAAAACTTAAAAAAAGGACAACCCAGTATCTTCGTTTTGGAAAGCCTTTCTCTGCAAGCATGTGAGAAAACAGCCGCTCAGATTTCGCTCCCTCTGTGACGTAGTAAGGAGATCTTAATATAATATTACCACCCATGGTGCTGCCATTTTGTTTTTGAAAGTGACAATGGTGTTCCAGTTCTAACGCCATGGCAAAAGTTCAAGCAAACCATGCTAACTGTTAAGTCAGCATTTTTGTGTATTTGAATCTTTTCCAACAATGACTGTATGGTTTTGAGATCCATCTTTTCACACTAGGGACAACTCATATGCAACTATTACAGAAGGTGCAAACGCTCACTGATGCTTTAGAAGGAAAACGATGCATTAAGAGCCGGGGTGAAAACTTTTGAACGGACTGAGGATGTGTACATTTTTCTTATTTTGCCTAAATAAAATATATGTTTTTTATTTAGTACTGCCCTTCGAAGGCTACAGAAGATACTTACATGTTCCCCAGATGTTTAATTTACCCTGATCTTCAAATTCCACAAGTTTTCTTTTTGGCTCTTAATGCATCGGTTTTCCTACTGAAGCATCAGTGAGCGTTTTAACCTTCTGTAATAGTTGCATACGAGTCCCTCAGTTGTCCTTAGTGTGAAAAGATTGATCTCAAAATCATACAGTCCTTGTTGGAAAGGGTTCAAATACACAAAAATGCTGAAAAACCAAAGAATCTGGGGAACTAAAGGATTTTTCTGAAGAACAGCAGGCAGTTTAACTGTTCAGGACAAACAAGGGACTCATGAACAACTATCACAAAAAAAAAAAAATAATAATAATAAAAAACAGCTGTTAATCATTCAGGTAACAGTACAGTATTAAAAATCTGGTGTGTGTAAACTTTTGAACAGGGTCATTATTATAAATCCAACTATTATTTTCTCTTGTGGATTATATGTAAACATCTTTTATGTGAAATATCTCATTCAGGTCAGCACTAAATAAAAAAACAACATGCATTTTGTATGATCCCTCTTATTTTGGTAAAATAATTAACATTTTGCAGATTCCACATGATGAATGTAAACTTTTGATTTCAACTGTATATTGTATGTTGTAAAAAGGGGCATAATAGGTCCTCTTTAAAACTTTTAAAAACTAAATTTATCTGGGTTCAACGTTTCACACACAATCCTGATACCACACAGTTTTCCGTCATTACAAATGCATCATTCCCTAAAATTGTGAAACCCAAAATACTTAATTTGGTTCATTTCTACAGCATTAGAGGAAATAAATAAACTCAATCCACTTTCTCAATTTTGAGTGCATTCATTAAGCTCAACCTAAACAACTCTGTTTTTGATGTTTATTTAATGTCTGTTTGTACAAAACAAAATCGCACAAATCGGAGAAGTCCCATTTTTGTAACATGGTTGGAAACTTCACAAACCTTCTAAAAGGAACAGAAAATAAACAGCTCATTTTACATTTAGTTTGACCTCTATTTTTTAAAAGCTCAGCAATGCTTTCGCTGACCATTTGTTGAAAAAATTACTTCGTGTAATAAATGTCATGCCCTTTTTCCGCTGAGTTGTTCACTTTCTAATTAATTTAAGTTAATGTCAGTTTACATTTATATGCGTTTAATTCAGCTGTTATCACTCGTTGCAAAATGTATGTAAACACTATTGTTGTCAATTAATTAAAAATGTTAACTGCATGAAATGCTGATAAATGAATCAAATTAATTAAAATAAATAAATACATTTTATGACAATCACACAAGGTTGCTTTAGAAATCCATATGTTTATTTCCAAGTATGCCATTGCAACTGAGGTGGTCGTCCATACAGGATGTGTTCCTGTATGCCAGCGTACTTGGTGGGTTTCTAGCATTGCTTCTTGCCTATTTAGTACTTGCCGCTCTCCAGGCTGCTTTGTATATAGGAAACTGTCTCTCAGGAATAACAGAGAGTCGACCGCAACTATGTTGCCTTTTAACCATGTATACAATCATCCCTCAGCGCGCACACACAGTCTCTGAAACACACAGTCATTGCATCTTCCAGCCTTCACATTACTAAATATTTCATAGGTGAGGCGCCTCTCTGAAAAACTTGGTACTTTATCCATGTAAGTCTGAATAACTTAGCATCCAGGCACTGAATACCGCATTCAAACAATGTTTCGAGCTCCATCCCCACGGTACAAAGAGCTTCATCTTCAAACTTATTTTCTTTTCCAAATATAAAGGCAGCTCATGAGGGCGATATTGAATTCTTCATTGCAGAAACACTTTGTATTCGATCCATTCAATATTTTATTGAACCTCTGAATGACACACCGTAGCTAATCTGCAGCGCTCGGAAACCACGGCGCTCGTCTACAAAGACTTTCCCCATCCAAAATATCTCATGATTATTGCGTTCTTAGGAAAACATTACGGCAGACGGCCGAGGAGCACATGCCAACGGAGGGGTGCCAGTAAACATTCAATAGCTTTTCAGCTTGAGGGCAACAGTTTTATTTTAGGTGAAGCTTGATACCAAGACTGAAGTGGGCTTCGTATTTGCTGCTTGGCTGATGAATTTTGAAGTTTATGTTTACAGCACTTCTGTGCTATGATGTTTGCCACAGATTTTCTGAATTCAATACAAATTAGGCTCTATCGACAGCATCTGTGACATGCTTTTAATTACCACCGAAAATCATTTAGACCCCAGTTTGTAACAAAAAAATGCACTTACAATGTAAGTCCAAGGTGCATATAATAACTCTTACATTCTAACTTCTCTACAAAAAATGTTTTATTAGAGCTATAAAGTGTCTAAATTATCCCTTTAAGTTCAGAGACTTTTGTACACGGTTGATGAACCTCAAAACATTTTTAAAATGAGGTTGCATTTATGTGCTCAGTTTTGTGAACTATTATTATAATTTAAGAGAACTGTTTTCTATTTCAATATATTTAAAAAGAAATGTATTCCTTTAGTCCTCAGTGTCACATGATCCTTCAGAAATCATTCTAATATGCTGATTTACATCTCACAAAACATTTCTCTTAATATTGTGTAGTATGTCAGGATTTTGATGAATAGAAATTTATTTAGAACAGCATTTATTATCATTTAAAATACACTATTTTGAAATACACTACCAGTCAAAAGTATTTGAACAGTAAGATTTGTAATGTTTTTTAAAGAAGTCTCTTCTGCTCGACAAGCCTGTATTTATTTGATCCAAAGTACAGTAAAAAAGTAACGTTTTGAAATATTTTTACTATTTAAAATAACTGTTTTCTATTTGAATTTAATTTATTCCCGTGATGGCAAATCTGAAATTTTAGCATCATTACTCCAGTCTTCAGTGTCAATGATCCTTCAGAAATCATTCTAAAAACATTTATTATTATTATTATTATTATTAATATTTAAAACAGCTGAGTACATTTTTTCAGAATTCTTTAATGAATAGAAAGATCCACAGATCATTGTTCTGAAATCAAAAGCTTTTGTAACATTAAACAGCATACTATTCAAAAGCTTGGAATCAGTATAATTTTTGGGGGGGAGGAAAGAAATTATATTTAAATTGATTTATAATGTTACAAAAGATTTCTATTTTAGATAAATGCTGTTCTTCTGAACTTTTATTCATCAAAGAAACCTGAAAAAAACAAATACATAACTGCATAATAATAAATGCTTTTTGAGCCGCAAATCAGAACATTATAATGATTTCTGAAGGATCATGCGACTGGAGTAATAATGCTAAATATTCAGTAAAAATATTTTACTGGGTTTTATTTACTGTACTTTGGATCAAATAAATGCAGGCTTGGTGAGCAGAAGAGACTTCTTTAAAAAAACATTAATAATCCTAAAAACTTTTGACTGGTAGTGTATTTCAAATAAATACTGTTCAAATCAATTTAAATGCTGTTATAAATAAATTTCTATTCATCCAAAAAATCCTGAGACAAGTATATTAAGCAGTACTGTTTTCAACATTTATAATTAAGAGAAATGTTTTTGCTGTACTTTGGATCAAATAAATGCAGGCTTGGTGAGCAGAAGAGACTTCTGTTCAAATACTTTTGACTGGTAGTGTAGAAATCTTTTGTAACATTAGAAATGTATTTACTGTCACTTTTAAATAATTTAATGCATTGTGATTAACAGAAACATTAAATATAAAAAAAGCTTTCTGACCTTAAACAGACAATGCTACTAAGTTACATTTAACATATAAATGATCAAATCTTGAGCATGTACTTTTAAAAGAGTGTATTTTAATTAGACTGTTTGTTGTTTTATTTTAATCTATTCTGGTAGAATACTTGCCCCACAGACTTCCATTATAAGTGCACCACTGTAAACACAAGTATTTTCTGTGGCAATCGATAGCATGACACAGGTGCCGTCCATGGAGCTCAACTTAAATAAAACCCAGAAAAAACATCATAAAAATTTATGAATTTCGCAATTCACCTCAAAAAGGTCAAAAACATTACAACAAATTTATGTTAAAACCGAGAACAATGAAAACCACTGGATTTCATCCAAAGAGCCTCAAATATTACATTTACCCAAAACTGACTTAAATAAAAACGAATCTTTAGAGAATACGCACAACATATAAAAGATTCAACCCCTCACATGTAAACACACACAGCAATACACACAAACACACACACTCATGGACCGAATCCAAAAACATGACCTTTTTAGTGCTCACGGCAGTCATTAGTCAACACACTGGAGGTGCAGAAAAAAAATGATTCATCACCTAATGGCTCTCATTGTGTTCTTCACCTCCCTCGCTCTCTCATTTCTCCCTCTAGGGATGCAGAGATGTTGGGGAAAAAGTGTAAAAGCTGAACTTGATCAGCAGAGAGAGGAACAGAGAGTTACCTAGGGTTGTCATCATACCAAAATGTCAGTAGGTTGAATTTCATGATTCCCATTGCCAATTTTGAAACCACATCAAAAACAAATATGCTAATGAACAAAACACTTTACTCAGAAAGCAATAAATAAATAATTAAAATAAACAAACACCAAGAAATTATTTGGGGACAAATAAATTAAAGAACAAAGATACAAATAACAAGCAATAGAACAAAAACAGAACCAAGATAGAAATTAATAAGTATTTG